>NC_041389.1:595370032-595397846 GCF_002162155.2 Triticum dicoccoides | reverse complement strand
GGGAGGGTGCGGTGGGTCGGCGGCGGCGGTGGAGCGGGGGAGAGGGTGCGGGGGTGCTCGGCGGCGAGGGGGATCTGGCGAGGTGGGATAGCGATCGCGATGGAGGGGGATCGAGATCGAGTGTCTTCATGAATATTCAATATTTTTTCATATTGAATATGAGAAAATATCATCAAATTTGAAAAAATATTCATGAATTCAAAAAGTGCCCATGAAATTTAAAAATATTCATGAGTTCAAAAAGTGCCCATAAAATAAAATCGAGAAATGAAGGCTACAATTTAAATACAATCGATCTTAGCTAGCTATCTATTCACAATCTTCTTGCCCTTATTTTTCATAAATGGAGTTCTTCTCTTGAACGGACGTCCTTTAGGTAGGGTGGTCCTGCTTCTTCTTGTGGTGTATGCTGGTACTTCATCGTCGTCGTCATGTTCCATCTTCGGGTCGCCGTACTTGTCGAAACCTTGCTCATTGGCGACTCCATCCATTCCGATGATCTTCCTTTTGCCTCTCCTCATGACAACACGACTGGGCTTTGACGGGTCGGTAATGAAGAAGCATTGGTCCACTTGGGAAGCCAGTACCCATGGCTCATTTTTCACGGTGACATTTGCGCCCGCGGTCTTGGATTTGGCTTCGGGTATAACCATGGTGGTGAAATACCGGTCTTCTTTTATGACGCTCTTGGCCCATCTGACACGGAACATCGGGACCTTCTCTCCAGCGTAGCTCAGCTCCCAGATCTCCTCGATCCTTTCGTAGTACCTGTCCTTGTCGTTACCGGTGTAGGATTCCATCGTTACCCTAGAGTTCTGATAACCATCGCTCTTCATGTCCTTTCCCTCGGTGTAGAATGTGTAGCCATTGATATCGTACGCCTCATACGTCATCAGGTTGTGCTCGGCGCCCTGTGACAAGGCGAATATGAGTTGTTCTTCCGCGGAAGAATCCTCATGTAAAGGGTATGACAGAAGCTTCTGCTTGAACCAATGCGTGAAACATGAGTTGTGCTCTTTTATTATATCTCCGTCCATCCTCGGTTTGCCTCGGTTATTGTACGTCTTCTCAATAAAGGTTTTGTGCTCTACCACCCAAGGATCGACCACGTCTATGTGTTGTAGCGCGACTAGGTTTGCTCTTTCAAAGTCGGCGAGTCGACCCTCGAAGTCGACATGCATTTCGCGGCGACCCTCACGGTGACTGCATCCAGCGAGCCTGCCGAGGTGCGTGTTCACGGGCAGACCAACAGGGTTCTCGATGCCTAGATAATTCATGCAGTAGGAGATGCACTCTTCAGTCAGAAAGCCCCTGGCTATGCTTCCCTCTGGACGTGACATGTTGCGAACGTATCCTTTGATGACACCATTCATCCTTTCGAACGGCATCATGCCGTGTAGGAACATCGGCCTGAGTTGGATGATATCCTCCACGATATGGACCAGCAGATGCACCATAACGTCGAAGAATGCGGGCAGGAAGTACATATCAAGCTCGCATAGTATCACCACGATCTCTTCCTGTAGCCTTCTGAGTTGCCTCACGCCAACCGACTTCTGAGAGATGACGTTGAAAAAGTTGCATAGGCCAAATAGCATTTCACGGACGTGCGCGTCCATGATCCCACGGATTGCAACTAGAAGTATCTGCATCATCAGCATGTGACGGTCGTGAGACTTCATCCCGCTGAACTTCCGCTTCGGTGAGTCTAGGTATTTGCTTATCTTCCCCACGTAACTGTAAGGAAGTTTTACTCCTACGAGGCAGGTGAAATACTGATCGGTCTCCTCCTGACTTAGAGTGAAGCACGCGGGAGGGAAGTCATTTCCGGTCTTCTTGGCCTTTTTGCCTTTGCGACGACTTTCCGTGTCCTGCTTCGCCTCATCATCATCATCATCATTAGCGTGAAGCTCCTCCCTGATGCCCATTGATTTCAAGTCTGCCCTTGCTTTTGGCCCATCTTTGGTCCTCTCTGGCATGTTGAGCAGGGTACCAAGCAGACTCTCGCACACGTTCTTCGTGATATGCATGACATCAAGGCTGTGAGGCACACGTTGGATCTTCCAGTACGACAAGTCCCAGAAAACAAACCTCATTTTCCATACCTTCAGCAGCGGCTCTGGCGCCTTTCGCTTCTTTCTCAGCTCTGGCGCCTTTCCCGACGGTGGGCACTCTTTCCAATTTTTCAACAACTGACTATTTCCTCGCCGCTCCTCGTACGCGGGCATCTTCGGGGTTCGGTTTCACCATCGAACAGATCCTTGCGTTTTCTCCATGAGTCATTGTCGCGAAGCCACCTTCGATGTCCCATGAACACGGTTTTCGAAGGCCCGGGATCTCTATCTAGATGGTGATACATTGTGTCATCCATGCACCTAACGCATCCAGAACATCCGTGGACCACCTGCCCCACGACATATCCGTAACCGAGATAGTCGTGCATCGTCGTGAGCAGTGCGGCTCTCATAGGGAAATATTCTTTCTCTGCGGCGTCCCACGTATTGGATGGCGTTTTCCACAACGTGTCTAGTTCCTCTTTCAGCAGCCCCAAATACAGATTGATGTCATTCCCTGGTTGTTTCGGCCCTTCAATTAGCATACTCATGTGAATGTACTTCCTCTTCATGCACAACCAGGGGGGAAGGTTGTACATCCACACAAACACAGGCCAGGTGCTATGTGTGCTTCTCTAGCTGCCAAACGGATTGACTCCATCGGTTCTCGCACCCAGCACGATGTTCCTTGGATCCTTCCCAAATTTTCTGTGTTCAAAGTTCAACGCTTGCCATTGGCTCCCATCCTTAGGGTGACTCAACATCTTGTCTTTTTTATTTATCTCCGGATCATTTGCGTCATCTTCTCGCTTCTTCTCCTCCCTATCCGCGTGCCAACACGGGAGCTTTGCTACCTTAGGATCCGCGAAATACTGCTGCAGACGAGGAGTGATCAGAAAGTACCACACCACTTTTCGAGGAGCTTTCTTCCTCTTCTTTTATCGAGTGACACCGCACACCGAAAATATGCTAGACTCCGCGTGCTCGTCCCAATAAATGATGCAATTGTTCATGCACACATGGTATTTCACCTGCGGTAAATCCAGAGGACACACAATTTTCTTCGCCTCCTCGAAATTGGTCGGGCACCTGTTCCCCTTGGGAAGACGTTCGTGCCAGAATGAAATGTTCTCGTCGAAGCATGCGTCGGTCATTTTGTGTTTTACCTTCATCTCCAGAGCCATGAGCGTTACTTTCAGGCGGGTATCCTCGGGCCTGCATCCTTCATACAATGGAGTAACCGCGTGTATCTCCAGTTGTTCCAGCTTGGCTTTCTCTCGGGCGGCAGCTCTTGCGTTATCCGTCTTCTTGAGAAGCAGCTCTTGAATATGAGGGTCCTGCACCCAGCACATCGATGGTCCATCGTCGTCTGCTCCGGCATCTTCATCTTCATGATCATGCCCTTCGTCTGCTCCGGTATCTTCCTCATCATCATGTCCGCATCTTCTACATGATGACTGTGTACTGCATCTACTTCGTGATCATGTCCTGGAGATTCTTCGTCTTCTCGCCCGCCCTCGCCGCGGTTGTCTAGCTGCCCTTCCTCATTTCTTGCCCGGCCCCCATGGACGACTTCATAATCATCTACATCACCTTGCCACCGATAGCCATCCATGAAACTGTTGGGGAACGTTGCATAAAATAAAAAAATTCCTACGTTCACCAAGATCAATCTATGAGTTCATCTAGCAACAAGAGAGAAGGGTGCATCTACATACCCTTGTAGATCGCGTGCGGAAGCATACAAGAGAACGGGGTTGAGGGAGTCGTTCTCGTCGTGATCCAAATCACCGGAGATCCTAGCGCCGAACGGACGGCACCTCCGCGTTCAACACACGTATGGTCAGCGTGACGTCTTCTCCTTCTTGATCCAGCAAGGGAGAAGGAGAGGTTGATGAAGATCTAGCAGCACGACGGCGTGGTGGTGGATGCAGCAGGGCTCCGGCAGGGCTTCGCCAAGCAACTACGGGAGGGAGAGGTGTAGCAGGGAGGGGAGGGAGGCGCCAATGTGTTGGGTACGGCTGCCCTCCCACCCTCCTCTTTATATAGGGACCCCAGGGGGGCGCCGGCCCTAGAGATGGGATCTCTAGGGGGGCGACGGCCAAGGGAGGTGGAGTGCCCCCCAAGGCAAGTGGAGGCGCCCCCTCCCCTAGGGTTCCCAACCCTAGGTGTAGAGGGGGGCCCAGGGGAGGGGGGGCGCACCAGCCCACTAGGGGCTGGTTCCCCTCCCACTTCAGCCCATGGGGCCCTCCGGGATAGGTGACCCCACCCAGTGGACCCCCGGGACCCTTCCGGTGGTCCCGGTACAATATTGGTGGACCCCGAAACTTTCCCGATGGCCGAAACTCGACTTCCCATATATAATTCTTTACCTCCGGACCATTCCGAAACTCCTAGTGATGTTCGGGATCTCATCCGGGACTCCGAACAACTTTCGGTCTGCTGCATACTCATATTCATACAACCCTAGCGTCACCGAACCTTAAGTGTGTAGACCCTACGGGTTCGGGAGACATGCAGACATGACCGAGACGGCTCTCCGGTCAATAACCAACAGCGGGATCTGGATACCCATGTTGGCTCCCACATACTCCTCGATGATCTCATCGGATGAACCACGACGTCGAGGATTTTGGCAATCCCGTATACAATTCCCTTTGTCAATCGGTATGTTACTTGCCCGAGATTCGATCTTCGGTATCCCAATACCTCGTTCAATCTCGTTACTGGCAAGTCACTTTACTCGTACCGTAATGCATGATCCTGTGACCAGACACTTGGTCACTTTGAGCTCATTTTGATGATGCATTACCAAGTGGGCCCAGAGATACCTCTCCATCATACGGAGTGACAAATCCCAGTCACGATCCGTGTTAACCCAACAGACACTTTCGGAGATACCTGTAGTGCACCTTTATAGTCACCCAGTTACGTTGTGACGTTTGGTACACCTAAAGCACTCCTACGGTATCCGGGAGTTACACCATCTCATGGTCTAAGGAAAAGATACTTGACGTTGGAAAAGCTCTAGCAAACGAACTACATGATCTTTGTGCTATGCTTAGGATTGGGTCTTGTCCATCACATCATTTTCCTAATGATGTGATCCCGTTATCAATGACATCCAATGTCCCTAGTCAGGAAACCATGACTATCTGTTGATCAACGAGCTAGTCAACTAGAGGCTCACTAGGGACATGTTGTGGTCTAAGTATTCACACGTGTATTACGATTTCCGGATAATACAATTATAGCATGAATAAAAGACAATTATCATGAACAAGGAAATATAATAATAATCCTTTTAATATTGCCTCTAGGGCATATTTCCAAAAGTCTCCCACTTGCACTAGAGTCAATAATCTAGTTACATTGTGATGAATCGAACACCCATAGAGTACTGGTGTTGATCATGTTTTGCTCGCGGAAGAGGTTTAGTCAATGGATCTGCGACATTCACATCCGTATGTACTTTGCAAATATCTATGTCTCCATCTTGAACATTTTCACGGATGGAGTTGAAACGACGCTTGATGTGCCTGGTCTTCTTATGAAACCTGGGCTCCTTGGCAAGGGCAATAGCTCTAGTGTTATCACAGAAGAGAGTGATTGGCCTCGACGCATTGGGTATGACTCCTAGGTCGGTGATGAACTCCTTCATCCATATTGCTTCATGTGCTGCCTCCGAGGCTGCCATGTACTCCGCTTCACATGTAGATCCCGCCATGACGCTCTGCTTGCAACTGCACCAGCTTACTGCTCCACGATTCAACATATACACGTATCCGGTTTGTGACTTAGAGTCATCCAGATCTGTGTCGAAGCTAGCGTCGACGTAACCCTTTACGGCGAGCTCTTCGTCACCTCCATAAACGAGAAACATGTCCTTTGTCCTTTTCAGGTACTTTAGGATATTCTTGACCGCTGTCCAGTGTTCCTTGTCGGGATTACTTTGGTACCTTCCTACCAAACTTACGGCAAGGTTTACATTTGGTCTGGTACACATCATGGCATACATAATAGATCCTATGGCCGAGGCATAGGGGATGACACTCATCTCTTCTTTATCTTTTGCCGTGGTCGGGCATTGAGCCGAGCTCAATCTCACACCTTGCAATACAGGCAAGAACCCTTTCTTGGACTGATCCATTTTGAACTTCTTCAAAATCTTATCAAGGTATGTGCTTTGTGAAAGACCTATGAGGCGTATCGATCTATCTCTATAGATCTGGATGCCTAATATGTAAGCAGCTTCTCCAAGGTCCTTCATTGAAAAACACTTATTCAAGTAGGCCTTAATGCTGTCCAAAGGTTCTATATCATTTCCCATCAAAAGTATGTCATCTACATATAATATGAGAAATGCTACAGAGCTCCCACTCACTTTCTTGTAAACACAGGCTTTTCCATAAGTCTGCATAAACCCAAACGCTTTGATCATCTCATCAAAGCAAATGTTCCAACTCCGAGATGCTTGCACCAGCCCATAAATGGATCGCTGGAGCTTGCACACCTTGTTAGCATTCTTAGGATCGACAAAACCTTCTGGCTGCATCATATACAGCTCTTCCTTAAGATAGCCGTTAAGGAATGCCGTTTTGACGTCCATCTGCCATATCTCATAGTCATAGTATGCGGCAATTGCTAACATGATTCGAACGGACTTCAGCTTCGCTACGGGAGAGAAAGTCTCATCGTAGTCAACCCCTAGAACTTGCCGATAACCCTTAGCGACAAGTCGAGCTTTATAGATGGTAACATTACCATCCGCGTCCGTCTTCTTCTTAAAGATCCATGTGTTTTCTATCGCTCGCCGATCATCGGGCAAGTCTGTCAAAGTCCATACTTTGTTATCATACATGGATTCTCTGTCGGATTGCATGGCTTCAAGCCATTTGTTGGAATCTGGGCCCGCCATCACTTCTTCATAGTTCGAAGGTTCACCGTTGTCTAACAACATGATTTCCAGGACAGGGTTGCCATACCACTCTCGTGTGGAACATGTCTTTGTGGACCTACGAAGTTCAGTAGCAACTTGATCCGAAGTACCTTAATCATCATCATTAATTTCCTCTCCAGTCGGTGTAGGCACCACATGAACATTTTCCTGAGCTGCACTACCTTCTGGTTCAAGAGGTAGTACTTCATCGAGTTCTACTTTCCTCCCACTTACTCCTTTCGAGAGAAACTCTTTTTCCAGAAAGGATCCGTTCTTGGCAACAAAGATCTTGCCTTCGGATCTAAGGTAGAAGGTATACCCAATGGTTTCCTTAGGGCATGCTATGAAGACGCATTTTTCCGACTTGGGTTCGAGCTTTTCAGGTTGAAGTTTCTTGACATAAGCATCGCATCCTCAAACTTTTAGAAACGACAGCTTAGGTTTCTTTCCAAACCATAATTCATATGGTGACGTCTCAACCGATTTAGACGGAGCCCTATTTAAAATGAATGTAGTTGTCTCTAGAGCGTATCCCCAAAATGATAGCGGTAAATCGGTAAGAGACATCATAGATCACACCATATCCAATAGAGTGCGATTACGACGTTCGGACACACCATTATGCTGAGGTGTTCCAGGCGGCGTGAGTTGTGAAACTATTCCACATTTTCTTAAGTGCGTACCAAATTCATGACTTAAATATTCTCCTCCACGATCTGATCGTAAGAACTTTATTTTTCGATCACGTTGATTCTCTACTTCATTCTGAAATTCCTTGATCTTTTCAAAGGTCTCAGACTTGTGTTTCATCAAGTAGACATACCCATATCTACTTAAGTCATCAGTGAGAGTGAGAACATAACGATATCCTCCGCGAGCCTCAACGCTCATTGGACCACACACATCAGTATGTATGATTTCCAATAAGTTGGTTGCTCGCTCCATTGTTCCAGAGAACGGAGTCTTGGTCATTTTGCCCATGAGGCATGGTTCGCATGTGTCAAATGATTCATAATCGAGAGACTCTAAAAGACCATCAGCATGGAGCTTCTTCATGCGCTTGACACCAATGTGACCAAGGCAGCAGTGCCACAAGTATGTGGGACTATCGTTATCAACTTTACATCTTTTGGTATTCACACTATGAATATGTGTAACATTACGTTCGAGATTCATTAAGAATAAACCATTGACCATCGGGGCATGACCATAAAACATATCTCTCATATAAATAGAACAACCATTATTCTCGGATTTAAATGAGTAGCCATCTCGCATTAAATGAGATCCAGATACAATGTTCATGCTCAAACTTGGCACTAAATAACAATTATTGAGGTTTAAAACTAATCCCGTAGGTAAATGTAGAGGTAGCGTGCCGACGGCGATCACATCGACCTTGGAACCATTCCCGACGCGCATCGTCACCTCGTCCTTCGCCAGTCTACGCTTATTCCGCAGCTCCTGATGTGAGTTACAAATGTGAGCAATGGCACCAGTATCAAATACCCAGGAGTTACTACAAGTACTGGTAAGGTACACATCAATTACATGTATATCAAATATACCTTTAGTGTTGCCGACCTTCTTGTCCGCTAAGTATTTGGGGCAGTTCCGCTTCCAGTGACCCTTCCCTTTGCAATAAAAGCACTCAGTCTCAGGCTTGGGTCCATTCTTTGCCTTCTTCCCGACAACTGGCTTACCGGGCGCGGCAACATCTTTGCCGTCCTTCTTGAAGTTCTTCTTACCCTTGCCCTTCTTGAACTTGGTGGTTTTATTGACCATCAACACTTGATGTTCTTTATTGATTTCTACCTCTGCTGACTTCAGCATTGAAAATACTTCAGGAATAGTTTTCACCATCCCCTGCATATTGTAGTTCATCACAAAGCTCTTGTAGCTCGGTGGGAGCGACTGAAGGATTCTGTCAATGACCACCTCGTCCGGGAAGTTAATGTCCAGCTGGGACAGGCGGTTGTGCAACCCAGACATTTTGAGTATGTGCTCACTGACAGGCGGTTGTCCTCCATCTTACAACTATAGAACTTGTCGGATACTTCATATCTCTCGACCCGGGCGTGAGCTTGGAAAACCATTTTCAGCTCCTCGAACATCTCATATGCTCCGTGTTGCTCAAAACGCTTTTGGAGCCCCGGTTCTAAGCTGTAAAGCACGCCGCACTGAACGAGGGAGTAATCATCAGCACGTGACTGCCAAGCGTTCATAACGTCTTGGTTCTTTGGGATGGGTGCTTCACCTAGCGGTCCTTCTAGGACATATGCTTTCTTGGCAGCTATGAGGATGATCCTCAGGTTCCGGACCCAGTCCGTATAGTTGCTGCCATCATCTTTCAGCTTGGTTTTCTCTAGGAACGTGTTGAAGTTCATGTAGACATGAGCGTTGGCCATTTGATCTACAAGACATATTTTTGTCACATCCCTAGCTTTACCCTGGCCTTGGACTAGCTTGGTTACTGCATCATGTTTAAATTCAAATGAAATTTGAATTGAGGAATTTTCAAAAGCCTCAGAAAACCTCTAAAAATAACCAACATTTAATTCTTCTCAAATGAATCCAAGAAAATTTTCCTGTTATTCTATAGAAATATTGGTAAGAGGTAAAATTCAAACCAATATTTTTGGAGTCACAGAAATATTTTTTTTGGCCATTTGAATTAATTCAATAACTAATTGCATTGGATTTATATTTTATATATAATTAATATATGTCCAATAATTCTGGAACATTTTAAGTGGTTTGGTATATTTTAGTTCTAGCCACATAATTATTTTCAGGATTTTATAAAATGGTTTAGTATTTTTACTAAACCAAAACAAAACAGAACAAAATAGAAAACAGAAATATAAAACAGAAAGCAGAGAGAGAGAAGGAATCTCACCTGGGCTTACCTGGCGGCCCAAGTGGCCGGCCCAGCCCACCACCACAGCCTCCCTGTCGTCTTCCTCCCTGGACAGGAGGACGAGCGCGTGCCCGCCGCGCGCTGGCCACGCGCCTCGCCAGCTCCTGCTTACCGCTCTCCCCCGACGCTCTGGACGCCCTGGACGTCGACACGCGGCCTCCTCGACCGCCCCTCACTCTCTCCCGAGCTCTCCCCCTCCTCTGTTCCTCTCTCCCTCTCGTGCCGAGCGCAGCCGTCGCCACCGACGCTGTTCGCCGCGGCCACCGGCCACCCCTCGCCTCGCCGATGCCTCCAGAAGAACCGCCGCGCCTTCTTCTTCGTCTCCACCAACCCATGTGACGCCGGAAGCCTCGGAGCGCCGTCCCCGACGTCTTCTTCCTCCTCGGGCCACCGAGATCGCCGGCGACCTCCCGTCGTCACCAGCCCCTCCCCGAGCCCACTGACCACCCCTGCGGACTCGACGTGAGCTCCTCTTCGTTTCCCCTCCGTATTTTCGTTCAATTTCGTGCCGTATCCATCGTCTCCGCCGAGCCCGAGAGCCCATTGCCGCCGGCCACGAGGTCGCCGTGGCTAGAGCTCACGCGCGTCACGTCCAAGCACACCACCATGCTCAGCACCACGCCAGGATCCCAAAACCGTAGTCTATCGCTCCTGTGGCGCACCGTAGCCACCGCCCGCGCCTCACCCGAACTCCGGCCGCCGCCGTCATCATGATTGCCGTCACCTCCGGCCACCTTAGCTTCTCCCGTCCGCCCTGTTAGATGCGCGCGAGTCTGGGCATCCCGTAGAGCCCCTCCGCCGCTCTTTTGGTCATCGGAGGGCGAATCCCGGCGCTCTCCGCCGTCCCTGGCCTCGCCGGCGACGAGCCGCGGGTCAACTCCGGCGAGTTGACCCGGGTTTGACCCCCCCTCTCTCTCACTGACATGCGGGCCCCGCCCGGCTAATCAAGTTAGGTTAGTATTAACTAAGTTAGATTAGTTAGTTAGACACTGACACTCGGGACCCACCGGTCAGGGGTTAACCGGGCTGTGCCACGTTGACCTGCTGACGTCATCGTGACGTCAGTATGACGCAGTAATACTTTCTGGATTTAAAAATAATCAGGAAATTTCAGAAAATGCCCTAAACTTCAATAAATCATAGAAAATTAACCGTAACTCCAAACTAAATAATTTATATATGAAAAATTATCAGAAAAATTCAAGGAATCCATCTGTACCATTTTCATGCATGTTAGAACAACTTATAGCTGCTGTTTAGCACAAATCAATTAAAGGGCCTTTATTTAATCACATATGGAGTTTGAATTTGAATTTTATATTCAAACCAACTTCATTTAATCTGGTTTTAGTTGCATTAGCCCAAAACACATTCATTTTGCCATGTCATGATCATGCATCATATTGTGCATTGCATTGATCGTGTTTTTCTGTATTTGCCGGTAATTGTCCCCTCTCGATAGACGTGTACCGATGATGTGATCATTGACACTGATGAAGAGCTATATTATCTTCAGAAGTGCCAGGCAAGCAAAACCCCCTTGTTCATTCCGATACAATCCTACTCTCTTGCTCCTGCTCTCTGTTACTGCATTAGGACAACAACGCTTTATTTGATACTTGCTGCGGTAGCTGAACCCTTTATCCTTTGCATGACCTGTCATGGCCACAGTAAATAGATGAAACCCACTAGCATGAGTAGGAGTTGTTTGAGCCCTGTTGTGCCTACTCATTCATGCTTGTTTGTCACGCCTGCTACTGCTTAGAGTTGAGTCAGGTCTGATTCATCCGGGATGAATCAGAGGCGGGTGAACATGTCCTACTGTGTGTGAGCTAAGTGTGTGAACACGATTTGGTAAAAGGTGTCGGTGAGAGGCCATGTAGGAGTACATGGTGGGTTGTCTCATTGAAGCCGTCCTCAGGAACTGAGTTCTGTGTTTGTGATCCATGATTCAGCTACTACCATACATTGGGCCCTGAAATATGACCCCGCTCGACTTCTTATTCACCCTTGTCCTCTGTCCAGGAGTTGCAAGTAGTTTCTGGTGTTTGTAGTATGCTGGAGGCCGTGGACAGCGCTGACCGTAGGGGTGGGCTGTGATGCGGTAGGCACGTGGCACGGTGTACCGGGCGCCCGTTTGGTGTCTCGGGAACCCTGTTCACATCGTTTGGGGCTGTGAGCGAAACTCCGGACGGATCTCCTCATGGATGGAACCCGAATAGGCGATAAACCTGGACTAGAGACTTGAGTGTTTAGGTAGGTCGTGGTCTACACCCACGTCGGCTTTCGCTTGAAGTCTGCCGAGCACATGTCGTGTGCAGACGCTAAGTGGTGGAAACATGTATGAAGAAGTACACCCCTGCAGGGTTATCATCATCTATTCGAATAGCCGTGTCCGCGGAAAAGGACTTCTGGGTTGCTTATATCAGTTCATAGACAAGTGAAAGTGGATACTTTAAAATGCGCAAGATAAGCGTGAGTGCTATGGATGGCGTTCTCGTAGGGAGACGGGAGCGGATCCATAGTGGTGTATTGATATGGTGAATATGTGGACTCGTGTGCGCCACCTCAAAAGAGTTACTCGCAGTCGTAGTTCAGGATAGCCACCGAGTCAAAGTTGGCTTGCTGCAGTTAAACCCCACCATCCCCTTTGTTGATAATGATGCATATGTAGTTAGTTCTGATGTAAGTCTTGCTGGGTACATTTGTACTCACGTTTGCCTATTTGATGTTTTTGCAGAGAGACTTCGGTCTCACTAGTAGGTTCACGTGGACTTCGACGTTTAGCTTGTTACCTCAGCTACGATCTTGTGCCCTCGGCAGGATCTAGTAGATAGTCAGGCTTCTCAGCCTTTTCCATTTATAGATGTCTGTACTCAGACATGATAGCTTCCGCTTGTGCTTTGACTTGTATGCTCTGATTGTTGGGTCGTGAGACCCATGCTTGTAATATCTCGCTCCTCGGAGCCTATTGATTAAAATACTTGAGTTGTAGAGTCATGTTGTGATGCCATGTTGTATTTGCACATATCGAGCATATTGTGTGTATGTTATTGAAATGCTTGGTATGTGTGGGATCTGACAACCTAGTTGTTTATCCTTGGTAGCCTCTCTTACCGGGAAATGTCTCCTAGTGTTTCCACCGAGCCATGGTAGCTTGCTACTGCTCCGGGACACTTAGGCTGGCCGGCATGTGTCCTTCTTCGTTCCTGTGTCTGTCCCTTCGGGGAAATGTCACGCGATGAATACCGGAGTCCTGTTAGCCCGCTACAGCCCGGTTCACCGGAGTCCTGCTAGCCCAGTGCTACAGCCTGGATTCACTCGCTGATGACCGACACGTTCGATGCTGGGTCATGGATGCCTGTCCCTGTAAGTCTGTGCCACTTTGGGTTTACGACTAGCCATGTCAGCCCGGGCTCCTTATCATATGGATGCTAGCGACACTGTCATATACGTGTGCCAAAAGGCGCAAACGGTCCCGGGCAAAGGTAATGCGACACCCGTGGGGATACCGTGCGTGAGGCCGCAAAGTGATATGAGGTGTTACATGCTAGATCGATGTGGCATTGAGTCGGGGTCCTGACAGCGTTGGTATCAGAGCCTGACTGCCTGTAGGATTACCAAGCCAAACTGGTCGAAGTTGAGTCTAGAAAATTCTTTAGTTATATAAGGGAATTGATTGTGGGATGGAACGTAAGGCTCTTTTTACTCCTTATACCTCATGCCCTTCTGATCTGAGTTATCTTATCTTTCCTGCGGGGATTAAGAACTAGGCTATCTCTTCTTTCTATTAGGATCACGTGTTACTAATCAGTAGACTTATAAGATTGTTGGATTTAAGTCTCAGTTCAGTTCCTACTACTTCCGTATGTTAATTGTTGATCCCGGAACCTTGATATTGTGCTTCTGAGTGGTTATGCCACCATTGTTGTGATTGTCTCAAATCTTTTTGAGCAATTATAGCCGTTATGCTGTCCGAGTCATTCCAGGTTTCTAAATAGTCTGATGCATTTGCAAAATCCTTTCCCTCTGGTTTCGATGCTCCTTTATGCCAGCTCAATCACACTAATTGTTGAGTTGAGGTATTCTACTGCCTCGACCTTTATGTTGGAATAATTATTATGACCCTAGGTGTCTCAGGGGATCATCTAGTGGTCTAGCCATGATTTGTGTCCTAGTGTGAAGATTCTGGCCTTTATTCTCGGAAGCATCCCGTGATGCTACTTAGTAGTAGGTATTCTACTCCTGGGTTCTGAACCCGAGATTCACTCTACCTACTTCATGTGGATAGTAATTGCTAGTGCCTTTAGGATATTAGTAACCTTTGCGATAGTCCTTGAAGTCCGTGGTATCTTCTTCTTCCAAATACCATGAACTACTTATGGCAGAAGTTCCTCGTTGAACTGAAATATCACAACAGGATTATTCTTGAGGAGTTCTCCATTCATAAATCGTGACTCTGCCAGTTCTACCTTTCTGCATGGGTTATCCGGAAGAATTATGTTGAACTTCGTTCGACATGCTAATCCATGCATCCACAACTCAGAAAATCATATGTTCTTTTGAGTTGACCCATCTTAATTGTTTCCGACCCTCGCCTATCAATTGATAGTCAAGAGTATGCGTGCATTCGTTCGTCGATGCCTATTACCCTTGTGGTCCGCCAAGCCATTCTATTTTAGAATGAATAGGAGAAACAAACTCCAGTACCTCATCCATATCTAGGATTGGGTCAAAGTAGTTGTATTCCGCAGATCAAATGCCAATCCAGCTTTTGGTTCTGTTCTACCTTGGAGTATTACCCCCTTTATGACAGGAATTTCATGAGAATTGCACCACCTTTTGTGAATTCTTGATGTAGTGATACTTCTCGCCATCATTATTCATCCCTCGGTTCCGTGTTGTCGCAACCGAAATACCGACAAATGAATTGTGATGTGTGAAATCAATACGCCAGCAACCTCGTTGCTTGGTAGCTAAAGGATAATAATTTCATTCTTAGTATGTTGGTTTTTGAATCATCCTTCTAAGACTGATCGTGCTACCTAGTCCTTATTTCGGTGCACCCTTCGATTGATGAGTTAGGATCTTGTCAAGTCCTCACTCATTTGATCATATCGTCTTGCCCTGAAAGGCAAGATTGTTCTCGAGCTTAGTAACATACCGGTGGTTCGTGATTTTCCGAATATCTTCTTGGAAGTATTACCAGGTTGTCACCTGACTGCTATGTTGAGCTCGTGATCAAGTCGGGTTCTTGTGAACCACCCTTTCTCCAAGGATCTGTGATGGTTATCCCGGAGCTAGTTGGTTAAGCTAGACAACAACTTGGAGAGTTGGAAGATAAAAGCTTGTCTGACTTAGTTCATGTTAAGGGATATCTTTCTGTGTATGTGTGTGTGTTGAAGAAAGATGATATCTTCATTAATTGGTCCCTGTGATCAGTTGTTGGACCTATTGTCTTACCCCATCTATAATTTGAGTATGGGCTATCATCCAATCAGACCAGAACCAACGATATTCGTAATGTTGTCTTACTCGTGGTTGATCCCTCGAGCATACACCATTATATCTTTTGGGTCTGACCAATGCTAACACTTGTTCTCTTAACTATGGAATTCCTTTTAAGGGGAAACCCGGAAGAATTGTTGTTGAGCCCATTGACAACATCCTTATCTCCTCCATGATTTTGTTGAACATTAAGCTAGTGTTGGAAACTTTTGAAAGCATTTGTTCATGCTAGCTCATGAAGCATATGTTTGGATGAAGGTAGTGACTTCCTTTAATTCATTTGCATCTGATGCAAGTTGCCGCCGTGGATTCGAGAAAGTCAATGTTGCTTTCTTTGGAATCATTCCAAATCAGTCATGCACACGTGCGAAGAATGCTGTGGTTTGAAGACTTGCAACCTTCAATCTATATGTATCCCTAGCACACCAAGCCACTGATTGATTTGTTCAAGGAGAAGGAGTTCCTTCATAAGAGCTAATCCGGACTTATGAAAGAACTTCGATACCCTCGTTGATGGTTCCCCCTCCTGAACTCGGTAGTGTTTTATTATAAGACTACCACGTGGTCATGCTTGTCTGGGACAACGTGTTCACATGTTTGTAGCAGAACCAGCTCATGTTTTGGAGCTTGCTATCGTAGTTCATCTCCCGAGAATCCCGCAACGTCATCTCGTTGATTTGTGTTGCAAACTTTCATTTTTCTTCCTAAGACTCGATGAGCCTGGAATATCCTAACACCAACCAGAGCTGAATCTCAGGCAGATATGATGGTTGGAACATTTCCCTAAGAACTATAATATTGGTCTCTCGATAACCGGTAAGGTGGATGTCGTGGCCAACACACCCATCCGGTAGACCTATTATTATAGTATCTTGTTTGAGGAAGTTGGCCACCCCCCCCATAGGGATTTCGTAGGATTTACTCCCTAGTTGCCCTATGGATTTTTGTGTTCCCGAAGTCCGACCTTTTTACTTGATGTTTTAGATATCAAACCATATCTATGAATGGGTTACACTAGCACATCAAGGAGAACATTAGAAGCGGAGTGCTAAATGTCTCTCGGTCGATCATCCAGATTTTATTTTCTTGGCCCCGCCAAGGGTGAAATCTGAGAAGGTGTTATCTTCCTTTGCATCTGCATCCTCCATCACCATTCATCATGGTAGTAAGTTGTGTTACCGAACCCTTGACACGGATATTGGTAAAACCTTGATGATTATGGAATTGCTCAAGTTCTTGAGAGCACGCGCAAGTGCTAGGTTTGATCGTCGGCATTAACTGTATAGCGCTCTCAGTTTCCTCGGCAATGCTATGACCTCTTCAAACAGTGAATTCACTCCCTATTGTTGGGTTCTTCCCCAGTTACCAGAATCATTCCTAGCATTTGCATTTTGTTCCTAGCTTGCACCGCCAATGTGCCATTCTACCATGGGTCTCTTCCATTTCCGATGATAAGCAAATTCATCCATTGCGTTGTCTTCAACAAGGTAATCCACATCATCCAAGTCCAAGTATGCCATTCTACCGACCCCGCCAATCGATTGCTGTGATTTGCCTTAGGCTGATATAGAGAGTCTCAATGATCTCTATATCAAAGGTAATTCTTTTTGCCACTTAAGGGGAGATATCTATGAGTCACGGTTCCGAAGGTGTCTCGTTGTGGTATCATGGCAATTCAACTCCTCGCTACGTTGACAATTGTTTACCACCTTCTTAAGCGTGAAATTGTTGTCTACCTAGTGAACCCTCGTCATCTGTCTTACTCCATTTCTTCGGATCTGTGCTTCGTCTCTCAGCTCAAGAGATGTTGCTATGTCTCATTCCATGAGTTGATCCTAAGTTGTTCGGTCTTCTCGAAGATCGATTGTTCTAGAGTTTTCCTTTCCTCTTCTTGTCATGATTAGCTGGAGTTCTCAGAGCAAGACATCAAGACAATGATGGTGATCGAATCAACGTTCCTATGAAGTGCAACCTGGATCGTGAAGAGTATATTAGTCTCCGTTACCCTTCACCTTACCCTACGCTTGAATCTCGAGACGAGATTCTTGTTTAGTGGGGGTGAGTTGTCACATCCCTAGCTTTACCCTGGCCTTGGACTAGCTTGGTTACTGCATCATGTTTAAATTCAAATGAAATTTGAATTGAGGAATTTTCAAAAGCCTCAGAAAACCTCTAAAAATAACCAACATTTAATTCTTCTCAAATGAATCCAAGAAAATGTTCCTGTTATTCTATAGAAATATTGGTAAGAGGTAAAATTCAAACCAATATTTTTGGAGTCACAGAAATATTTGTTTTGGCCATTTGAATTAATTCAATAACTAATTGCATTGGATTTATATTTTATATATAATTAATATATGTCCAATAATTCTGGAACATTTTAAGTGGTTTGGTATATTTTAGTTCTAGCCACATAATTATTTTCAGGATTTTATAAAATGGTTTAGTATTTTTACTAAACCAAAACAAAACAGAACAAAATAGAAAACAGAAATATAAAACAGAAAGCAGAGAGAGGAAGGAATCTCACCTGGGCTTACCTGGCGGCCCAAGTGGCCGGCCCAGCCCACCACCACAGCCTCCCTGTCGTCTTCCTCCCTGGACAGGAGGACGAGCGCGTGCCCGCCGCGCGCTGGCCACGCGCCTCGCCATCTCCTGCTTACCGCTCTCCCCCGACGCTCTGGACGCCCTGGACGTCGACACGCGGCCTCCTCGACCGCCCCTCACTCTCTCCCGAGCTCTCCCCCTCCTCTGTTCCTCTCTCCCTCTCATGCCGAGCGCAGCCGTCGCCACCGACGCTGTTCGCCGCGGCCACCGGCCACCCCTCGCCTCGCCGATGCCTCCAGAAGAACCGCCGCGCCTTCTTCTTCGTCTCCACCAACCCATGTGACGTCGGAAGCCTCGGAGCGCCGTCCCCGACGTCTTCTTCCTCCTCGGGCCACCGAGATCGCCGGCGACCTCCCGTCGTCACCAGCCCCTCCCCGAGCCCACTGACCACCCCTGCGGACTCGACGTGAGCTCCTCTTCGTTTCCCCTCCGTATTTTCGTTCAATTTCGTGCCGTATCCATCGTCTCCGCCGAGCCCGAGAGCCCATTGCCGCCGGCCACGAGGTCGCCGTGGCTAGAGCTCACGCGCGTCACGTCCAAGCACACCACCATGCTCAGCACCACGCCAGGATCCCAAAACCGTAGTCTATCGCTCCTGTGGCGCACCGTAGCCACCGCCCGCGCCTCACCCGAACTCCGGCCGCCGCCGTCGTCATGATTGCCGTCACCTCCGGCCACCTTAGCTTCTCCCGTCCGCCCTGTTAGATGCGCGCGAGTCTGGGCATCCCGTAGAGCCCCTCCGCCGCTCTTTTGGTCATCGGAGGGCGAATCCCGGCGCTCTCCGCCGTCCCTGGCCTCGCCGGCGACGAGCCGCGGGTCAACTCCGGCGAGTTGACCCGGGTTTGACCCCCCCTCTCTCTCACTGACATGCGGGCCCCGCCCGGCTAATCAAGTTAGGTTAGTATTAACTAAGTTAGATTAGTTAGTTAGACACTGACACTCGGGACCCACCGGTCAGGGGTTGACCGGGCTGTGCCACGTTGACCTGCTGACGTCATCATGACGTCAGTATGACGCAGTAATACTTTCTGGATTTAAAAATAATCAGGAAATTTCAGAAAATGCCCTAAACTTCAATAAATCATAGAAAATTAACCGTAACTCCAAACTAAATAATTTATATATGAAAAATTATCAGAAAAATTCAAGGAATCCATCTGTACCATTTTCATGCATGTTAGAACAACTTATAGCTGCTGTTTAGCACAAATCAATTAAAGGGCCTTTATTTAATCACATATGGAGTTTGAATTTGAATTTTATATTCAAACCAACTTCATTTAATCTGGTTTTAGTTGCATTAGCCCAAAACACATTCATTTTGCCATGTCATGATCATGCATCATATTGTGCATTGCATTGATCGTGTTTTTCTGTATTTGCCGGTAATTGTCCCCTCTCGATAGACGTGTACCGATGATGTGATCGTTGACACTGATGAAGAGCTATATTATCTTCAGAAGTGCCAGGCAAGCAAAACCCCCTTGTTCATTCCGATACAATCCTACTCTCTTGCTCCTGCTCTCTGTTACTGCATTAGGACAACAATGCTTTATTTGATACTTGCTGCGGTAGCTGAACCCTTTATCCTTTGCATGACCTGTCATTGCCACAGTAAATAGATGAAACCCACTAGCATGAGTAGGAGTTGTTTGAGCCCTGTTGTGCCTACTCATTCATGCTTGTTTGTCACGCCTGCTACTGCTTAGAGTTGAGTCAGGTCTGATTCATCCGGGATGAATCAGAGGCGGGTGAACATGTCCTACTGTGTGTGAGCTAAGTGTGTGAACACGATTTGGTAAAAGGTGTCGGTGAGAGGCCATGTAGGAGTACATGGTGGGTTGTCTCATTGAAGCCGTCCTCAGGAACTGAGTTCTGTGTTTGTGATCCATGATTCAGCTACTACCATACATTGGGCCCTGAAATATGACCCCGCTCGACTTCTTATTCACCCTCGTCCTCTGTCCAGGAGTTGCAAGTAGTTTCTGGTGTTTGTAGCTTACTGGAGGCCGTGGACAGCGCTGACCGTAGGGGTGGGCTGTGATGCGGTAGGCACGTGGCACGGTGTACCGGGCGCCCGTTTGGTGTCTCGGGAACCCTGTTCACATCGTTTGGGGCTGTGAGCGAAACTCCGGCCGGATCTCCTCATGGATGGAACCCGAATAGGCGATAAACCTGGACTAGAGACTTAGGTGATTAGGTAGGTCGTGGCCGACACCCACGTTGGGCTTCCGCTTGAAGGTTGCCGAGTACATGTCGTGTAAACGGCGGTAAGTGGTGAGAGCGTGTGTGAAGAAGTACACCCCTGCAGGGTTAATATGATCTATTCGAATAGCTGTGTCCGCGGAAAAGGACTTCTGGGTTGCTTATATCAGTTCATAGACAAGTGAAAGTGGATACTCTAAAATACGCAAGATAAGCGTGAGTGCTATGGATGGCGTTCTTGTAGGGAGACGGGAGCGGTTCCATAGTGGTGTATTGGTATGGTGAATATGTGGACTCGTGTGCGCCACCTCAAAAGAGTTACATTGCAGTCGTAGTTTAGGATAGCCACCGAGTCAAAGCTGGCTTGCTGCAGTTAAACCCCACCATCCCCTTTGTTGATAATGATGCATATGTAGTTAGTTCTGATGTAAGTCTTGCTGGGTACATTTGTACTCACGTTTGCCTATTTTATGTTTTTGCAGAGAGACTTCAGTCTCACTATTAGTTCCGCTTGGACTTCGACGTTTAGCTTGTTACCTCAGCTACAATCTTGTGCCCTCGGCAGGATCTGGTAGATAGTCAGGCTTCTCAGCCTTTTTCATTTATAGTTGTCTGTACTCAGACATGATAGCTTCCGCTTGTGCTTTGATTTGTATGCTCTGATTGTTGGGTCATGAGACCCCTGTTTGTAATATCTCGCTCCTCGGAGCCTAATGAATAAACTACTTGAGTCGTAGAGTCATTTTGTGATACCATGTTGTATTGCACATATCGAGCATATTGTGTGTATGTTATTGAAATGCTTGGTATGTGTGGGATCTGACTATCTAGTTGTTTATCTTTAGTAGCCTCTCTTACCGGGAAATGTCTCCTAGTGTTTCCACGGAGCCATGGTAGCTTGCTACTGCTCCGGAACACTTAGGCTGGCCGGCATGTGTCCTTCTTCGTTCCTGTGTCTGTCCCTTCGGGGAAATGTCACGCGATGAATACCGGAGTCCTGTTAGCCCGCTACAGCCCGGTTCACCGGAGTCCTGCTAGCCCAGTGCTACAGCCTGGATTCACTCGCTGATGACCGACACGTTCGATGCTGGGTCATGGATGCCTGTCCCTGTAAGTCTGTGCCACTTTGGGTTTACGACTAGCCATGTCAGCCCGGGCTCCTTATCATATGGATGCTAGCGACACTGTCATATACGTGTGCCAAAAGGCGCAAACGGTCCCGGGCAAAGGTAATGCGACACCCGTGGGGATACCGTGCGTGAGGCCGCAAAGTGATATGAGGTGTTACATGCTAGATCGATGTGGCATTGAGTCGGGGTCCTGACAATTTTGCAAAGATTTTAGACTAAGTTCATGATAATTAAGTTCATCTAATCAAATTATTTAATGAACTCCCACTCAGATTTGACATCCCTCTAGTGATCTAAGTGTTACATGATCCGAGTCGACTAGGCCGTGTCCGATCATCACGTGAGACGGACTAGTCATCATCGGTGAACATCTCCATGTTGATCGTATCTTCCATATGACTCATGTTCGACCTTTCGGTCTCTGTGTTCCGAGGCCATGTCTGTACATGCTAGGCTCGTCAAGTTAACACTAAGTGTTTTTGCATGTGTAAAACTGTCTTACACCCGTTGTATGTGAACGTAAGAATCTATCACACCCGATCATCACGTGGTGCTTCGAAATGACGAACTTTAGCAACGGCGCACAGTTAGGGGGAACACTTTCTTGAAATTATTATAAGGGATCATCTTATTTACTATCGTCGTTCTAAGTAAACAAGATGCATAAACATAATAAACATCACATGCAATTATATAGTAGTGACATGATATGGCCAATATCATATAGCTCCTTTGGTCTCCATCTTCGGGGCTCCATGATCATCTTCTTCACCGGCATGACACCATGATCTCCATCATCATGATCTCCATCATCGTGTCTCCATGAAGTTGCTCGCTAACTATTACTTCTACTACTATGGCTAATGGTTTAGCAATAAAGTAAAGTAATTACATGGTGTTAAATCATTGACACGCATGTCATACAATAATTAAGACAACTCCTATGGCTCCTGCCAGTTGTCATACTCATCGACATGCAAGTCGTGATTCCTATTACAAGAACATGATCTCATACATCACAATATATCATTCATCATTCATCACAACTTTTTTGGCCATATCACATCCTCTAATTGTTGTTGCATCTTTTACGTGGCTGCAATTAGGTTCTAGCAAGAACGTTTTCTTACCTACGAATAACCACAACGTGATTTTGTCAACTTCTATTTACCCTTCATAAGGACCCTTTTCATCGAAACCGCTCGAACTAAAGTGGGAGAGACAGACACCCGCTAGCCACCTTATGCAACTAGTGCATGTCAGTCGGTGGAACCTGTCTCACGTAAGCGTACGTGTAAGGTCGGTCCGGGCCGCTTCATCCCACAATACCGCTGAAGCAAAATAAGACTAGTAGTGGCAAGCAAGTTGACAAGATCTACGCCCATAACAGATTTGTGTTCTACTCGTGCAATAGAGAACTATGCATAGACCTAGCTCTGATACCACTGTTGGGGAACGTTGCATAAAATAAAAAATTTCCTACATTCACCAAGATCAATCTATGAGTTCATCTAGCAACGAGAGAGAAGAGTGCATCTACATACCCTTGTAGATCGCGTGCGGAAGCGTTCAAGAGAACGGGGTTGAGGGAGTCGTTCTCGTCGTGATCCAAATCACCGGAGATCCTAGCGCCGAACGGACGGCACCTCCCGTTCAACACACGTACGGTTAGCGTGAAGTCTCCTCCTTCTTGATCCAGCAAGGGGGAAGGAGAGGTTGATGAAGATCCAGCAGCACGACGGCGTGGTGGTGGATGCAGCAGGGCTCCGGCAGGGCTTCGCCAAGCAACTACGGGAGGGAGAGGTGTAGCAGGGAGGGGAGGGAGGCGCCAGGGTGTTGGGTACGGCTGCCCTCCCAATCCCCCTCTTTATATAGGGACCCCAGGGGGGCGCCGGCCCTAGAGATGGGGTCTCTAGGGGGGCGACGGCCAAGGGGGGTGGAGTGCCCCCCAAGGCAAGTGGAGGCGCCCCCTCCCCTAGGGTTCCCAACCCTAGGTGCAGAGGAGGGCCCAGGGGGGCGCACCAGCCCACTAGGGGCTAGTTCCCCTCCCACTTCAGCCCATGGGGCCCTCCGGGATAGGTGGCCCCACTCGGTGGACCCCCGGGACCCTTCCGGTGGTCCCGGTACAATACCGGTGGACCCCGAAACTTTCCCGGTGGCCGAAACTCGACTTCCCATATACAATTCTTTACCTCCGGACCATTCCGTAACTCCTCATGGCGTCCAGGATCTCATCCGGGACTCCGAACAACTTTCGGTTTGCTGCATACTCATATTCATACAACCCTAGCGTCACCGAACCTTAAGTGTGTAGACCCTACGGGTTCGGGAGACATGCAGACATGACCGAGACGGCTCTCCGGTCAATAACCAACAGCGGGATCAGGATACCCATGTTGGCTCCCACATACTCCTCGATGATTTCATCGGATGAACCACGATGTCGAGGATTTTGGCAACCCCGTATACAATTCCCTTTGTCAATCGGTACGTTACTTGCCCGAGATTCGATCGTCGGTATCCCAATACCTTGTTCAATCTCGTTACCGGCAAGTCACTTTACTCGTACCGTAATGCATGATCTTGTGACCAGACACTTGGTCACTTTGAGCTCATTTTGATGATGCATTACCGAGTGGGCCCAGAGATACCTCTCCGTCATACGGAGTGACAAATCCCAGTCTCGATCCGTGTCAACCCAACAGACACTTTCGGAGATACCTGTAATGCACCTTTATAGTCACCCAGTTATGTTGTGATGTTTGGTACACCCAAAGCACTCCTACAGTATCCGGGAGTTACACGATCTCATGGTCGAAGGAAAAGATACTTGACATTGGAAAAGCTCTAGCAAACGAACTACACGATCTTTGTGCTATACTTAGGATTGGGTCTTGTCCATCACATCATTCTCCTAACGATGTGATCCCGTTATCAATGACATCCAATGTCCATAGTCAGGAAACCATGACTATATGTTGATCAACGAGCTAGTCAACTAGAGGCTCACTAGGGACATGTTGTGGTCTAAGTATTCACACGTGTATTACGATTTCCGGATAATACAATTATAGCATAAATAAAAGACAATTATCATGAACAAGGAAATATAATAATAATCCTTTTATTATTGCCTCTAGGGCATATTTCCAACAGAAACCACATAAGAGAAGGTGGTCCCGCACCTGTACGGAATCCGGGTCCATAATGCTCCTCAGCTTGCATCTTCGACATGGACATCTTATCTCTGTCTCGTTCTTTTGAAGCATCTCGGCCTTCGCGGAGCTCAAAAACCTATTCACGATGCCTTCGGTCATCGTGCGGACCATGGTCGCTTGCGGGGTAGAGCAAAACGATATTTTAGAACCAAGAAATTTTTTGGCATGACTTTGCCTAAAAATAGGACAAAAAAGAATGCATAGTGCCAAAATTCTCGCCGAAACAGAAATGAATCAACATTCCGGCAAAATATTGACAACTATCGCATTTCAAATACTGGTACCTGCAAACACAAACATATATGCAACACCACAAACATATGCAACACCACAAACATACATAGATCTAGCTAGGCCATAAAAAGTGCATGTGCAAGTTGTTGGAGGGAGAAAAAAAAGTATATCTACAACATAAAGATAGCTTTCCCCTTACTTACCTATCAAAAAAGGTAATTTAACCACTTAATTTGGATGAATCTATGGTGAAAATGAGGTGAGGAGGAGGAGGCAGCCGAGGTAAGCTTGGAGGAGGTGGTGGAGAGAATGAAGTGGGGAAAGTGAATGTGTAGGTGTGACTGTCCAAAATATCTAGCTGGTCCCAGGTTACTAATGGCGCACCACCTATAAATGCGCCATTAGTAACCCTGGTTACTAATGGCGCACCAGCTGGTGGTGCGCCATTAGTAGTTTTGCAAAACAAAATTATAGTAGTGGCGCACTATGTGGCTCGTGTGCCATTAGTATTTTTGGGAAAAAAATATTACTAGTGGCGCACGGTGGTCTGGTGCGCCATTAGTGTCTATCAAACTAATGGCGCACCAACACATGGTGCGCCACTGCTATATAGGAGTGGCGCACCACATGTCCGGTGCGCCATTAGTGACCATATCATCTATTGCCCTTTTCCTAGTAGTGGGGTGTTTTGTAAAAAAATGCATCTTGGTGTTCCGTACAATGCATGGGCATCTTGCTAGTCTATATAGATGATACTCATGCTATGCGTATTCGAGAAAAAAAATCTAAATGATATGTCTGCACATTCCCCGCTGACCCTAAGAAAAATCATTTGCTTCCTTTTTATCAATGGAAAGCATGCCAAATTTCTAATTAATGATTAGCAATAAGAGATTCTGTGACGCAAACTATGTTTTTTCTTAGATTTTTAGTGGACTTGCATAAATCCTACGAAATTCTCCTGTCTAACCTTGCAATTTCTATGGATTGTTTTGCATTCACATCCACTCAAATCTCTCTGTAAAGTTTATTTATTTCAGTGGTTGTATCACTAGTAGAAAAAGGGTCAAATGTGAGACACATTAGTCCCAGTTTGTAACAGAACCGGCAGTAATGTGTCCATTAGTGCCGGTTCCAACGGCTAGCCGGGAGGAGCTCTTTAGTACCGGTTCGTGGCAAACCTTTAGCACCGCCTCGTGCCACGAACCGGTACTAATGAGAGTGGTGGCAGGATGTTGTCAGAGTGGGGCCCTTCTAGCACCTTTAGTACCGGCTCGTGGCACGAACCGGTACTAAAGGTCGTCCTATATAAATCCTTCGTCCACCCGCACTCTGTTCTTCTCCCCTTTCCCCTCTCCCTCTCCTCTGTTCTTCCCTTCTTCCTCTCGAGTTCATCACAAAATTTGCCCCAAATTTGTCAAGATTTGCAGGCCCTCATCCATTCAAATGATCACCAAGGTTAGCAACTTTGTCCTTTCATCTCTCATTGCTAGATTAGCTCTTGCATTGGTTTATATAGTGATTAACTACGGGCACTAACAGAAAGGTTATAATTTTTTGTACCTAAGGAGGCTGTGTCAGCCTCCGGTCAGGCTATGGCCCCACCATCACCATTTAGTGCCGGTTCGTACCACGAACCGGTACTAATGAGGTTGTGTCAGGTAAGGCTGGGGCCCCACGAGCACCTTTAGTACCGGTTCATGGATGAACCAGGCATAAGCTGTTTTTTAGTCCCACCTCGCGAAGTGAGAGGGACTAGGAGCGGTTTATAAGCCCTGAGTGCAGAGACGATGAAGAAGAGGATCAATGCTCACATTGATTAGCTTCAAGCTTTCAGGAATACGGTAGACTGCACGGAGCTATGCGCAGTGCAGTTTACACTATTCCGAAAGGCTTGAAGCAAATTAACGAGCATTGCACCTCTTTTTTATTTTTAATAACTTATTACAACTCCGGACTTCTTCTGTTATGGCAAAAACTAATTGCACGTCGACATTTCTTTTTTTGAAGTTATAACTCCAGACTTTGACCATCAAGTTTTGCAGAAAAGAAAAAAATAGCAGAAAAGAAAGAAAAACTATAGCTGAAAAGAAAAAAACTATATAAAAAAACTACTCAAAAATAAATAAAAGAAAATAAATATAGCAGAAAAGAAAAAACTACTCAGAAATAAATAGAAGAAAAAATAAAGCAGAAAAGAAAAAAAATTATATTTGCTATTTTTCAATCGTTTACAAAATGACCGTGAAATTGAAAATCACTACAAAATGAACTCTGAAAATGTTGAATTTTGGCAAACTAGATGAAAAACTACTCACAAATAAATAGAAGAAAATAAATATAATAGAAAAGAAAAAACTATACAAAAAACTACGCAAAAATAAATAGAAGAAAATAAAGCAGAAAAGAAACAAACTATAAAAAAAATTGGGGCGCTCCCCTGTGGGCCTGATAGGCCACAGGTGTGTAATTACAGGCCTTAAAGGCCCAGCAGACTCACAGGGCAGCGCGCAGAGTTTAGGCCCACAAGCCTGCTATACAGAGGAGTTCGAAGTGGTAGACGCGGCTGGGTTTATAAACCAGTGCGGCTGCCCTTCGCCCGGCGAGGTGGGACTAAACTTTAGGGTGGTAGCGCGAGGCCTTTAGTACCGGTTGGAGCCACCAACCGGTACTAAAGGGGGGCCTTTAGTACCGGTTTGTGCCACCACCCGGTACTAAAGGGGGTCGCTTCCCGCCGCTTGGGCTGGCCAAAACTGGCCTTTAGTACCGGTTGGTGGCACAAACCGGTACTAAAGGCCTCTCCTATATAAACAACACTTGTGAAAATTTCATTCTCCCTCTGTTTCTTCCTCTGTTTCCGTCGTCTCCGTCGCCGTCGCCGCCCCCGTCCCCGTCGCCGCCCTTGTCTCCGTCGCCGCCCCCGTCCCCGTTGCCGCCCCTGTCCCCGTCGCCGCCCCGGGCCCGCCCCCGTCGCGCCGTCCCCGCGTCGCCGCCCC
>NC_041389.1:595364087-595369478 GCF_002162155.2 Triticum dicoccoides | reverse complement strand
GCCTCGCCGTCGCCGTCGCCCCGATGTGAGCTCTCCCCCTCTAACCCCTCTCCCTCGCCCCCGTCGGCCACCATGGGCACCGCCCCTCCCCGAGCCCATACACACACACACACAAGCATGATGAACACACACACACACACACATATGTATGAATTAATGCATGTATATATTAGTATATACGTATTTTGTATGTTTAATTAGTTTAGATTATTTAAATTATTATTTTTTCACTATTATATATGTATGAATGCATGTTAGATGGATATAATTAGTGTTTAATTAGTATGGAAATTTTTTATATAATGTTGTTTTTCAGTTTTTTAATGGATGTATAGAAGTTGTGTTTTCTGTTTTTAGTGTTAGATGCTTAATTATTATGAAATAGTATATAGATTTTTGAAATAGTAGAAATGTTAGAAATTTTAGTTATCAAAATCCAATCATTAAAAAAAATATTACTTTTTGCGGGCATATAGCTAGTATTTGTTCTCGACGATGCCCGGCCCGCATCCTCGCCGTCGACCCGTCCGCGACGACGTCCAGCCGACCCATGTCCGGGACTGGGCTCCGCCGGGCTGGCACTGGGAGGTGCTGCCTGGAGGGGCGCGCCACTTGATGAGGAACCCGGCCCCGGGTCCCGTTGTCGACCCTGATCTCGTTTGGTGGCGTTCGCGTGGGCCAGTTTCGGTGCGGAGGGACCCGGCCCCGCCGGAGGTGGTACGTCGCCGTGTCAGGGAGGAGGACGAGCACGTCCATCGCTACATGGTTGCGTTAGAGGGCGGCAGGTACTCCAATACCTGGCAGTATCTTCGGGGATCTCACTTCAGCTATGATCCTGTGAGGGTTCCTTCTCTTTGGGTGTCCACCGCCCGCGCCGCAGGAACCGCGAGTGTCCTAGATTCTTCTGTAGTATTCGATCTTTAATTAGCTAGCCAGTGATGTATTATTCAATATTATATATTATTCGAGATGATGTATTCGAGATTATATCTATTATTCTAGACGAAGTATTCGAGATTATATCTATTATTCGAGACGATGTAATTTGAATACTAAATTGTTTTATATTTCTTTTGGATTAGTTAAATAAAATCTATGGCAGACAATACCGACAGAGAGCGAGAACAGACCATGTTCGATATGATACGCGGGCCAGATGATGATCAGAATGAAGAAGATTATGACGGCTCCGAATTTCTAAACAACACCGGAGAGGGTGATATGATATTCGACCGCGACGACCGAATTGATGAAGTCATGAACTATGATTATGACGATGATGAAGAACATGTTGATCCTGAAACAACAAAGACCGGCGAGGTATATATATTTATATAAGCAGGTATCTGCTGATCATCACATGTTTTAAATGACTTGAAGATATATTAACGAATCGATCTTTGTTCTTTCAGCCATCCGGATCGAGAAAATCTTCAGGCAAAAGGACGAAACGAGGCCCGAACAAAAAGTTGAAGGAGGGCGTAAAGTACAATATCGAGGCAGTCAGACCTAATGGCGAACCATTAGCGCCTAAGAAGATTGCGGACAAGTTCGTTCTCAGTGTGGAGTTCTTGTGAAGGACCAACTCCCGATCTCCCTTCAAGAATGGAGAGAGCCAGCAAAAGACAAAAGACAAAAAGGCAAAGAGGACGCTACTCCACGTCCAGATGTTACTTTTGTCAACAAGAATCAAAAATATCTGCTTTGGGATACTCTCATGGAACATTTCACCCTACCAGATCATTTCACAGAAGCAAATGTGCAGAAAGTCAAGGACGCTGCTCTTAGGAAGATGGCGGTTGCATTCAAGAACCACAAGAATCATGAATGGGACAAGTACGTCAAGGGAGGAAGGAAGACTCCATTATTCGAGGGAACACTAGAGAACCAACGTGCTCATTGGGACGATTTCGTGAAATTCAAGGATTCGGAATTAGCTAAGGAACGGTCGAGAATAAACAAGAAGAATGCCGAAAAAAAGGATAAGTTTCATAAGCTGGGGCCAGGTGGCTATGCGGTGGCAATGCCTAAGTGGGATAAGTCTGAGAAAGAGATGGAGGATGCAGGTGTCACTCCGGTTACTAAGAGTTGGCCCCCCAGGTGCAGGACTTGGTTCTATGCGCATGGGGGGGGAGTTGGACCCGAAGACAGGCAATGTTTCGACGAAGGCAAGTCTGAAGGGAGCCGATGATGCGATACTTGTTGCAATAGAAGAGGCACGATCGGGGGTGTTCCAGCCCAACAGAGAGAACGACGAGCTTACGCGTGCCTTGGGAAATCCTGAATACCCGGGAAGAACACGAGGCATGGGTGCTATTCCGTGGTATGAGGGGTTTTCAGACTGGAACACCGACTACAGAACCCGTGCGAGAAAGAAGATTGCGGAGGAGAAGAAGAGGAATATGGAGGAGGAGCAGAGGAAGCGGGACTATGAACGCCTTCAAGGCCTAGAAGCAAGTCAAGCGGAATTGGCAGTCAAATTCCAGCGGCAGTAGGAGCAGATCGACTCACTTACCCAGCAAAGGGGGTCTCAGCAGCTGCAGCTTCTAGCGGATGATCCAGCATTGGATAGCACCACCCCATCCATGCCGGGAAGCAGCGCGGGTTCCGCCCCGGACGACGCAATGCTGGGTAGATACCCCGTGGATGACATCACGGAGAACACTAACTGTGAGCTACACGTCAAAATAGCGAACATATCCATGAAGGTGGCGGACGCCGTTGCTTTTACAAATCCCCCCGAGGCAACCTTCCATTGCAACCCGATTCCAGCGGGCTATGCTCGTGTCTTGGTTGATGAGGTGGTGGACCCACCATATTCAGAGCTACAGCTTGACATTCCTGGAGGTGACGACGAGCGCTTTCTCGGAGAGGCCAAACATCGTATCATCCTATGGAAAAAGGATTGCATCATCTTTCGAAGGCCACCGACACCGCGTCAGCCGACTCCTCGTCGAAGTCCGCCACCGAGTCAGCAGTCTCCCGCTCCTGCAAGTCCACCAAGTCCGGCAAAGTGTCAGGCCACTCCTCCTCCAAGTCCGGCAAAGTGTCAGGCCACTCCTCCTCCTCCAAGTCCGCCACAGCGTCAGACGTCCAATCCTCCTCCAAGTCTGGCACAACCTCAGGCCACTCCTCCTCCAAGTCTGGCACAGCTTCAGGCGGCCACTCCTCCTCGTCCAACTCAGCCCCGTCAGCCGTCTCCGCCGCCTCAGCAATCGCAGAAGAGACACCCTGCAGCTATGGTGCGTAGCGGTACGAGTCGAGGTAGTACAGGAAGTACAGGCGGAGGCAAGCGATATAAATATGGTCCAAGCCTCACGCCTCTTCCGCAGAGGGCTTATGACAGGTCCGAGGAGGAAATCGCAGCCATATCGAAGACCGAGGTGGAAGCCCATTTTGCACCGAAACCGCCACTGCCGCCAAGGGAGAAAGTGCCTGAGGAAACGATTGACCACTTCATTTGTATGGCTCAACCACCAGCTCCCAAGCCTGTTGACACAGACTATGAGCGCCACATCAGGAAGTTAAATCGAGCACGTCTACGTAAGGAGGCGAGCTCAGGATCGAGCAAACAAGAAGCAGCTGTCAAAAAATGCAGGAAAACCATTCCCCAGCTAGGAGAACAGGCGGCGCAATCGATCCCCTCGCTTGTTGTGCCAACAACACGTGACAGTACGCGCGCCCAATATTATTGTGGGCAAACAGTTTACGTTCCTGAGGTGGGCAATGTGGTAATAACGGAGGAGCATATAATGCAGGCTGAAGTTCTCAAAATCACTGTTGGACAACTCCTCGAGATCGAGTCCATGCCTGTACTTAGAGAGGATGAAATAAAATGGAAATATGTCCGGGGCCAACCTTTGGTCGAGCCAGACAAGGTCAAGAACCTCCCAACGAGAATGTATGAATTGCATCAATGGTACATGAACATTACCAAGATTTCAGATCGATTGTCCCTCATGGTGAATGTCAAGGAGGATCATTACTTCCATGAGAAAGCTCTGTCCGTTGAGTATTCTGAACTGTTTCAGTTATACAATCAAGACGCACTCGACAAATCTATCGTCAGTTGCTATTGTCTGTAAGTGATTTCTTTCTGTAATTTAAGTCTCAACCTAGCTGTAGTGATCCTTTTGATCAATCATTACCTGTAATTATCCTCACTATATTCTTTTCTGTGGTATTTTGCAGGATGAAGATGTATGAAATGAGAAAAGCTGGACGCTATGGCATTGGGTTCATTGACCCAAACACCGTTAATGAATACACATGGCGGATAAATCGACATCATCAAAAGGACGTAGAGGACAACATGCTAGAGTTCTTGAAGCGCCTCAAATACAATGAAGATATACTACTTCCTTACAACTTCCAGTGAGTCACACTGTCTTGTACTACAAATTCTCTGTTTTTGCCTACTAGCTAGCTACATGTTTTTGCTTACATATGCCCGCTTAATTAAGACATGCAAATGTGTGTGCATGCAGATTTCACTGGGTCTTGTGTATCATTAAAGTTGACGACGGAACAGTTGAAATACTGAACTCACTACTCAAAGTTAAAACTGACTATAACATCTTATTTGGGATAGTCAACAGGTAATTTCAATCATTATTAACTATATATCTCGGCCTATTTAGTTCGTCATTTCATGATATGAACTATTTAATAACCCCTTTATTCATTTTCTTTGTCGGCGGGCAGGGCTTGGGCAAGGTTCATCAGCGTCACGGATGGCGAATGGAAAAAAAGCTTCAATGGTTTCGACCCAAGGTAAGTAATTAAGTAGTACTAGCTAGCTAGCTGCCATCTCTTTAATTATCATGATTGATTAATTATTATCTGATCAAATTCTATTCTCGTAAAGGCCCTGAAGCAGGCGCAGGGGACTGATCTGTGTGCATTCTGCGTTTGCGAGAACATTCGCATGCTGACGTCCGAAAGGAGCAGATCTCAAAGACAGGAATGGGTACGCTTTTCAGAACACTATTCATAATTTTTACACCATTATCGATATCTAGTCACACAACTAATACACATGCATATTGATCTCCTTCTTAACAGTTCAGAGAGGTGCGGGAGAAGCTCCTAGAAATGAAGCGCGTAGAAGCACTTCAAGAGGAAATAGCGGGATTTTTGCTCGACCAGGTCATAAATCCGAAGGGAGAATACTATTACCCGCTACCGCCCCCATGAAAACCACTTCCAATTGTCATCGTGCTCCGAAGGCACCAATTAGGCTAATTCCACTGGCTTCGAATGCAACATGCATATGTAGAAGAAATTGTATATAGCTAGCTATACATTTGTGTATGTGTGAATTAATTAATATGGTGGTTTGTGAGACATTGATGATATATATATGCATGATTGGTTCTACTAGAAATTCTG
>NC_041389.1:595353424-595363782 GCF_002162155.2 Triticum dicoccoides | reverse complement strand
CAGCAAACGAAAAAGAATTAAAATGGAAACACAAAATTAAATGAAAAAGAAATCATAAAACTCAAAAACAAACAAACCTTATAGTACCGGTTGGTATTACCAACCGGTACTTAAGGGCTCCAGCCCCTCGGAGCTGGCTCGTGCCACGTGGTTGCCCTTTACCACCGGTTCGTGCTGAACCGGTACTAAAGGGGGGGAGCTTTAGTGCCCACACTTTAGTGCCGGTTATGGAACCGGCACTAAAGGGCCTTACGAACCGGTGCTATTGCCCGGTTCTGCACTAGTGTATATGTCAAACACTTATTTCCAATAATTTATTTCGTTTTCTAATCTTAGGATTCAAGAGTACATAATACTTCCTCCTTCCCAAAATAAGCAACTTTGTACGAAATCAACGACACTTATTTTGGGATTGAAGAAGCGTATACTAGAAGCTGAAGCCCGCTTCGCCACACCGTTTTTGCCACGTTGTACATTAGTGTAGTCTTTTTATTCAATTTATTATCATTTTTTGCCATAGTACAGATGCAGATACTCATACAACATGGACACATACACGCATCCTACGAATGCACGTACACACACCCTGACCCTATAAGCACCTCCGAGACATTGAGCCGTACATCATCTTGAGATTGACGAAGTCACTACAGACTCCGTCGTAGTCGACGGGAACGTCTCCTTACACTCAACACCAATCGTCGAAAGGCCTAAAATAAATCCGGAAGAATGCAATCACCAATGACAAGTCTTGGACATGAAAACGGATGGGTTGGTTCCACCACAAGAAATCCAATCATCTGAGCTATGAAGTCATGGTCATTTCCTTGATGTTTTTTTTTCCGTCATCAACGTTATCATTGATGTTTGTTGTATGACATATTACTATCAATGTTCTACGTGTGTTGCACCGTTTGTTTTCATAGGGGTCAACCAACCCCAATGAAATTAGATAGTTTAGTACTAATTACTATATATTTATAAAAGATGAGCCCACTATTATAGACATGACTATCAAACTTTTTTCTAGCTTTGTCACTGATAGGCCGCTGGTGTGGCTAGCTTGATCCTCGTCATTTGATTGGGCATGGAAATTACATGTGAGTGTAGGAGTGGTGGTAGGTTGTGGTTGTTGCATTTCCACACGTATGATATTCACTGTCAACCAGCATTGGGGCCCGCCAAAAAAAAGTTATGCACACCTCACCTTCATCTTGAAATTACAAAACATTCTCGTGTCAAGCAGACATCACATCCATCTCGAAAAGAAAAGGAGAAAAGTCTCAGAATTTAAAAAAAACTTAAAAAATCAAAAACTCCCTCACCGTGACCAACCAGCATACGCCACATGGCGTAGTTGGTTGGGCATCATTCTAGAGCTCCTTAATGTGTTTAATAATGTCAACCGGTGGTACGAGTGTGAACCACTGATGTAGTTGTATATGTGACATCTGACCAAGAGAAATCTACACACACGCCACACATGACACATCCAATAGCTAGCTGGATCAAAGCTACTCACACAATGAACGCCCTCTTACAATCGGGACCGACACGTCTAATCTTGTACGATGCACCAAAGAGCTCCCTTTCTAAAGAGCTTAGTATCTTTACTTCTTTAGAGATTAGAGACTAGAAGTAGTTTATGCTTCAGGTACAGGGTACCTATAACGGAACCAGATCTTCTAACATTTTTTCTGAATGTTAGATAAGCTACAGTACCTTAATTTTCCTTCTTTTTATCCATGTGATTAAGACTAAAATAATTTAAATTAACTTTTAAATGGATGATCTGTTGTGTACAGTTATAGTAATTACATATGAACAAATTGATGGTGAAATAAAATTAATTTTGAATTATTTATATATATAATAAATACCAACAGTAAACAACCTACTAACTATCTACTAACAGTCCCTAACTTTCTTTTTTCATTTTACACTAGACTAGCACTGTAGCGCGGTGACTTTTCTTGTCAATGTTAGGGCATCTCCAGCCGCGCCCCCAACAGGCCCTCCCCAGACGATTTTGCCGCGCTGGCGTCAAAAAAAGGCCCCAGTCGCGCCCCCAGAAGCCCGTTTTTCGCCGGCTCGGGCCAAAACTGGTGCCGGCGGACCCATGCCGAACCCGGCGCCCTGGGAGCGGTTGGGGAGCCGGCACAAACGAAAAAGGCGCGTGGGCCCGTCCTGGAAGCGACCCGAGGGCCTTTTCCCGCCGTTTGTTGACGCTTTTCCCTCGCATCTCTCCCGCTCGCTCGCCTCCCTCCCGCCATTCTCTCCCTTTCTCCCGCCAAACCCCCTCCCGCTCGCCGCGAAGAAGCACGCCATGCCGCCGAGGAAGTACGCCATGCCGCGCGCGGCGGCAACCGCGACTGGCGCCGTGGCCCAGCCGAAGCAGAGGAAGCCGAGGGCGCCGCCATCGAAGCCACCGGGGCTGTCGAACGTCGAGTAGAGGGTGGAAGTTCAGCGGCGCGAAGCAGTCACCGCCGACAGGCGGAACAGGGCCATAGCCAAGAAGGCCCGCGACAACGCGGCGCGCGCGGCGGCGTCTTCCTCATCGGTCGACCAGGCGGGGATGAATCCACGCGTCGTCAGCCACGCCCAGTACGCGCCCTGGGGACAGCAAGGCGCCGGATCTCCATGGGGTTCATCGTCGCCCGGCTACGCCGACGGTGACGCGCACGGTGGGTTCAACCCAAACGTGACCTTCCCTCATGGTCACCCCGCTACGCGCACGCCCTCGCCCGCCTTCGTCAGCGTGCAGTATCCTCCATACAACTACTCGCCGCTCGCCTCCTACGCGTCCACACCGACGCCCCATCTCTACCGCGGACCGCTGCCCTTCTCGCACCTCGGCGACGCCGACGACACGGGAGCCAACATGGACGACATCATCGCGACAGGATCGACCGCGGCCGTCGAGTCTCCCGGGTTCGCCAGCCAGGACGAGGTAGTGGACCTCAACGACGACATGGAGGCCGATCTCGGCTATGTCTATGGCGACGACGCACAGGAACCCGAGGAGGACGAGGAGGAGGAGGAGGAGGAGGAGCCGGCTCCTGTTCTGACGAAGGGGCGCCGGAAGAAGAAGAAGCGGGCGGCTAGGTCAAGCGAACCGCGCATCAAGTGGATGTCCAAGGAGGAGGAATGCCTCGCAGAAGCATGGAAAGTTGTCTGCCTCGACCCGACCACCGGCGCGAACCAGAGCTTGGACACGTACTGGGACCGCATCAAGGCCGAGTTCGACGAGCGGAAGCTCGCCGACCCCTACTTCAAAGGTGTCTACATGCAGCGCGGCTCCAAGGCGATGGCGAACCATTGGGGGCGTATCCAGTTGGCGTGCAACAAATGGCATGGAATCGTCGAGGAGGTCGCGGCTCGCCCGGAGAGCGGCCCAGCGTTGAGGATCAGGTACGCACGCCGTTCGCCCGCATATCTTCGTCCTCTATGCCCGCCGCCCGCCAACTGTTTGTCCCTCCGCGCAGCTGCTGCGTATGTTCGCCATGTATCGGGGCGACAACCAAGACGCCGACTTCAAGCACTTCCACATCTACAAGTGCATTGACAAGTGCGAGAAGTGAGCGGAAGTCCGGCGTGCCCTCGACAAGGCCAAGGAGACATACAAGCCAGACGCGACGACTCCGGGCGCGTCAGAGGGACGGCCGGACGGCCACAAATTGGCAAAGAAGGGGAAAAGCGCCGACGCGGCAACCGCGCGAGTGCAGGAGTCCATCGAGCATTGTCTCGCCGACGCCCAGGCCCGGGCCGTCCTACGCGAAGAGAAGATCGAGGCGCGGTGGTCGTTGCTAATGAAGAACAACGCCATCAAGGTCGACCTGCTCCGGACGAACGTCGCCGCGAAGAAGAGGAACACCGACATGGCTTTTCTGATGAGCGGGGCGGACATGCTCCAGAGCAACGACGAGAAGCTCAAGGCGTGGTACCTGGTGCAGCGCGGCCTCATCCTGAACGAGCTGCCGACGGCAACGCCGACGACGCCGACGACGCCCACGACCACACGGACGCCAAGCCCGAACGACGCCTCTACATCGCCGCCCAGCAGTGCCGAAGCCGCGCCGACGCAGCCCTGCACCGAAGCAGCTCCAACAACGACGAGCCCGCGCACACTGACTCCGCCAACGCCTGGAGCCGACCCCGCCGAGTGAATCATTGCGCACGGCGGCACTCTGTTTTTTGTAACGCCAGACTACATCCGTCCGATCGGCGTCTTTTGAGAGCGGGAACGACCAAGTTTGAATTTCCCGCATCCTGGGGTCGGCGCGTGGGGGCGTGACTGGGAGCTAGGTCGCCCCCAGGGGCCGAACTAGCGCCGGCACGCCCCCAGGCCACTCTATTTAGGCGCCCTGGGGGGCCGAACGGCTGGAGATGCCCTTAGAGGATCCGGTTCCACCTATAACATGTGCCGGCGCCCAAGCCAAGCTCACTGTCCGGTTTCCACCACTGCTGGAGGGCGTGCGCATCGAGGCTGGTTTGCGCGGTCTTCCACAGCATTGCCGATGGCAGGAGGTGCGGCCGCTCCTTCTCCTTGCCAAGCAGGCGCCAGAGCATGTCACGGTACGACAGTGTGTCATGGACTTGCTTGCAACAAAGGGAAAGCGGGAGCGAAAGCGGTCCACGAACTGCTGCCCCAGCTCGAAGTAGTCGATGAAGCCCTGGCAGATCCAGTCCTTCTCGTGCAGGTACAGATTCGGCACCCATGGGGAAAGCCGGTCGAACAACTTCTCCATGCGCTCCCGGTGGCAACCCGAGACGGTTGCCGCACCTGCCTTGAAAAAGTAACTCGTGAAGTACAGATGCCTCTTGGCCACGTCCTGCGCGTTCAGCAAGTTGAGCGCCGCTGTCAGCGACACCTGCGGCGGGTTGAAGAGGAAGGTCGGGAGGTTCAGCTCTCGCCTCTCCATCATGTCCCGCCCCACGTCCAGCGCCAATGATGCGCCGAGAGAGTGCCCGGCGAGCCAGACGTCGGCGCTTCCTAGGCCGGCTTCGTCATCCATAAGTTCGTCGACCGCCCCGCACGCCAGCTTAGAGCGCGTGCGTTTCTTCAGTTTGTTGGTGAGTATTTTGAAGTCAAGGTAGATGTCTTGTGTCGCTACCGACCACTCGGGGTGCTTGCGCATGGTGCCCCTAAAGGCGACGACATACCGTGGAGCACGCGGGTGGGGAGGCGTGCGGGGGCAGGGCGCGTACTTGAAGATGGCACCATAGATGGTTTCGAAGATGGGGGGCTTCTGCTCTCTGAGTTCATTCTCGAGGTGGAAGCCAAAGCTCTCCCACCACGCCGGCGCGAGCTCCTCCCTCCTGTCCATCGTCGCTCTGTCGCTCTCCAGGACGTAAGTGCCTTTGACCATGCAGGCCACGATGCAGCGGCGGTGCTCCTCGTTGCCCATGTGACATTGATACATAGAGAAATGAGCCTGCATATGACTGGCGCGGCCACATATACATATACACTAGATCATCGAAGGCGCGCGTTGCTGCGCCCGTTCATTTTGGTGTTATAACATTAGTGATTGATGCAATTATTTGTAAGGATAGTATTTTAATCATTTGATATAATTATCAAATTACATTTGATCATACAAATATATGTTTTCTGCATGAATTTTGAAACCTAAAATTTATGATGGTTTTGTGCCTATTTATGTTGACGTGAGAATGTTAGCTATTGATTGAAAAAAAATCTAAGTTGATTAGTATCTTTGTAGGGGTATGTTAGATGGTAAGAAGGCTGGTAATAGTTAGATTTTTCATAAGAATAGCAAGGGTTCTCAACCGCAAGGGGGCAGGAGGCGAGAGAGGAAAATAAAAATTATGGGAAATGTGGGTCAACTTGCCAAAATGTCTTATATCATGGGACGGAGGAAGTACAATAAAATGGCCGTCAATTTTTTTCTCCCAACAACACTGTAAACACAACACTATTGATTATCCTAATTGGAAACTCGTGTAGCAGCAAGTTCATATCACCTTCTTCCCAGTATACTAAAGGGCGTGCCGCCTTCTAACAGTTCAGTTAAACAACAAGTGTTACCTTCCTATGGAGCACATCCTACAGAAAGTTCACCTCTGTGGATATGGTCAAGGTACTACTCATTTGTTATGAACACCAATGCGACCTGAATTCCATTGACTGCCGGTGCAGAAATCAAAATAGAATGAATTCTTAAAAGGAAGGACTACAAGCTTTGCATTTTACATGTAAAAGCAACTATAACAAAAGAAAGACTACGTAAAATGATAAAGGGAACATAATGTACAAGAAAAATAATACCGTCTGACGCAGCAAACATCAAGAAAATTAGAGGCATGAAACATATTAGTTAAGTACAACAGGGATCGGAGATGCGGCTAACACCAAGAAAATTAGAGGCATGAAATATATAGCTTAAATACAATAGAAATAGGAATTTAAGAACAACGTCAAACATCTAGAAAATGTTCTTTCTGGATTAACAAATACCGTTTGTGCAGTTTTTGAGCCATTCACAGGATGACGATTATAAGGTCTCCACTTTTATCATGTATCCTCTCCCAAATGCCCCATTCAATCTGTTCTATATTGCCTTTTAATATAACTCTCCTTCTTTTGTAGTGTTACTTGCTTTCCGAAAAAATGGAACGTTATATGTCTACTATGATTCCAAGTCCAGGGAACTTTGCAGACATAAAATCATTGTAAAATAACTTCTGGTGTTGTAGTGGACGGCCTACCTGCTCTCCCCCACTCATTGAAGCTATTTATGATATGACATATCGCATATTTCCTCTTCCTAAAGCAACCATGCAGATGACGTAAGGATTTTTGGTAAATTATTTTGTATGAAGGTTGTCTGATCGATCGATGTGGACAGGACAAGACAAATGGCCTACCATGTAGTCCTACAGATTCTGTTTTTTTAAGCAACACCAAAAAGACTCATACCATGAATCAAATTAATACGCAATAATTATCTCAGGACGGTTAAGGAGAAAAGAGTTGTGACACCACGTCTGATTGGAGCTCACTTGGAGGATGCATGGTAGGCGTTGTATCTTCACCTTGGCTGTCCTCTCATTGTCCAACGACAGACGTCTATTCATGAGACAATTACAGATGGCCCTTGAAAGCATCTTCGATGGGGGGCAGTTTTCTTATTCCTAAAGACAAAGAAGCTATGTTCAATAAGAAAAATGCTCCGACACCCTATAGGGAGAGTAATTTTATCCCTGCAGACTACATACACTCTATTCCCTATACTTTCTTCTGCTCAAAAATAATTCAAACATCAAGGTGATCTGAATGATTTCTGAAGTTGGTAAAATGAAAAATACATAGTGTGTATGCATGAATTGTATAACAAATTGAAATAACACCCGTGGAAATCAAGTGAACATCCGTGGAAATTGAAGCACCAAGAATTCAGTTAATTAAATCATAGATCATTGTACATTATGAACTTAATAAAATCAACCCTAATCGTTGAGCATTAAGGGTATGGCAAATCCTAATTTATTACCCTAATCTGTAGCACCCCAGCCCAACGAACAATTTATTTAGCACCTCAATTTGTGAGGTTACTCATGCATTATTTTTCTTACGTATCGCTCAAGCATCAACACAAACAACGTACATGGGTAATAGAAAATTGCCATGTCTAGTCAATATTAGTTATGGTACCTTGATCACACATCATTAAAAAATAAACCATCCTAGCATCATTAGGGACACTGCAAGCCAATTTATGAGAATAAACTCAAGGATTGACCAGAACCAGGATGAACACTGTCTACACAAAATTCAGGTTGGACACACATTATTATAATGGAATCATTGGGTGAAAAGAGGGGATTGCAAGCAAACTGTGCAGGAAAACAAAGGTAAAGGGGTAATGTTGCGTGTCCACCGCTGACCGGTCCATGCTGGCGACGGACGGCTGAGATCTAGCGATGGAGTTGTGTGTGTGAGTGGCCCACTTGTCGTGTGTGCCGTAGCTGGTGTGGGTACTTAACTGAACCAGTAAACCTGTATGAGGCATCTCTGAAGAAAAGGAAATATTGTGAACTCTCATCTGCTCCTCTGTTTTCACATCCCTTTCTCTGTTTCTCACTCAACTACCCCAATTTCCCCATCTGATGTTGGACTTTTTCGTGAGATCCTCCCAGCGTCCTCATAAAGAACTATAGTACAGTAATATATAAATCTGAGGAAGGAAACACCAGGCTCACAATTTCGTTGACGGATCAGCTTCCCGCTTCCAGTCTACCTGCCGCATCATCTTACCAAGCCTGCGCCTCGTTCTGCATGCCATAGACGAGCAACCGCTCGCCCTCCATGTTGGGCGTTTCCGTCGGCCGAACTCGGACTCTGGAACCAATAACCAAGCAGGAAGGAGAGGACACTTAGATCATGAAACGAAGAACAGGGGAAGGTTGAATTCGAAAGAGATTCAGATTTCTACACCGGATAAAGGGGAGAAGGGTAGGCTTCACCTGGTTGACGGGGAACATCGTAATCGTCATCTCCATGGTGCTAAATAGTTGCCGCTGCCGCCGTCCTCGCCCACCACTACGCGCCTTCCTCTGGGTGGGGCACCCACGTCGGGTAGGGGCACCTTCGATCGAACGGCCGGCGGCGGTGTCAGGCCGACTTCACCGCGCGATCCCAAACGGACGTCCGTTTTGTCCGGATTCTATCCGTTTGGGTAGGGTTTAGGGCCGTGTCCGGGCGTGTCCTGGGATGCGGTGGCCGTGCGCGTGGCGCGCGGCCGCATCCATTTGCTCCATCCTGTCCGCGTCCACTTAAAAAACTAATTCAGCCAGCGTCCCCGGTTCATCACGCCGGCCTACACGTCCATCGCCGGCATCAGCCAGCGGCCGGCAACACAGTCAACCTCCAAAATGAATAGTTCTCCTCGCCGGCAACACAGCCGGCCTCCAAAATGAATGTTTTCTCGCCGGCACACTGCCAGCGGCCTCCGACGGGCGGGCGGCACCCATGCCAGCCTCAAAAAGAACGACCATGCTGATCGGATGACCTAGTTCAGGCCTTCGGCGTCGAGCATCTCCTTCTGCCTGGCCTCGAACCAGGCCCTCGTCTTGTCGCTCATCTTCGACAAGTCCACGCTCATGATCGCAAGGGCCTCCTCCTTCGCTTTGGTGGCGGCATTGGTGGCCTCGATGTCGAGCTGCCTCTGCCTGGCCTTGACGTTGTCGGCCTCGATGTCCAGCTGCCTTTGCCGGGCCGCCTCCTCCATGTCGAGCTGCCTTTGCCGGGCCGCCTCCTCCATGTCGAGCTTCCTCCTCTTGGCCGCCTCCTCCATCTCAAGCTTCTGTCTTTGAAGGTCTAGGTATTGATTCATTTGCTCGTCCTTGCTTTGCCGCTTCTTCTCGTCCCTCACATCCTTTTGGGACATCATGCCACGTATGTCGTCCACCTTGGAGTTGGTCTTGCCCCTCGGCCTCTTCAACGCCTCGCCATCTTCACCTCCGACGAACTTGGCCGTCTTCAGTCCTCTTTTCCTTTGTAGTTCACGGTATTGGTCCTTGAACTTAGGGCACATGTTGATGAGCGTCCAACAATGCGTAAAGTGAATGGCTTGTCATTGTGCCGGGCCTTGAATGCCTCCAAAGATTGAAATGCCTACACCACATGATCAACAACAAGTGAACATGCAAACATATACACGCCCAAAGTCTCATGGCCGTAGCAAGGAAAGGGCTAGAAAGAGGAGATCATACCATGTCCCCAACGCCGAGACCACTCACGGGCCGTGCTTTAACGCTCTCAAATGCGGCGCAATACTTGTTGCACTCTTGTTGGATGAACAACCATCTTTTTTGAATCGAACCGATGCCACGGTTGCTTGTAATTTGGAAGGGCTCAAACATCTTCCTTTCATGGAATGTTTTGTGGACTCTCGTCCAAAAAACAATGCCCTTTTGTTGTGCGCCGGTCCTCGGATCTTGGCTAATCTCCATCCAAGCTTGGCAAATCAACTTGTCCTCATCTTGTGTATATGAACCCGTGCGAATGCTCTTCCTCTTCTTTTGTGCCTCCGCTCTTTGGGTGAGCTCATCGATGAACAATGGCGCACCACTAATATCAACATCATTGCCTTCTTCTTCTTCTTCATCACCTTCGACCTAGATGTCATCGTCTTCATGCCACGAGTCACCGTGGTCGTAGTCAGCACGTTCGTCGGCCTCTTCATCGGGGACGTACTGGGCACGGCCATCCTGACTTTGGGTCTCATCGACGTCGTAGGTACGGCCATGGCCACCGTCGAAGATCACGTCCTCCATGCACCGGTTGTAGAAGGGATCGTCGACCGCTGGCGTTGGGGTTGGCATTCCGTCAA
>NC_041389.1:595352616-595353219 GCF_002162155.2 Triticum dicoccoides | reverse complement strand
TGCCTGCTTTCTTCGCATCTCAACGGACAGCCGCCCGCCGCTGCTGGACCCGGGCGTGACGTTGAGGTCGATGACGGCTGCGGGGCGCGGTGTGGATGGCGCGAACAAGCCCACCTCCGGCGACCCCGAGAAACGGGTCTGTCCGTCGTGCCTTGGCGGAGGGAAGCCGGGCGACATGGGCGTGGTGCGCGACGTCGGCGACTGGCAGTGCGTAGGCCACGCAACCGATGAGCTGGTGCTCGCCGGGGCGACGGCCGCTGCAGGGAACCCGGCAGGACGGCCCATGCCAAGCATGAGGATGGCGTGAGCTTTGTTGACGAGGTCCTCCTTCTCGTCGGCAGCGGCCTTGCGCCGCGCGGCCTCCAGCTCCTCGCGCATGGCGGCTCTCTTGGCCGCGGCGGCATTGAGCTTGACGACCGCTCTCCGTTCCCTCCTCTTCGCCGATTCCGCGTCCAACTTGGCGATCTCCTCCGGCGTGTACTCCAACCGCGGTTTCCTTGGCGCCTTCTTCTTCACCTTGGCGGGCGGGTCGACGGCCAGGCCGCCGGGACTCGGCGGGGCGTCGGCCATGGACGGAGGAGAGAGGGGGCGGCGGGAGGGAGG
>NC_041389.1:595330816-595352435 GCF_002162155.2 Triticum dicoccoides | reverse complement strand
CAAATGGCACCAAATGGGCGTGGGGGGGGGGGTTGGTTTCTCCCACCGACGGGCGGGCCAGGGGAGGACAAGGGCGCGCGTCCCGCCCGTCCGCGCGCTGTCCGTTTCACCCCAAAACCAGCGCAAGTTTGGGCCGGGGATGGGTCGAAAGCGGACACAAAGCGGACACAAAGTCCGTTTGCGCCCGCGCGCTGGGCCGTCTTTTTTGTCCTTTTTACCCCAAACGGACGGGGGCGGACAGGATAGGGTCGCGCGGTGGAGTTGGCCTCAGGAGTCCCCAAGGAGAAGCCCGGGGAGCGGAGGGGGCGCTGCAAGGGAGACCATGCGGTGGAACCTGGAACCCGTGGAAGGGGGCCCTGCGAGAGACCTGGAGCAAAGATGTTTTTTTCCAGAAGGAGATAGGTTTTTCATGGGCTTGGTGCTGCCGAGAGCCCAATTAACCCCTCATCGCCGATTTTTCTACCGGAGTAGCGTCCCTCAAGGACAGCTAGCCCAGTTCGCAAGTTTGTCCGAAAACTGCTGGGGGGCTGAGAGGGCCGGGAAGTAGTCCAGTTTTGTAGATCTGACGGTCGAAAACGGTGATGGTGTGAGAGGGCTGGAAGAGTGCTCGGTTATAATATATCTAAATGCTCAAGAGCTTGCGGCACGTGCGAGCACCATAAATAAATCAGACTGGCGCATACTAGCCCGCCCTGGTCTATCGCCCCTCTGCGCATTTTGTGCCAAATTTTAATCATTGATTAACAAAAAATATTATTGCATATTACCAAAAATTATAACGTTGGATTGGTATTTTGACATAATTTCCGATAATATAACCTTGTTATATATAACCTGTATTTTATTAGTTAAAATAATGATCAAAACATGACCGAGGCGACTAACAAACCAGGATTGAGGTAGTAGAAATATACCAGTCAATCCCGTTGAGGTCCGTGACATGCTTCAGCCAATGGACGTCGAAGCGGTCGACGCTGTCTGCGGTGTTTGAACCCATCGGCCAATATGATGCTAGCTAAAGGTCTAGAGGTGGCAGAAGCAAGCCTTGCTATGATCTGATGGACACCACCGGAACTCGAGCTTCTTCTTTTCTTTCGGGCAGGAGCTAGCTAGTACTGAGCGCCAGTGGTTTTGCTTGTGCTTACTTTGCAGCGAACACTTGCTTATATAGAAGTAGCTGCAGCATCTACTCGTTTAATGATGGTTTCCCACAATGAGTCCACTCATTATTCTTGGGGGGTAGAATGAATGAACTCGTAACTGACCCAGTCACTCACGTGCTCGTGCGTGGATAAACCACAAGTCATGGGAGTGTGCAGTACGTCTGTACGTGCATATTTTTCTTTAAACACAGTATAAACGCATATGTGTATGTAGAAAAGCACATACGTATACTACCCTTCGAATACACACACGTCCAGTCAAATGCTCGCGTTGATTGGTTCCACTTTCTTTCTGACGTTGCCGTGCAGGCATGCAACCCCGTGGCCAGATTGACGTCAGCCGTTTGGTGCCCCTGATCGAATTGCTCGCACACTCTCGGAGAGGTCAACTCCGGTCAGTCACCCCAAAATTTTCACCCAGCTTTGAGCTGGCGTTTCATTTCATTAGCACAGAGAGAGCGGCAAACAAGTGTTGATCAAGTGATCCATGGAGGTGAAAGAATTTGAAAAATTACAGCCAGCCTAGAGCATTCCTATGCTAGCTAACTAACTTATGATTGATTTCTCACGGCACGTCCCGAAAGGGTGCTCAATGCAGCCAGCCTAGGTCACCCCAAAATTCATTCTACCAAAAGTTAACTTGTTTTCTATGAGACAATACCACATTCTCATGTGAATGAGTGGAAATAGTAGTTACTGAGACTGGGACGGAATTGACGTGTGCTTGACTTTCGCGCTGCGCTGGTCTGGAAGCTACTGCCATCCTAACGGATGTGTCTGTCGATCGATCACCTCGTTGTAGCGTCGAGAGGACTTCTGAGGTGAGGGCATCTCCGTCACCATCCTAGTGAACCAAATCAAACCTATGCTTCACGGCGAGAGGACTTCTGAGGCGAGGACATCTCCAATACCGACCCTCAAACCGTCCCCAAACATTTCGAACGTGTGGTTCGAACATATTCTGTATCCAATGCGATTCTGCATCGGTTCGCTTGGCGGTCCAAACACATTTTTTCCCGCGAACCGAAGATAAGGTGTGTGTGTGTGTAGACCGCTACCACGTCCGTTTCTGATTGCCCTGGCCCACCCAAAAGTCCCACACATCTCTCCCACGTTTTCCATCGAACGCGTGTGCTGCATTCATATCGGCCCAGAGCATGCAGCGGCCGACATTGATGCCCGCGATTTGACTGGATGGGAGGGTGGCACTCACGGACATGACCTCTTAGGCGTCGCCACTTCAATGTGGACATCGCGTCCCAAGAAACCAACTCCGGTCGTTGCGCCACATTGAAACGGGTTGGCCGCCCCTTCGCCTGGCCTGGTCGCGGCTATTTAAGTCGTGCGCCGGTGATGCATAGAGCCGCACTCCCCTTCCCCGAGAACCGTCCCCCTCGCCCTCCCCGTCCCCATACCCGAGCCCTGAGGTGATGCCTAAGTCCTAGTTCTCCATGCCGTTAGGCGGAGGCGATGGAAGTTCCTCTTTAGGCGGATCGTGGCGTCGCCGCCGCCCTAGCTTTCCGGGCCCATCTGCATCCACGAGGGCAAGCTCCTTTGGCGACGAGGAGGACCAACGGTCACAGCAGTGGCCCCGTATCCTCGTGGAGGCCGCTCTGACGGATGAAAAATTATTTCGTTAGATGGAGATCACAACCGAGCGTTAGTTTTGTCACATGGCCCGGCCCCACCATCGCCGGAGCGCGTGAAGAAGGAGCCACCATTCCCGACGTCTGCCCGCGTGAAGCGGGAGCCAACATTGCCACTTTGGCGGGTGAAGGACGAACCTGCATCCCCGCCGCTCAACCGCGGCCTCCACATCGGAGGTCGCATGAAGGTTGAGCCTGCGCTCCACCAGCGCCTTTGCCGTGTCAACGACGAGGGATTAAGCCCACACCGCATAGCCAGCACGCTCGCATTAACGGCCCCTTGTCGCCGCCACGCCGCAACTGCCGGCCGATCAAGGAGGAGTTGCCACCCACGGTCACGAAGGCGCGTGGCCGCATCCTCCACTACCTCGAAGGAAGTGGTTACGGCGATGCCTCATGCTCGAGGGTCGTCATATCCGAGGAGGAGTGCGCGGCGAGGCAGCTGGCGCAATATGACCAGTGCAACATCGGTTGTTGGCTCCGCATTTGCCAAGAGCGGCATGACGCTAGAATGGGTCCGCAATGACCCGGACCTCGCCACCGCGTGGGAGGTCGACCGCTCAGTCACCACGGCAGAGACGGCTGCTAGGCGCCGCCCCCTTGCCGGCGAGCTCGCCACGATTGGCGAGGAGTGATCGCTTAGCGACGGCTCTAGCAACACCGGCAGGGTTCCGTCGGCGTCGTCGGCAGTGGCCAAGGCGGCCCTCCATACCACGCAATAGGCGGAGCGGCTCCTCCGCGAGCGGCAGGCAGCCACTGGACAAGGTTGTCGTGGCCCTCCGGCATCCTTCTGCCATTGAAGGCACGACAGCGACGAAGGCACGGACGGCGACGGCGGTGCAGAAGGATAGGGCTACAGGTACGACGTGGTCGTCCAGTATAGGGTTTAGGTTTTTTTTGTATAGTATTTATATAAACGGTCAAAATATCGTCGGTTATTTGTAAATTATATCCGAACTTTAGTGAAATTTGAAGTATTTGCATTAATTTCGTCCGGGTTAGTTGAATTGTGTTTGAAATTTATGTGAGTAGCGTTGGATTGCCACCTCCCGCATTTGTGTCTGCGGACTGGTCCCTTCTTGTCATTGGACGGATGTCGGAAAGAATTTACGGGTGAGCGTTGAAGATACCCTTAAAGCTATCAGGCGTACTAGAAAAAGAGTCATGAGTTAGTTACTATGGCCTATGGATCGTGTATGGCTGAGAATGAGATCAGGCCCTGAGGAAACTGTAAGTCTGTGTGAACTGAACTGTCCTGATCCAGGTTAAATGAAATGAGAAACATTTCCCTCTCGCAGAAAAAAAGTGTGTGTGTCTGAAATGAAACCAGAAAACGACCCGTGCTTTGAGGAGACTGTAAGTCTGTGTGCCCGACAAAAGAATGTGCCTGACTTAAAACCAGCATTTTTGGAGGAAACTGTAAGTCTGTGTGAACTGAACCGAAAATGATTGGTTTGACAAATTCTCAGACGGGGTATAATCTATATCTATATCTATATCCCTACTAATAAAATAAGGTGTGTTTCTTCAAATTTTTTTATCCGTTCATCATCGAATTTTCTTTTATATCCGACGTGATACTAAATTTTTGTGGTCCATCTACTGGAAAAGAAAAAAAAGTGTTTTGTTCAGAATTTCGTACGTGGGTCCGCACGCGCTAAGGCGCGGAGAAGCCACCCATTTATATCCTGCCCACTCAGCTGGGAAACTTTATTTGTCTCAAAGGGCGGCATATAGTTCGAGCTTCGCACTGGTCCCCAACTTTGGGCCTGCCTATTTTCTATTTTTCTGTATTCTTTTTCTACCTTTTCCCTTTTTCCCTTTCAAGTTACTTTTTCCTTTTCAGCATAAATTTATTATTTATATTTTTTTCTGAATTTTGTTTTTTTACAAATTTTTGTTAAATCTTCTGAATTTAAAATTTTGTTGTCATTTTCAAAAATTGTTCACAAATTCAAAAAATGATCGTTCCTTCGCCTTAAAAATGGTTCCTGTTTTCAAAAAATGTTGGTCAATTTAAAACAATCTTCCTATTTGCCATTTTGTTTGCCTTTTCTCATAAATTGATGATTTTTTCAAAAAAGTTGCTCGCATTTTTTATAAAAAAAATCAAGAGGTCACCACAACCTTGACAAGGAGGCGGACCTGAAGGAAAAAAGGCATGAGTTGGGTCGTGGCCGCCACTCCAACCAACCCCACTACTATAAAGATTACGCGGGCTAAACATGACCCGCGGGAACACTACAACTCTCCGCTCTATTGCGCTACTGTTATGGAAACCGTTTGGATGGACACATCAATTATCTCTCCCGTTGCAACGCACGGGCATGTGTGCTATGACCCTAAAAGAGCAAAAGATAGAAGTTTCTGAGTCACATTCGTGTACGCTCATTCATTTTATCCTCCCGTCGTAACACTTTTTTTGCCAGACATGTCTGTCTTAACACATTGTTGGAGAAAAAGAGCAAGACACGGGGCATGCCCTCGGTCCAAAGTTTCCGATTTATGTGTTTTTGCTATTTACATGTGTAATGTGAAGTCATTTTTTTTTGTTAAAAGAAGCTTTTTTTGGTTGCCAAGTTTCTGAAGGAAATATGTCCTAGAGGCAATAATAAAGTTATTATTTATTTCCTTATTTCATGATAAATGTTTTATTCATGCTAGAATTGTATTAACCGAAAACTTAGTACATGTGTGATACATAGACAAACAGAGTGTCACTAGTATGCCTCTACTTGACTAGCTTGTGGAATCAAAGATGGTTAAGTTTCCTAGCCATAGACATGAGTTGTCATTTGATTAACGGGATCACATCATTAGAGAATGATGTGATTAACTTGACCCATTCCGTTAGCTTAGCACTTGACCGTTTAGTATATTGCTATTGCTTTCTTCATGACTTATACATGTTCCTATGACTATGAGATTATCCAACTCCCGAATACCGAAGGAACACTTTGTGTGCTACCAAACGTCACAACGTAACTGGGTGATTATAAAGCTGCTCTACAGGTGTCTCCGATGGTACTTGTTGAGTTGGCATAGATCGAGATTAGGATTTGTCACTCCGATTGTCGGAGAGGTATCTCTGGGCCCTCTCGGTAATGCACATCACTATAAGCCTTGCAAGCAATGTGAATAATGAGTTAGTTGCGGGATGATGCATTATGGAACGAGTGAAAAGACTTGCCGGTAACGAGATTGAATTAGGTATTGAGATACCGACGATCGAATCTCGGGCAAATAACATACCGATGACAAAGGGAACAACGTATGTTGTTATGCGGTTTGACCGATAAAGATCTTCGTAGAATATGTAGTAGCCAATATGAGTATCCAGGTGCCGCTATTGGTTATTGACCGGAGATGAGTCTCGGTCAGGTCTACATAGTTCTCGAACCCGTAGGGTCCGCACGCTTAACGTTCTCTGATGATTTGTATTATGAGTTATGTGATTTTATGACCGAAGTTTGTTCGGAGTACCAGATGAGATCGGGGACATGACGAGGAGTCTCGAAATGGTCGAGTCGTAAAGATCGATATATTGGAAGGCTATATTCGGACATCGGAAAGGTTCCGAGTGATTCGGGTATTTTTCGGAGTATGGGAGATTTACGGGAATTCGTATTGGGCCTTAATGGGCCATACGGGAAAGGAGAGAAAGGCCTCAAGGGTGGCCGCGCCCCTTCCCCATGGACTGGTCCGAATTGGACTAGGGAAAGGGGCGCCCCTTCCTTCCTTCTCCTTCTCCCTTCCCTTGTTCCTATTCCATGTGGGAGGTGGAATCCTACTAGGACTAGGGAGTCCTAGTAGGACTCCACAGTTTGGACGCACCCTATGAGGACCGGCCTCCTCCTCCCTCCCTCTTTTATATACGTGGCCAGGGGGCATCCCATAGACACACAAGTTGATCATTGATCTCTTAGTCGTGTGCGGTGCCCCCCTCCACCATAATCCACCTCGGTCATATCGTCGTAGTGCTTAGGTGAAGCCTTACACCGGTAGCTTCATCATCACCGTCATCACGCCGTCGTGCTGACAAAACTCTCCTTCGACACTGTGCTGGATAGGAGTTTGTGGGACGTCATCGAGCTGAACGTGTGCAGATCGTGGAGGTGCCGTACGTTCGGTACTAGGATCGGTCGATCGTAAAGACGTACGACTACATCAACCGCGTTGTCATAACGCTTCCGCTTTTGGTCTACGAGGGTACGTGGACAACACTCTCCCCTCTCATTGCTATGCATCACCATGATCTTGCTTGTCCGTAGGAAATTTTTGAAATTACCACGTTCCCCAACAGTGGCATCTGAGCTAGATTTATGCATAGATCTTATATGCATGAGTAGAACACAAGTGAGTTGTGGGCGATAACAGTCATACTGCTTCTAGCATGTCATACTTTGATTCGGCGGTATTGTTGGATGAAGCGGCCCGGACCGACATTACGCGTACGCTTACGTGAGACTGGTTCTACCGACGTGCTTCGCACATAGGTGGCTGGTGGGTGTCAGTCTCTCCAACTTTAGTTGAATCGAGTGTGGCTATGCCCGGTCCTTGTTGAAGGTAAAAACAGCACATACTTGATGAAAAATCGTTGTGGTTTTGATGCGTAGGAAAGAACGATTCTTGCTCAGCCCGTAGCAGCCACGTAAAACTTGCAACAACAAAGTAGAGGACGTCTAACTTGTTTTTGCAGGGCATGTTGTGATGTGATATGGTCAAGACGTGATGAGATATAAATTGTTGTATGAGATGATCATGTTTTGTTCAAGTTATCGGTAACTGGCAGGAGCCTTATTGTTGTCTCTTTATTGCATAAGATGCAAGCGCCATATGATTGCTTTATTCTATCGCTATGCGATAGCAATAGTTGCAAAAGCAATAGTTGGCGAGACGACCATGTGACGTCACATTGATAAAGATCAAGATGATGGAGATCATGGTGTCATGCCGGTGACAATGGAGATCATAATGGTACTTTGCAGGTGGAGATCAAAGGCACAAGATGATGATGGCCATATCATGTCACATATTTTGATTGCATGTGATGTTTATCTTTTATACATCTTATTTTGCTTAGTTCGGCGGTAGCTTTATAAGATGATCCCTTACTAAAATTTCAAGGTATAAGTGTTCTCCCTGAGTATGCACCGTTGCGATAGTTCTTCATGCTGAGACGCCACGTGATGATCGGGTGTGATAAGCTCTACGTTCACATACAGTGGGTGCAAGCCAGTTTTGCACACGCAGAATACTCGGGTTAAACTTGATGAGCCTAGCATATGCAGATATGGCCTCGGAACACTAGAGACCGAAAGGTCGAGCGTGAATCATATAGTAGATATGATCAACATAGTGATGTTCACCATTGAAAACTACTCCATCTCACATGATGATCGGACATGGTTTAGTTGATTTGGATCACGTGATCACTTAGATGATTAGAGGGATGTCTATCTAAGTGGGAGTTCTTAAGTAATATGATTAGTTAAACTTTAATTTATCATGAACTTAGTCCTGATAGTATTTTGCAAATAATGGTGTAGATCAATAGCTCGAGTTGTTGCTTCCCTATGTTTTTATATGTGTTCCTAGAGAAAACTAAGTTGAAATATGATAGTAGCAATGATGCGGACTGTGTCCGTGATATGAGGTTTATCCTCATTGCTGCACAGGAGAATTATGTCCTTGATGCACCGCTAGGTGACAAGCCTATTGCAGGAGCACATGGAGACGTTATGAACGTTTGGCTAGCTCAAAATGATGACTACCTGATAGTTTAGTGCACCATGCTTTACGACTTAGAATCGGGACTTCAAAGACGTTTTGAACGTCATGGACCATATGAGATGTTCCAGGAATTGAACTTAATATTTCAAGCAAATATCCGAGTTGAGAGATATGAAGTCTCCAACAAGTTCTATAGATAAAAGATGGAGGAGAGTAGCTCAAGCAGTGAGCATGTGCTCAGATTGTCTGGGTACTACAATCTCTTGAATCAAGTGGGAGTTAATCTTCCAGATAAGACAGTGATGGACATCGTTCTCTAGTCACCATCACTAAGTTACTAGAACTTCGTGATGAACTGTAGTATGCAAGGGATGAAGAAAACGATTCCCGAGCTCTTCGTGATGCTGAAATCGACGAAGGTAGAAATCAAGAAAAGAGCATCAAGTGTTGATGATTGATAAGACCACTAGTTTCAAGAAAAGGGCAAAGGGAAAGAAAGGGAACTTCAAGTAGAATGGCAAGCAAGTTGTCACTCCTGTGAAGAAGCCCAAAGCTGGACCAAAGCCTGAAACTGAGTGCTTCTACTGCAAAGAAAATGGTCACTCGAAGCGGAAATGCCCTGAATATTTGGTGGATAAGAAGGATGGCAAAGTGAACAAGGGTATATTTGATATACAGGTTATTGATGTGTACCTTACTAGTATTTATAGTAGCCCCTGAGTATTTGATACTTGTTCGGTTGCTAAGATTAGTAACTCGAAACAGGAGTTACAGAATAAACAGAGACTAGTTGAAAGTGAAGTGACGATGTGTGTTGGAAGTGGTTCCAAGATTGATATGATCATCATCGCACACTCCCTATACTTTCGGGATTAGTGTTGAACCTAAATAAATGTTATTTGGTGTTTGCGTTGAGCATGAATATGATTTGATCATGTTTATTGCAATACAGTTATTCATTTAAAGTCAGAGAATGATTGTTGTTCTGTTTATATGAATAAAACCTTCGATGGTAATACACCCAATGAAAATAGTTTGTTGGATCTCGATCGTGGTAATACACATATTCATAATATTGATGCCAAAAGATGCAAAGTTGATAATGATAGTGCAACTTATTTGTGGCACTGCCATTTGGGTCATATCGGTGTAAAGCGCATGAAGAAACTCCATAAAGATGGACTTTTGGAATCACTTGATTATGAATCATTTGATGTTTGCGAACCGTGCCTCATGGGCTAGATGACTGAAACTCCGTTCTCTGGAACAATGGAACAAGCTAGTGGCTTATTGGAAATAATACATACCGATGTATGCAGTCCAATAAGTGTTGATGCTCGTGGCAGGTATCGTTATTTTCTGACCTTCACAAGATGATTTGAGCAGATATGAGTATATCTACTTAATGAAACATAAGTCTGAAACATTTGAAAGGTTCAAAGAATTTCAGAGTGAAGTGGAGAATCATCGTAACAAGAAAATAAAGTTTCTACAATTTGATCGTAGAGGAGAATATTTGAGTTACGAGTTTGGCCTTCATTTTAAACAATGTGGAATAATTTCACAGCTCACGCCACCTGGAACACCACAGCGCAATGGTGTGTCCGAACGTTGTAACCGCACTTTATTGGATATGGTGCGATCTATGATGTCTCTTACCAATTTACCAATATCGTTTTGGGGCTATGCATTAGAGACAGCTACATTCACTTTAAATAGGGAACCATCAAAATCCGTTGAGACAACGCGTTATAAACTATGGTTTGGCAAGAAACCAAAGTTGTCGTTTCTTAAAGTTTGGATCTGCAATGCTTATGTGAAAAAGTTTTTTCAACCTGATAAGCTCAAACCCAAATCAGAGAAGTGCGTATTCATAGGATACCCAAAGAAAACTTTTGGGTACATCTTCTATCACAGATCCAAAGGCAAAATCTTTGTTGCTAAGAATGGATCCTTTCTAGAGAAGGGGTTTCTCTCGAAATAAGTGAGTGGGAGGAAAGTAGAACTTGATGAGGTAACTGTACCTGCTCCGTTATTGGAAAGTAGTTCATCACAGAAATTAGTTCCTGTGATTCCTACACCAATTAGCGAGGAAGCTAATGATGATGATCATGATGCTTCAGATCAAGTTACTACCGAACCTCGTAGGTCTTCCAGAGTAATCCTTACCAGAGTGGTATGGTAATCCTGTTCTGGAAGTCATGTTACTAGACCATGATGAACCTACAAACTATGAGGAAGCGATGATGAGCCCAGATTCCGCAAAATGGCTTGAGGCCATGAAATCTGAGATGGGATCCATGTATCAGAACAAAGTGTAGAATTTGGTGGACTTGATCGATGATCGGAAAGCCATATTAAATAAATGAATCTTCAAGAGGAAGACACACACTGATAGTAGTGTTACTATCTACAAAGCTCGACTTGTCGCAGAAGGGTTTTTGACAAGTTCAAGGTGTTGACTACAATGATATTTTCTCAACTATAGCAATGCTTAAATCCGTCCGAATCATGTTAGCAGTTTCCATATTTTATGAAATCTCGTAAATGGATGTCAAAACTGCATTCCTTAAATGCATATTTCTTAAATGAAAGTTTGTATATGATCCAACCAGAAGGTTTTGTCAATCCTTAAGGTACTAACAAGGTGTGCAAGCTCCAGCGATGCATCTACGGACTGGTGCAAGCATCTCAGAGTTGGAATATACGCTTTGATGAGTTGATTAAAGCATATAGTTTTATCCAGACTTGTGGTGAAGCCCGTATTTATAGGAAAGTGAGTGGGAGCACTACAAAATTTCTGATAAGTATATGTGAATGACATATTGTTGAGCAGAAATAATGTAGAATTTTCTGGAAAGCATAAAGGAGTGTTTGAAAGAAGTTTTTTAAAGAAAGACCTCGGTGAAGCTGCTTACACATTGAGCATCAAGATCTATAGAGATCGATCAAGACGCTTGATAAGATTTTTTCAATGAGTACATACCTTGATAAGATTTTGAAATAGTTCAAAATGGAACAGTCAAAGAAGGAGTTCTTGCCTGTGTTGCAAGGTGTGAAGTTGAGTAAGACTCAAAACCCGGCCATGGCAAAAAATAAAAAGAGAATGAAAAGTCATTCCCTATGCCTCAGTCATAGGTTCTATAAAGTATGATATGCTATGTACCAGACCTATTGTGTACCTCACCAGGAGTTTGGCAAGAGGGTACAATAGTGATCTAGGAGTAGATCACTAGACAACGGTCAAAATTATCCTTAGTGGAATAAGGAAATGTTTCTCGGTTATGGAGGTGATAAAGAGTTCATCATAAAGAGTTACATCGATGCAAGCTTTGACACTGATCTGGATGACTCTAAGTCTCGATCTAGATACATATTTAAAGTGGTAGCTATTAGCTAGAGTAGTTCCGTGCAGAGCATTATACACATAGAAATTTACAAAATACACATATGGATCTGAATGTGGCAGACCCGTTGACTAAACTATTCTCACAAGCAAAACATGATCACACCTTAGTACTCTTTGGGTGTTAATCACATGACTATGTGAACTAGATTACCGACTCTAGTAAACACTTTGAGTGTTGGTCACATGGCGATGTGAACTATGGGTGTTAATCACATGGTGATGTGAACTATTGCTGTTAAATCACATAGCGATGTGAACTAGATTATTGACTCTAGTGCAAGTGGGAGACTGAAGAAAATATGCCCTAGAGGCAATAATAAAGTTATTATTTATTTCCTTATTTCATGATAAATGTTTATTATTCATGCTAGAATTGTATTAACCGAAAACTTAGCACATGTGTGAATACATAGACAAATAGAGTGTCACTAGTATGCCTCTACTTGACTAGCTCGTTGAACCAAAGATGGTTAAGTTTCCTAGCCATAGACATGAGTTGTCATTTGATTAATGGGATCACATCATTAGAGAATGATGTGATTGACTTTGACCCATTCTGTTAGCTTAGCACTTGATCGTTTAGTATATTGCTATTGCTTTCTTCATGACTTATACATGTTACTATGACTATGAGATCATGCAACTCCCGAATACCGGAGGAACACTTTGTTTGGTACCAAACGTCACAACATAACTTGGTGATTATAAAGGTGCTCTACAGGTGTCTCCAATGGTACTTGTTGAGTTGACATAGATCGAGATTAGGATTTGTCACTCCGATTGTCGGAGAGGTATCTCTGGGCCGTATCGGTACTATAAACCTTGCAAGCAATGCGACTAATGAGTTAGTTGCAGGATGATGCATTACGGAATGAGTAAAGAGACTTGCCGGTAATGAGATTGAACTAGGTATTGAGATACCGACGATCGAATCTCGGGCAAATAACATACCGATGACAAAGGGAACAATGTATGTTGTTATGCGGTTTGACCGATAAAGATCTTCGTAGAATATGTAGGAGCCAATATGAGCATCCAGGTTCCGCTATTGGTTATTGATCGGAGATGAGTCTCGGTCATGTCTACATAGTTCTCGAACCCGTAGGGTCCGCATGCTTAACGTTCTGTGACGATTTGTAGTATGAGTTATGTGATTTTATGACCGAAGTTTATTTGGAGTCCCGGATGAGATCAGGGACATGAAGAGGAGTCTCGAAATGGTCGAGCCGTAAAGATCGATATATTGGAAGCCTATATTCGGACATCGGAAATGTTTCGAGTGATTCGGGTATTTTTCGGAGTACCGGAGAGTTACGGGAATTCGTATTGGGCCTCAATGGGCCAAACGGGAAAGGAGAGAAAGGCCTCAAGGGTGGCGGCGCCCCTTCCCCATGGACTGGTCCGAATTGGACTAGGGAAAGGGGGCGCCCCCTTCCTTCCTTATCCTTCTCCCTTCCCTTGTTCCTATTCCATGTGGGAGGTGGAATCCTATTAGGACTAGGGAGTCCTAGTAGGACTCCACACTTTGGGTACACCCTATGAGGGCCGGCCTCCTCCTTCCTCCCTCCTTTATATACGTGGCCATGGGGACCCCATAGACACACAGGTTGATCATTGATCTCTTAGCCGTGTGCGGTGCTCCCCTCCACCATAATCCACCTCGGTCATATCGTTGTAGTGATTAGGCGAAGCCCTGCGTCGGTAGCTTCATCATCATCGTCATCATGCCGTTGTGCTGATGAAACTCGCCTTCGACCCTCTGCTGGATTGGAGTTCATGGGACGTCACCGAGCTGAACGTGTGCAGATTGTGGAGGTGTCGTACGTTCGGTACTAGGATCGGTCGATCGTGAAGACGTACGACTACATCAACCGTGTTGTCATAACTCTTCCGCTTTCGGTCTACGAGGCTACATGGACAACACTCTCCCCTCTCATTGCTGCATTACCATGATCTTGCGTGTGGGTAGGAAAATTTTGAAATTACCACGTTCCCCAATAGTTTCGCCTACCTCTCACGCCTAGCTCCCACACCGGAAGCCACTCCGGCCCCAGAGGCCACCCCCTGCCGCGATGGCCACTCCGGCCTTGCCATCCACCCTCCGTATTCGCTTCTATGCCGGCATGGCCTCTCCTCCACCCTTCGACCCTGGGGCGCTCACGGGTAGATCGCTGGATGGAGTTGAGCCCTTCCTCGGCTGAGTCTAACGGCTCGCGTTTGTCGTCCTACCTCCAGGTGCTCAGCAGCTTGCCCACCTCGGCCGCTCCGGCCGTGACTGACGCCCCTCGGCCCTCGTCGACTCCCCCGCACCCTCCCTTGAGCTCCGAGATCCACCGGCTGTCCGTGGAGGAGGTGCCTACGGGATGGATCCAGCCTCGAGGGAGGAAGCGGCCGCGTCAATCTCAGCCACACTGCCCATGATGGGGGCCCGTGACAAACCTCGTTGGCAGCCCTTCTGGATGTGCGATGGTGAATGCCCAAGATGCCTCAGCCCCGGCCATCCCGGCTCGGAGTGCAAGGATGACAACCGCTGCGGCCGCTGCCCTTTCTTCGACCACAAGGTGCGGGACTGCACTCTGCCTCGTCCGACCGTGCCCTTAATCTCTTCATAGGATGCCTCGCCTCCCTCGCTCCCGAGCCGACGCACGGCATCTCCTGCCTCGGCTGTTTTGGCTTCCGACCGTCACGCATCCTCCAGGTTGGCCGGCCGGCTCGCGTCTTCTGGTGCGGAGTCTGCTACAATGCTGCCCCTCCTATCACCGCTCACGTCTTCCGGGCCGATGCCCAGGCAACCCTGTCGGCCGCGCCGGCTTCCTCCTGATCCACCCCTTGCCGGCCACCCTGATTGTCGGACCACCAGTGCCATCTGCTATCACAGTCTGGAACGCGCTCTCCTGGCCACCGTGGCTGCTCGCCGCCAAGGCGTGACCTGGCACAAGGTCTTCGACGCATTACGTGGCCTGTTTGGTTTTGCCGCGCATGAGTTCTACGTGCACCTACATGCCTCTGACGACTTCCTCATCAAGTTTTCCTACGAGTCGCGTGCCCGTGTCGCCCGCACCAGCCTGCGTGCTGGCAGCTTCCACTTGATCTTCACCCCTTGGAGCAGATCGCCCGATGGCGTGCATTTCACCGCGCGCTTCTTCGTCTCTATTGACATCACTGGCATCCCCAACAACGCTTGGCACGGGCATTAACGCTTGGCACGGGCATTGGAGGAATTCCTCCTCTCGCCATTTTGTCGAGTGGAGAACCTTGCCCCAGAGACAAGGAACACGACGGACATGTCAATCTTCCGGCTGACCGCACGAACGATGAACCCGGATGCCATCCCCTGCTCCTCCAAGCTGCTCGTCCTAGAGGCCGATGCATTCATTCCCGATGCCGCCCATGGCGTAGCAGAGCGCTTGGCCTGACCCGCTTTCCTGTCGATATCCACGTGGTTAGTTGTGTGGACTTTCTCCTTCCTTCCCCGCCCCCACCGCTACCGCCAGCGACGACGACTTTGGAGATGGCGACGCCCCCGGTTCCCTGCCATTGTCTGATGCTTGTATATGCGTTGGTATTTCCCCGTAGAGGAGAGGATGATGCAACACATCAATGATAAGTATTTCCCTCAGTTATGAAACCAAGGTATCAATCCAGTAGGAGAATCAAGCAACACTATGTAAATGGTACCTTCACACAAATAACAAAAACTTGCAACCCAACGCGTAAGAGGGGTTGTCAATCCCTCCATGGTATTGCGATAGATTAAATTGTATGAGATTGGATAAATAGATCTTGAAATATACAAAATAAAATAACAAAGAAAAAGTGCAGCAATGTATTTTTGGGTTTTTGGAACAATAAATCTGAAAACAATATGATAGAAAATAAAACCGGGAGCTGTATATTTCACTAGTGCTTCTTGATACGTCTCCAATGTATCTATAATTTTTTATTGTTCCATGCTATTATATTATCTGTTTTGGATGTTTAATGGGGTTTAATGTGCTCTTTTATAATATTTTTGGGACTAAGCTATTAACCGGAGGCCCAATGCCAATATTTTTGCCTATTTTAGTGTTTTATAGAAAAGAAATATAAATCGGAGTCCAAACGGAACGAAACCTTCGCAAGGATCTTTCTTGGATCAAAAGAAATCCAGAAGACTTTGATATCTTTGCAAGTCTCTTCGAATTATCGGTTTTTGGCCTACTAGATTGATCTTTCTTGCAATGGGAGAACTGCTTAGCTTTGGGTTCAATCTTGCGATGTCCTTTCCCAGTGACAGTAGGGGCAGCAAGGCACGTATTGTATTGTTGCCATCGAGGATAAAAAGATGGGGTTTATATCATATTGCTTGAGTTTATCCCTCTACATCATGTCATCTTGCTTAATGCGTTACTCCTTCTTATGAACTTAATACTCTAGATGCACATTGGATAGCGGTCGATGTGTGGAGTAATAGTAGTAGATGCAGAATCGTTTCGATCTACTTGACACAAACATGATGCCTATGTTCATGATCATTGCCTTAGATGTCTTCATAATTATGCGCTTTTCTATCAAATGCTCGACAGCAATTGTTCACCCACCGTAATACTCCCTCCGTCCGAAAAAACTTGTCATCAAAATGGACAAAAAAGGGTGTATCTAGAACTAAAATACATCTAGATACATCCCCTTTTATTCATTTTGATGACAAGTATTTCCGGACGGACGGAGTACATGCTATCTTGAGAGAAGCCACTAGTGAAACCTATGTCCCCCGGGTCTCTTTCCTATTATATTACCTCTCTTTTATTTACGTCGCATCTCATTTAGTATTTTGCAATCTTTACTTTCCAATCTATACAACAAAAATACCAAAAAGATTTACTTTATTATCTCTATAGATCACTTTGGCGAGTGACCATGAAGGGATTGACAACCCCTTTATCGCGTTGGTTGCAAGGTTCTTGATTGTTTGTGCAGGTACTAGGTGACTTGTGTGTCGTCTCCTACTAGATTGATACCTTGGTCGTCAAAACTGAGGGAAATACTTACGCTACTTTGCTACATCACCCTTTCCTCTTCAAGGGAAAACCAATGCATGCTCAAGAGGAAGCAAGAAGGATTTCTGGCGCCGTTGCCTGGGAGATCTACACCAAGTCAAGACATACCAAGTACCCATCATAAACTTTTCTCCCTCGCATTACATTATTTGCCATTCGCCTCTTGTTTTACTCTCCCCCACTTCTAAAACGATTTTCGAAAACCTTTGCCTTTTTTCGCCCCTCTTCCGTTCGCCTCTTTTTGCTTGCTTCTTGTGTGCTTGTGTGTTGGATTGATCGCTTGTCAGGACGGCTCAAGATAATACTAAATTGTGTGACTTTTCCAATACCAACAACAATGATTTTAGTAGCACTCCGATTGCTCCTACTACCGATGCTGAATCTTGTGAAATTAATACCGCTTTGTTGAATCTTTTTATGAAAGATCAATTTTCTGGCCTTCCTAGTGAAGATGCCTCAACCCATCTAAACAACTTCGTTGATTTGTGTGATATGCAAAAGAAGAAAGATGTGGATAATGATATTGTTAAATTAAAGCTATTTTCGTTTTTGCTTAGCGATAGTGCTAAAACTTGGTTCTCTTCTTTGCCTAAAAATAGTAATGATTCATGGAATAAGTGCAAAGATGCTTTTATCTCTAAGTATTTTCCTCCCGCTAAAATCATCTCTCTTAGGGACAATATTATGAATTTTAAGCAACTTGATCATGAGCATGTTGCACAAGCTTGGGAGAGGATGAAATTAATGATACGTAATTGCCCTACACATGGTTTGAATTTGTGGATGATTATACAAAAAATTTATGCCGGATTGAATTTTGCTTCTAGAAATCTTTTAGATTCGGCCGTGGGAGGCAATTTTATGGAAATCTCTTTAGGAGAATCTACTAAACTCCTAGACAATATTATGGTTAACTATTCTCAATGACACACCGAAAGATCCACTAGTAAAAAAGTTCATGCGATTGAAGAGATTAATGTTTTGAGTGGAAAGATGGATGAACTTATGAAATTGATTGCTAATAAAAGTGTTTCTTTTGATCATAATGATATGCCTTTGTCCACTTTGATTGAGAATAATAATGAATCTGTGGATATGAATTTTGTTGGTAGGAACAATTTTGGTAACAACGCGTATAGAGGCAATTTTAATTCTAGTCCGTTTCCTAGTAATTCCTCTAATAATTATGGTAATTCCTACAACAACTCTTATGGAAATTTTAATAAGGTGCCCTCTGATTTTGAGAATAGTGTTAAAGAATTTATGAGTTCGCAAAAGAATTCCAATGCTTTGATTGAAGAAAAATTGCTTACATTACTGGAATCAGCTTCTTTTCTGCCATGGCGGACGACAAAGGCATACAAGGCGGACGACAAAGACCTTTGCCATCCGTCAGCTGATGGCAACAGGTCCGGCTGAATAGGCTACGACAAAGGCTTCTTTGCCGTCAGCCGGCGGATGGTAAAGATGAAACGGTCTGATGGCAAGGTCCTGGACGGCACACGTGACAACATCTGTCCGTTAGGGGGCTAACGGTGAGCTTTGCCGTCAGCTGGCGGACGGAAAAGACCATTGCACCTTGCCGTCAGCCAGCGGATGACAAAGTAACCAAATTGGACAGCCCCCAGGTTGTGCAGGGAGCTGCCATGTGGCATCTTTGCCGTCTGCTGGCGGATGGAAAATTTCTTTGCCGTCCGGTAGCGGACGGCAAAGATCCTGTATAGCCCCTATTTTTTCTATTTTTTCTTAAATTCATTCAATTTGAACACACAAGTTTCAACACACAAATTTCAACACACAAATTTCACAAAAGACATATCAAACACACAAGTTTCATCATATATACATACGTAACCGACACATAGTTCCATCCATACAAATTACAAAAGTTTCACATTGTTCATCCAACACCGTTATCCATCCATCCATATAACAAGTTCCATCCATGCAAGTTCATCGATACAAAATAAAAGCAGAAAGGGAAAAGAAGCACTCCATCAATGCAAGCTTCCGTGAATTAAATGAGATCTACAAAATGGGAAACAAAAAAGTTAGAAGAATAAGAACATGAAGAAGAAGAAAATAAAGAAGAAAAAGAAGAAGACTAGAATAAGAAGTAAGCATACTTAGGTAAAATGGAGCTAACCTAGCTAATTATGCCATCTTTGAGTGAACTAAGCATATTATGCCATCTTGGTCATTTTGGAGCTAACCTAGGTAAACTAGGTCATTTTGGAGCTAACATAGGTAAACTTGGTCATTTTGGAGCTAACCTAGGTAAACTAGGTCTTTTGGAGCTAACCTAGCTAAAATGGATCATATTGGAGCTAACCTAGGTAAACTTGGTCATTTTGGAGCTAACCTAGCTAAAATGGATCATATGGGAGCTAACCTAGGTAAACTTGGTCAGTTTGGAGCTAACTTAGGTAAACTAGGTCATTTTGGAGCTAACCTAGCTAAAATGGATCAAATTGGAGCTAACCTAGGTAAACTTGGTCATTTTGGAGCTAACCTAGGTAAAAGGGATCATATTGGAGCTAACCTAGGTTAAATGGGTCATTTTGGAGCCAACTTAACTAATTATGCCATTTTTGAGTTAACTAAGCATAATTATGCCATTTTTACACAAGTAAGCCAAGTGTATGTCATTATTGAGCAAACCTAGGAAACTAAGCATATTAGAGATAACTTAGCATATTAGAGCTAACTTATGTCATTTTGGAGGAAACAAAGCTAAGTATATATAGATCATTCTGGAGATCTGACATACGTGACATAGTTCACTCCTCATTCTTCTTCTCCTTCTCCTTCCTCATCCTGATGCGCCAAGAGCGGCGAGGCGGTGGAGGCAGTGGGATGTAGTATTCTACCATAATTTGCATGGTCATGTCGCCCGGCTGTGGGATCGCCAGTGCCACCACCCTCACGAGGTCATTGTCAGGCACCACCACCATCGCGAGGCCATCTTCAGGCATCACCTTCGCTAGGTCATCCTCAACCACCACCATCTCTTGCCCATCGTCAGCCACCACCATCGCCACGTCATCCTCAGCCACCACCATTTGTTGCCCATCGTCAGCCTGCACCTCCTCATCCCCACTCTGCTCCTCTTCTTCCCCACTCCATTTCGAGTCATCCTCGCTGCTGCTTTTGCTATAGCCAGAGTCGCTACTACTTTGGCTGTAGCCAGAGTCGCTGCTGCTGCTCCCATTGCCTGACCAAATGCAACAATGACCGTTAACAATCGATGTGAGACAAAGCAAAATGTAGAGGAAGGAGAGGTAGAACGTACTGGCATCATCGTCGTCCAGGTAGCGCATGCGACACATAGTCGTGTTGAACACCTTCACGGTGAGCATGGTGTCGCCGTCGTACCTGAAGAGAAGTAAGTACCCGTGCCACAGGTCGTAGGCACGGTAGAACTGCTCCCAGCCAAGACACAGGTACGTGTGGTCGTACCTGATCACCAACTCCACATCCCAAAGCCTGCGAAGCCCGCTGCCGGCTTGTCGTAGCTTCACATTCTTTGGCCGATGGCCATCCAACATCGTCATAAAAGTGTCAGGCAGCCTCTGCAGTTTGGGACAAGGAGTGATGTAGCAAACAACAGAGTTATCATAATGAAATGGGTGAAGGGGAGATCTCTCCTTTTATATACCTACCTCTTGGAGGAAGTCCCAAGTATGATGCTAAAGAACTCGAAAGCATCCAACTCGTACTCCGGTGTGGCAGAGCAAAGCCTGCGGTGACGGCCTCCCCCCATCTCTAATAAGAAGCAGAAGAGACCGATTAGTATCTAGAAGCATATCTATAAACTTAAAGTTCCTTGTGGTGTGATCACATTGGAATACTTATGGCAGCAATCATAGTTGCACTATATTTTAGGTGGCTCTAGGTTCCACACACCAAGCAAACAAACATACCTGAAATCAGAAACTAAGGGTATAGTTTCCTAAAATCAATTTACTTTGTATGCAAATAAGAACAAATACCACATCACATTACCATAGGATCCTATTACAGAAAAGGTATGTAAATGCAAGTTGGGGTAAGACATTATAACCATACTGCAATCTTATACTTGCTCAACTATGATCACATGAGACGCAACTAACATACGAGTTTGAGGCACACACACCTCAACAATGATGTTGCCACATGCTAGGACCGCATATTGAGGTGTGATCAGCAGTTGGATTATACACCATGCTTCACATCAGTGCACCAGCACTGCATTTCAGTAGCAGGCTATGCATCTTGAGCCACTGGTGTGTATCAGCAAGCTAGCAGAGTCAACCTAGCTATCAGGTTCTATTCGCACGGACCCTAAGAACTTCCAAGTATGGATGAGCTATCATAATCAATTCTTGCACTGCAATATAAGGCTCTCTGCTCTAAACCTAAACTAAAGTAAATCTAAACTAAACCAAACCTAAAGTAAACCTAAATTAAACTTAAAATACAGAAACAAAAACAGAAAAAATACAAGAGGTCTCACCGGGTGGAGGAGGTGGTGCCGGAGGGGTGGGGCGGCTGTGGTGGTGGAGGAGAGGGGTGCCGGGGCGGCCGGGTGGAGGAGGGGGCGTCGGAGCGGCGGGGCGGCCGCGGTGGTGGAGCAAAGGGGAGCCG
>NC_041389.1:595280678-595330502 GCF_002162155.2 Triticum dicoccoides | reverse complement strand
GACGACAGGGATGGCGCGGGGCGGGGAAGGGGGTCACCGGGGCTGCTGGGGCGATGCGGCGACGAGGATGGCGCGGGGCGGCGGCGGCACGAGGGCGGGGTGGCGCGGGGCGGTGGCGGCTCTGGCGCGGGTGGAGAGAGAGGGGACAGAGAGATGGGCGCGGTCGGGCGTCGATGGATTTTAGTTAGGGCACGGTTCTTTGCCGTCTGCTAGCAGACGACAAAGATCCTAGCTAACGGACATTAGTTTGGCCACTTTCTTTGCCGTCTGCTAGCGGACGGCAAAGAAAGTGTCTGTTAGGTGGTACTCGGTAGTGGGACACCCTCATTCTTTGCCATTCGCTAGCGGACGACAAAGATTCTATGCCGTCCGCTAGCGGACGACAAAGAGTTGGCTGACAGCAAACATGGTCTTTGCCGTCAGATCTTTCTTTGCCGTCAGCTTCTATTAAGCTGAGGGCAAAGACCTTCTTTGCCGTCAGCTAGCAAGCGGCAAAGATCTAGCTGACGGCAAAGATCCTGATTCCAGTATTGTTAAGATTGATGAGTTGGCTAGAAACGTGGATATAATTTTTCTTGATGTTGATTCTTTGAAACTTAGATCTATTCCACACTACTAGGGAAAAGCCTAGCAGCAGCGCGGGTTTTGGGCCTATTAGTAGCGCGGGGGGCGGCGCTACTAATAAGGCGCTACAGCTAACCTAATTTTCAAATTTCTGAATTATTTTAACCTCAATTCTCTAATCACCCCTCATCGCTGCTCAATTTAATCTCTAATCACCCCTCATCATTCCAAATCATCTAACTTCCCAGACGGTCACCCATCCTCTCACTGCTCCAGCCTGAGCACGCTGAACTTCTGGGTTCTATTCTCTCTCGTTTCTAAGTTTGCACTTGTTGTTTTCCTGACAATAGTAAGATGTCAATCCTATTAACCTCAGGAATTTAGCTTGAGCATGAAGTCACACATTTCACTATTTGAGTTTGAAACTATTGTTCTAAAAAATTAGTAACACTAATATTTCTTGAATAATTAGTTTGACCACAGTTTGACCATAGTTTGACCACAGTTTGACCACAGTTTGGCCATAGTTTGACCAGATATGACCAAAATTCAAAAAAACTAAAATAATTATTTAGTAACACTAATATTCTAGAATAATTAGTTTGACCATTGTTTGACCATAGTTTGACCACACAGTTTGAATTATTTTCGATTTTTTCCACTCTAGATCTTAAAAGCCCCATAACTTTTTTTCTGTTTGGTTTTTGAGGATTTTGAAAATGTTTAACAAGGTTCCCCCGTTGAATTTGGATGTAACTTTTCGAGTAGATGATTTTTCATATAAAGAACTTTTTCATCCGAGTTAGTATGCAAAAGTTATGCCCATTTTTACAAATTCTCGAGAGATTTTGCAAATAAAGTCGAAATTCATATTTGCAAATTTTCCCAACAACTAGACCACATATCACATGGGAAACTTATTTTCTTTTATTTTTTTTGACATTTTCATCATTTTCTTTCATTTTTTTAAAACTGAAAAGGCGATCCACAGGGGGGGGTAGAGTTTGAAAATGGGACCTTTAGTAGTAGCGCGGTTTTTTACCCCCTCGCTACTACTATGGCACCACTTAGTAGCAGCGAGGGCTAAAAACCAACGCTACTGCTATCAAACTTAGTAGTAGGGAGGTTTTAAAAACCCGCGCTACTACTATGGCATGTCCCGGGGGGCACGGTAGAGACCGCTTAGTAGTAGCGAGGGTTAAAAACCCGCGCTACTGCTATCAACTTAGTAGTAGCGAGGTTTAAAAACCTGCGCTACTGGTAAGTAGCAGTAGCGAGGGTTTTTAACCCTTGCTACTAGTAACTTTATGTGTATAGGCTTTTCCCTAGTAGTGTCCACCTAAGCAGGATATCAATGAGTCTCTCAAATCCATGAGAATTTCCATTGATGAGTGCAAAGAAAGAACCGCTAGGATGCGTGCTAAAAAAGATTGCTTTATGAAAGTATGTTCTTCTAGTTTTCATGATAATAATGATGAAGATCTAAAAGTGATTGATGTGACTCCTATTAAATCTTTGTTTTCCAATATGAATCTTGATAAAGATGGGACTAGAGATGAGTCAACTTTAGTTAAAAGGTGTTCCAATAATTCAGAGTTTTTAGATCTAGATGCAAAAACTGATAAAAGTGGAATTGAAGAGGTCAAAACTTTACATAGCAATGAACCCACTATTTTGGATTTAAAGTTATTTAATTGTGATAATTTCTCTTTGATATATTGTATTTCCTTGTTGCAATCCGTGTTAAATTCTCCTCATGCTTATAATCAAAATAAAGCTTTTACTAAACATATTGTTGATGCTTTAATGCAATCTTATGAAGAAAAGCTTGAACTAGAAGTTTCTATCCCTAGAAAGATTTATGATGAATGGGAACCTACTATTAAAATTAAGGTTAAATATTATGAATGTTATGCTTTGTGTGATTTGGGTGCTAGTGTTTCCACGATTCCAAAAACTTTATGTGACGTGCTAGGTTTCCGTGAATTTGATGATTGTTCTTTAAATTTGCATCTTGCGGATTCCATCATTAAGAAACCTATGGGAAGGATTAATGATGTTCTTATTGTTGCAAATAGGAATTATGTGCCCGTAGATTTCATTGTTCTTGATATAGATTGTAATCCTACATGTCCTATTATTCTTGGTAGACCTTTCCTTAGAACGATTGTTGCAATTATTGATATGAAAGAAGGAAATATTAAGTTCCAATTTCCATTAAGGAAAGGCATGGAACACTTTCCTCGGAAGAAAATTAAATTGCCTTATGAATATATTATGAGAGCCACTTATGGATTGCATACCGAAGATGACAATACCTAGATCTATTCTTGTTTTTATGCCTCGCTAGGGGTGTTAAGCGATAGTGCTTGTTGGGAGGCAACCCAATTTTATTTTTGTTCTTTGATTTTTGCTCCTGTTTAGTAATAAATAATTCATCTATCTTCTGGTTATATGTGGTATTATGTTTTAATTAGTGTTTGTGACAAGTAGAACCTTTGGGAAGACTTGGGTGAAGTCTTTGCGATCTTGCTGTAAAAAACAGAAACTTTTGCGCTCACGAGAATAGCTGTCATTTTTTTACTGGAGTGTGATTTTAGGTTGATTATTTTTTCAGATGATTAATATACAAATTCCTCACGTCCACCAATTTATTTCAGAATTTTTAGAGTTACACAAGTATTCTAAAGTTACAGATTGCTACAGACTGTTCTGTTTTTGACAGATTCTGTTGTTCGTGTGTTGTTTGCTTTTTTTGGTGAATCTATGAGTAGTATCGGGGGGGGGGGGTATGAACCATAGAGAAGTTGTAATACAATAGGTTTAACACCAATATAAACAAAGAATGAGTTCATTACAGTACCTTAAAGTGGTGGTTTATTTTCTTATACTAACGAAGCTCATGAGATTTTCTATTGAAGTTTTGTGTTGTGAAGTTTTCAAGTTTTTTGGGTAAAGATTTGATGGATTTTGGAATAAGGAGTGGCAAGAGCCTAAGCTTGGGGATGCCCAAGGCACCTCAAGATAATTCAAGGACAACCAAAAGCCTAAGCTTGGGGATGCCCCGGAAGGCATCCCCTCTTTCGTCTTCGTCTATCGGTAACATTACTTGAGGCTATATTTTTATTCACCACATGATATGTGTATTGCTTGGAGCGTCTTGTATAATTTGAGTCTTTACTTTTTAGTTTACCACAATCATCCTTGATGTACACACCTTTTGGGAGAGACACGCATGAATCGGAATTTATTAGAATAATCTAGTGCTTCACTTATATCTTTTTAGAGCACGATGGTGGTTTTATTTTATAGAAATTATTGATCTCTCATGCTTCACTTATATTATTTTGAAAGTCTTTTAGAAAAGCATGGTAATTTGCTTTGGTTATAAAATTAGTCCTAATATGATGGGCATCCAAGATGGGTATAATAAAAACTTTCATATAAAGTGCATTGAATACTATGAGAAGTTTAATGCTTGATGATTGTTTTGAGGTAGGAGGATGGTGAAATTAGAGATATGCTAGTAGAGTAGTTGTGAATTTGAGGAATACTTGTGTTAAAGTTTGTGATTCCCGTAGCATGCACGTATGGTGAACCATTATGTGATGAAGTTGGAGCATGATTTATTTATTGATTGCCTTCCTTATGTGTGGAGGTCGGGATTGCGCGATGGTTAACGCCTACCAACCCTTCCCATAGGAGCATGCGTGTAGTACTTTGTTTTGATTACTTGTAGATCTTTGCAACAAGTATGTGAGTTCTTTATGACTAATGTTGAGTCCATGGATTATATGCACTCTCACCCTTCCATCATTGCTAGCCTCTCTAGTACCGCGCAACTTTCACCGGTACCATACACCCACTATATACCTTCCTCAAAACAGACACCATACCTACCTATTATGGCATTTCCATAGCCATTCCGAGATATATTGCCATGCAACTTTACACCATTCTGTTTATTATGACACGCTCCATCATTGTCATATTGCTAGCATGATCATGCAGTTGACATCGTATTTGTGGCAAAGCCACCGTTCATAATTTTTCATATATGTCACTCTTCAATCATTGCACATCCCGGTACACCGCCGGAGGCATTCACATAGAGTCATATTTTGTTCTAAGTATCGAGTTGTAATTCCTGAGTTGTAAGTAAATAAAAGTGTGACGATCTTCATTATTAGAGCATTGTCCCAGGTGAGGAAAGGATGATGGAGACTATGATTCCCCCACAAGTCGGGATGAGACTCCGGACTAAATAAAAAAAAGAGGCCATAAAAAAAGAGAAAAGGCCCAAATAAAAAATGAGAGAAAAAGAGAGAAGGGACAATGCTACTATCCTTTTTACCACACTTGTGCCTCAAAGTAGCATCATGATTGTCGTGGTATTCTCACGGGGGGCTTGCGAGTCGACAGATGCCACAAGGGCTTAGTGTGAGGGTAAGACTGCTGCTGATAGGCCCGGGAGCGGGTATGCGAGTAGCACGCGGTGGTTTACGCAGCTTCGGAGCTCTCCGAAGAGATAATACTCCTACTGCTGCATGTCTGAGTGTATCTGATATATCTAGTACAGAGTGCTCCTTGAGCTGTATCTTTTGTCAGTGCCATAGGCGTCTGACATTGTATATGCGTGTGGCTAGATGAACATGCATGCTCTAGTGGCCGAATGGCTCTTGGCCGTGGGTGTGTGTGTGAGCATGTGTGTGCATGTGAGTCCATGGGAGTCCATCCCCTGGATGGATGGATGTGTGCCTCCTTTTATAGTGTGAGGTAGCTTAGGATGTAAGCTAGGTAGTGGCATGGGCTAGGTATGGTGGGGTGTCACACTTGTCCCCTGGGTCACTTCATAAATAGTGCCCAGGGACAAGTGTCACTGTACATGATGGCGTCGCGGTACGATTGTCTTGTCCGTGGTATGGCCGTCTCGTCGGGTCTTGTCGGTGTCGCTTCGGGCTGCAGTCAGCAGCCGGCTGGTTGGTGCAGTCGGTAGCCGGCAGCCGGCCAGGTAGTCGGCTGGGTGGAGAATTCGAATGGGGAGCCGGCAGGAGCGGCCGGGCAGTCGGACTGAGGGGCTTTGCTAGCCCCGATGTCTTAAAATATTGTCTTGCCGTCTTCGGGGTACCTGAGGGAGTTCCGGACTAGGGGGTGTCCGGATAGCCGAACTATCATCATCGGCCGGACTCCAAGGCTATGAAGATACAAGATTGAAGACTTCGTCCCGTGTCCGGATGGGACTTTCCTTGGCGTGGAAGGCAAGCTTGGCGATACGGATATCTAGATTTCCTACCATTGTAACCGACTCTGTGTAACCCTAGCCCTCTCCGGTGTCTATATAAACCGGATGGCTTTAGTCCATAGGACGAACAACAATCATACCATAGGCTAGCTTCTAGGGTTTAGCCTCCTTGATCTCGTGGTAGATCCACTCTTGTAACACACACCATCAATATTAATCAAGCAGGACATAGGGTTTTACCTCCATCAAGAGGGCCCGAACCTGGGTAAAACATCGTGTCCCTTGTCTCCTGTTACCATCCGCCTAGACGCACAGTTCGAGACCCCCTACCCGAGATCCGCCGGTTTTGACACCGACATTGGTGCTTTCATTAAGAGTTCCTCTGTGTCGTCACCATCAGGAAGGATGCCTTTTCCCGTCTTTAAAGACGGCATCGTCGTCAAGGGAGCTTTGGCCGCCGGCTAGACTATCCGGCTAGGCGGTTTTCTTATGATCGCATGTTCGGCCACCGCTCCGACAATGACCTCTCAGGTCATTAAAAGCGATCTTCACGTTAGCTCGGAATTCGCCGAGCAGCTAGATCCAATTGAGCTCTCCTTCGTAAACGAGCTCTTGGATCGCATCGCCGCCCTGGGAGTCGCTACCGACTATGATCAGATTGGGCTTAAAATCGATCTGAGAGAAATTAACTCTCCCCAGGTTACCCACCACGTTGTTGTGGTAGAGGAACAATGTGGCGACTCTTATTCTATGTTAAAAACCAACTATGTCCGGATTCCCGATCCCTCCATGCCAGATTCCCGCGGAGGGACGGACGCTAATCAAATACTGAACCTAAAGTCAGGCATCAGACCAGATTTGTTGGAAAGCGTCCAGCAAACCAAGCTTCCGAATCCGGAAGCTTCCTGGCCTTTGAGCCTCAGATCGGGCGGGCTTCCGAACTTGATTCCACCCGCCCACCCAAACATAAGCGATCTATCTCAAATACGGCAAGAGCCCGATGAAACAGTACATCATTACTGGGCCAGATTCCTCCTGGTTATGAATAGGATAAAGGACTGCCATGAAGAAAGCGCGATTTCAATCTTCTGCAACAATTGCACAGACAAGGGAATTATAAACGCCATCAGTCGTCACGAAGTTACACGCTTCGTCGACCTAGCGACCATTGTACAAAAATACTACGCGACGGAGAGTGCCTGGAAAACCGAAACTAGGTTTTGGGACAATCTGGCCCTAAATACAACCCCAGTCCGAAATCAAAGGGTGCGTCATACTCAAGCACCTGGGTTAAAAACCAAAAAGCAAAAACCCCCAAAAGGGTACGGAACCGTACTGGAGGGATGGCTCAAAAGACCCTGCAAAATCCACAGTACGGAGGGCGCCACTCCAACACATAGCCTTCGAGCATGTTGGATATTACGGCAGGTGGCCAAAAGTGGCGAAGGCTTTTTAGCCCCGGGCAACCAGCCTAGCAGCACCAGTACGGTATTAACAGTCTTCGAGACTTTCGCATCAAATAACATGTGGAAACGAACAATCCGCAGCCTCGCCGAAGTCTACCAAGTAGCAACAACAAATCCATGGAGTGACACGGCTATCACCTTCAATGCCAGCGATGAACCTAAACTCCGAACAGCTAGAGCACTAGCCGCATTGGTCCTCAGTCCGATAGTGGACGGCTTTCATCTTACCAAGGTACTCATGGATGGCGGCAGCGGATTAAACCTCATCTACGAAGAAACTCTTCAAAAAATGGAAATTGACTGGAGCCGCATCGAGCGGAGCAGCACAACCTTCAGGGGAATAATCCCTAGTCGAGAAGTACGCTGCACAGGAAAAATCACACTAGATGTAGTGTTCGGCTCACCGGACAATTACAGGTCCGAAGAGGTCACGTTCCAAGTGGCCCCATTCGGCAGCGGATATCACACCTTGTTAGGGCGAGAGGCATTCACAATCTTCCAAGCTATACCCCATTACGGGTACATGAAGCTCAAAATGCCCGGACCCAATGGAATAATCACTCTCGCCAGTGATCCAGGTACAACACTCCGAACTGAAAATAAGACAGCCGCACTGGCCCTAGAGGCATTATCCGAAGCCCTAGCGGCAGAAGAACTAACTGCGCTGCGCTCCACGGTGGATAGGGACAATGTGATACTCGACAAGAGGTCCAAGTCCACCTCTTTCAAACTAGCAGATGAAATAGTCAAATTTCAGGTCCATCCAACGGACCCCACAAAGACGGCATCCATTGGGGCACAATTAAATCCTGATGTAGAAGCTGCACTACGAGAATTCCTCCGGGAAAATTGGGACATTTTTGCCTGGCACCCTTTAGACATGCCAGGAATCCCACGCAGGCTGGCAGAGCACAGCCTAAATATCCTAAAAGGATTCAAGCCAGTCAAACAAGCTCTTCGGCGATTTTCCGAACCCAAAAGACAGACAATGGGAAAGGAGCTAGCCAAGCTCTTAGAAGCCGGATTCATCAGAGATATCAAACATCCGGACTGGCTAGCCAACCTAGTAATGTTACCAAAAAAGGACAAATCCTGGCGCCTCTGCGTCGATTTCAAAGACCTTAACAAGGCCTGTCCAAAGGACCCTTTCCCTCTCCCTCGCATCGACCAAATCATCGATGCTACCGCAGGGCACGATTCATTGTGCTTCCTCGATGCATACTCCGGATACCATCAAATCAAGATGGCGGAAAAAGACCAGGCCGCAACGGCATTCATTACTCCATATGGGCCATTCTGCTTCAACACAATGCGCTTCGGACTCAAAAACACCGGCGCAACATATCAACGCATGATTCAGACATGTCTGGCTACCCAGATAGGCAAAACAGTAGAGGCATACGTAGACGATGTGGTCGTCAAGACCAAACACGTTGAAACTCTAGTAGATGACTTGAGGGTGACATTTGACAACCTCCGAGCATATGACATTAAGCTCAACCCGGAAAAATGTGTCTTCGGAGTACCAGCCGGAAAGCTTTTGGGCTTCATTGTATCCGGTAGAGGAATTGAAGCAAACCCAGCCAAGATCCGAGCTCTGTCACAATTGGATATCCCAAAAGACCTCAAGCAAATACAAAAACTAACTGGGTGCGTAGCGGCTCTAAGCCACTTCATCTCCCGTTTGGGAGAAAAGGCTCTGCCCCTCTATCGCCTCCTCCGGCGCACCGAACACTTTGAATGGACGGATGCCGCCACGGCCGTACTCGAAGAAATCAAGGCCATACTGGCAACAAATCCGGTCCTGGCCGCGCCCAACCTGGGCGAACCTATGTTATTATATATCGCAGCAACACATCAAGTTGTCAGCGCGGTACTCGTCGTCGAACGAGAAACAGAAGGGCACAGATTCCCTCTTCAAAAACTAGTGTACTACGTATCCACTGTCTTAACTCCATGCAAGTCCCGGTACCCACATTATCAAAAGATAGCGTATGCGGTGTTCATGGCATCCCGGAAGCTGCGACACTACTTTCAAGAGTGTTCCATAACGGTGGCCTCCGAAGTACCTCTCAACGATATTATAAACAATCGCGACGCAACGGGCAGGATTGCAAAATGGGACATTGAGCTCTTACCATTTGACATAACCTACAAACCACGGCGAGCTATAAAATCGCAAGTTCTGGCTGACTTCGTCGCCGAATGGACCGAAGCCGAACTCCCTAAAGAGTACGACGCGTACTCCAATTGGATCATGCATTTCGACGGATCCAAAATGTTGGCTGGCTTGGGGGCTGGCGTCGTCTTGACGTCCCCAACTGGAGACACAGTCCAATACGTACTTCAAATAATGTACATGGACTCCAACAACGCAGCCGAATATGAGGCCCTTCTACATGGCCTCCGGATGGCAATCTCCATGGGCATTCAACGCCTAGAGGTGCGCGGGGATTCAAACCTCGCAATATCCCAAGTAAATGGAGACTTTGACGCCAAAGATCCGAAAATGGCAGCTTACCGCAACGCCGTCCTAAAAATGTCAGCTCGGTTCGAAGGACTCGAATTCCACCATGTAGCCCGGGATAATAACCAGGCAGCAGACGTGTTAGCACACATCGGCGCAAAACACGACGCCATCCCTCCAAACATCTTCCTGGAACGGCTCTTTAAGCCCTCCGTATTATGGGAAGAGGAGTCCAGAAATAACAATCCGGAGCCAGCTGCAGCACCTAACTCAGACAATTCTGATACAATCGGCGGCTCAGCAAATGAAATAACACCTTCAGCCCACGAAATAATGGCAGTAATTACCCCGTGGATGGAACCATTCCTAGTCTACTTAATTAGGCAGGAACTTCCCGAAGACCAAAATGAGGCCCGCTGCATAGTTCGGCGATCTAAAGCCTACAAGGTCCATGAGGGAGAACTTTATAAGAAAAGCACAACCGGAGTCCTTCAAAGCTGTATCTCCGAAGAGGAAGGGCGTAATCTCCTGGCTGAAATTCACGCCGGACTCGGCGGGCACCACGCTGCAGCCCGGGCCCTTGTAGGCAAGGCCTTTCGTACAGGATTTTATTGGCCGACAGCCCGGGCAGATGCTCAGGACTTAGTCCAACGATCCGTCGGTTGCCAGCTCTTTGCTAATCAGAGCCACATGCCACCCACCGCCCTCAAAACTATACCCATCACCCGGTCGTTCGCGGTCTGGGGGCTTGACATGGTCGGATCCCTTAAAGGGGGAACCCACAAGCACAAATACTTATTGGTCATGGTGGACAAATTCACCAAATGGATTGAAGCCAAGCCGGTTAAAACGGCAGAATCCGGACCTGTGATAGATTTCATATCCGGGGTAGTACACGGTTTTGGCGTCCCCCACAGCATCATCACTGACAACGGCACGAATTTCACGGCCGACGAGGTTAAACTCTGGTGCAAAAATATGGGCATCAAGCTCGACTATGCTTTAGTCTATCACCCCCAAACTAACGGTCAAGTCGAGCGAGCAAATGGTCTAATCATGAGCGGCATCAAACCCAGACTAGTGCGGTCCCTCAAGGAATCTAACACACACTGGGTAGAGGAGCTCGACTCCGTACTCTGGGGGCTGCGGACCACGCCAAACCGAACTACCGGATTCACACCATTTTTTATGGTGTACGGCGCAGAGGCAGTTCTGCCCTGCAATATAATTCATGACTCACCTCGCGTGCGCATGTACGAAGAAAGAGAAGCCGAGCTGGATCGGCAGGACAGTTTGGACGCCTTAGAGGAGGAGCGGGACGTGGCAAAAGCTCGTTCTGCATTTTATCAACAGCAGGCTCGAAGATATCAAAGCAGAGAAGTACGGGCCAAAGCTTACAATGTTGGCGAACTTGTTGTACGCCTGCTGGACAAGAAAAAGGACAAACTTAAGCCCAAGTGGGAAGGTACCTTCATCATCGACCAAGTCCTGACCGGCGGAGCATACCGTCTACGTAACGCATCTGACAACCGACTCGAGCCGAACCCATGGAACGCAGCCCATCTCCGAAGATTCTACGCCTAACGCCGGACTCAGAGTTCGTCTCACTCCTCCGTCCACCTTTTTACATTTTCACTGTCTCTTGTCCCCCTCCTTCTTCCCACTTTTTTTCCAATACCTTTGATAGGATGATTTGCGCATTGTTCGCACACACTTGATGTGCTCCTAGCACTCATTATACTTGGGGGCTTCTTTAACAGAAGCTTATTTATACGGGCTTCATGCCCAACACATGTGTCATACTTCCGCATGTACCTTTTATTCACCATTATATGCATCGATATGACTTAAGTTTTGGCCAAGCTGGGTTGCCTGGCTCCTGTGCTTACCCCTACGTTCCCGATTGTTCGGCTAGGAGGTAAAGGGAGCACCTCTGCGATTGTTACTGCCGGGTCAGCCGGATGTGTACCTCAGACTGGGTGAAGCCGAAAGCTAGCGTTCTTAAGAGAATATTCGGTCGGTGACTTGAAAGATGATTTACTACTTACTTATTTATTTGCCCCCAGATGCTTTTCCTGCTATTTTCGTAGTCCGGACATGCACTTTAGGGCATGCCTCCCAGGGAAAGGAACCCTTAACGGAACTATTCTCCCTGGAAGATGTTTCTTACTAACCATGTAATATAACATAGCTAGTTGGGCACTTGTCTGATAAAGCAATTATGACCCCGACGCCTTATCTCCACGCATGCCCCGGTTCTTCTATAACCGTAAGGGTATTCGGACACACTCCGGACTGTTGAGTAAGCGAAAAGGTCCGCAAAGACAAACGATCTACAATCCGGCTAGAAGGCATTTTACATGTCATTTCAAATTACATCGTCAACCTGACTGATTGTACTCCTCTTCAATCCCATCTAACATGCTGTCTAATTTACACTCCTGTTGGGAATATTTTGCGGCCAGCTCTACTTGGCCGTACATCAAGCTCACAGGGATCTCCTTCCCATCAGGCCCCGCAGGTCCGACTTCGGCCATGTGGTTTGGGTCAGCCTTCGGGTACCGCGTCTTCACCATGGCCCAGGACTCCCTGGCGCCTTGACGGCAGGCCGATATCTTCCACAGACGGAGGCGTCGCCGTGCTTCCTGAAGCTTCTCAGCAAGCCCTCCAAGGCCCTCGGGTAGGGAGACGGAAGGCCATAAAGCCTGAACGACGCCACTCATCGCCTGCCGAACACGTTCGAGCAGTTGCACCAGCTCGGGAAGTTGGTCACCTGTTGAACCAGGCATTTCCTTCGCAGGGCGACCTGTGAGCACACCTAAAGACACATTTCTGTCAAGCGACTTCCTCGCCGAATTCTTCTTTTCAAAGGAATTTGCTCAAGCACTTACCATAAATGCCGTGATGAAGCCGCTGATTCTCCTTCACGGAGCCAGACAGCTGGGCCCGAACACCTTTCAGCTCTTCTCCTAGCTGGGTGTGGGCATCTTGGAGCTTGTTTCTCTCCTACTGCACCTTCATAAGCACCCTCTCGCCGGCCTTTAGCTGACGCAGTAGCTGTTGCTTGTCCGGATCTAGTCCGGCGCCCTCTGCAATATTATTGTCAGATTTACGCACACGCCGCACTTTGTTAACTACTTATCTTTTCGAAGTACGTATTACCAGTGGGGGTCTCTGTGGCTCCCCCTGTGGTGGCTAGTGCGGCCTCAAGTCGGGCCTTGCACTCTTGGAGCTCCTGGGACAGGTAGGTATTCTTCTCCGTAAGATCCTGCATAACAAATGATCCTTAAATCAGTTATTTTAACTATTTTAAGTCTCGGGGGCTACTAGCATATATAACTATTAAAATTACTTACCCGTATGTCCTTCACATACTGCTCCGTGGCTCTGGTTAAACCATCTTGAGCAGCACGGAGGTGCGCGTTTCCCGCATCAAAGGCATTCAACGCCTCCGGGGAGAAACACGCGTCACGAAGAACTGTCCGGCGACGCATGTGATTCATGGCGCTCTCCACCTCAGACCGGGTGGTGGACAGCCTGTCGGCATCCTCCGTCGGAGGAGCATCTGGCTCTTGCCATGTGTTCGCCTCCACTTCCGGACCACGCGATGGAGCATGGCTGGCGGAGGCTTGATTGGCAACCTCTCCGGACACTGTCCGGCGGGCGCTCTTTCTCCTGGAAAAAGTTATGAGCATTAATAGACCTCATAGGGATCCTTCCCTTAAAAACAATGGTGCGCCGTACCGTTGTGGTGACATTTCGATTCGCGTCGCACTCCTCTTCCGCCTGCTGGGCCGAACTGACCCTTGCTGGTCAGCCGCCGCAAGTTCGGCTTCCCGCCTTAAAGGCACCTCCTGCGATGCACCATCAGTATAGGATGGTCAGAATTGAGCACGGATCAAATGATGGTGTCAAGACCTCGGTCGTAGTCACCTGGGAGGCCGGTAACAAACCGGGGTAGTCAGCCGTAATGGCGACTAGGGCATTGTCCATGCTAAGTTGGTGGAACACCCCATCAATCAGCTCCACCTTTATGTTCGGATCCTCTTCGGAGGTCGGATCAAGGGATCGTTCCGGATCCTCGGGCTGTGGAGTTAGGCTTCGTACGCCCTCCACGTCCCGGCGTAGCTCCTGCGTCGAAATCACAAAGTAAAATACTTGACTTTGGAAGTACGGATCGGGTAGATAAACGTCCGCTTACCCAGCTCCGAGGGTTATTCATGGAGAATCCGTTTAATGGATTCGTGCGGAGAAAGTCCTCCTCCTCCCCCTTGTACAAGCCGGACAGGATCTTTGCCAGATCGGCTGCCGAGCTCGGCCCTCTGCGGCCATGACGGGCGGCGTCGTCTTCCCCGTTGAAATCCCACATAGGGTGGCCCCTATATTGGAGTGGCTGCACACCTCGCATAATGCACGTGGCCATGATTCCAATCATGGTCAATCCGGAGTGGGCCAGTAACCTAATCCGGCCCATCAGATAATGGACGCTCCCATCATCCTCCCGTTGAGGGCTCCGCGGGCACCAACTCAGGCGTTTCTTCAAGGGAGCATTGCTGAACTCCGGGAGGCCGATCTGAACTGGATCCGGCAGAAGGACGTCCTCCATGTAGAACCATTCCGAAGGCCAGTCTTCGGACGCCTTCTTCGAGGTGCCGGATAAATATCCGGTCCCAGCGATGCGCCATATTTTGGCTCCGCCCACTTGATATATAGACCCCTCATAAGAACGGGGTACGAGGCAAAACAATCTCTTCCACAGCGCAAAATGGGGCTCGATGCCCAGGAACAGCTCGCAAAGAGCTACAAAGCCCGCGATGTGCAAAATGGAGGCAGGTGTGAGGTGGTGAAGCTGGAGTCCGTAGAACTCCAGGAGCCCCCGGAGAAATGGATGTATGGGAAATCTGAGTCCCCTTATTAGATAAGGGACGAAGCATACCCGCTCTCCTTTGGAGGGGTTGGGGACGCTCTCCGCCTGCTTTCCACCCTTGAAGGTGGCCAGTCCGGCTCGAACCGGAACCATGAAAGCTGGGGGAAGATATCCCTCGGTTTGGAGCGCCACTAGCTCGCTGTGTGGAACTGAGCATCTCCCCCAATCTCCTGGCTTAGGGCTGGGAGCGCGAGAGGAGGAGCCGCGTCGACTATCCATGATGGAATGGATTTTTGTCAGAGGCGCTTCGATGAGAACTTGCGAATGGAGGATGGTGTGAGCTGGATCTAGATCCTCGCCTCTCTTATAGGCGGCTCGTTCGCACGGCTAGGGGGTAAAATGTGAAAATACCCTAGCTTTTCGCATTCATACGACACGTGGAAGAAGGCCATTATTGGGCGTAGAAGCCAAGGAGCGCAACATTTATAAGGAAGCCGGACACTATTCGACAGGAACATGAAGTTTGAAGGAGAACCCGCCTTGCAATGCCGAAGACAACATGCGCGCCGGACTCGTCGTCATTGAAGCCTGGTTCAGGGGCTATTGAGGGAGTTCCGGACTAGGGGGTGTCCGGATAGCCGAACTATCATCATCGGCCGGACTCCAAGACTATGAAGATACAAGATTGAAGACTTCGTCCCGTATCCGGATGGGACTTTCCTTGGTGTGGAAGGCAAGATTGGCGATACGGATATGTAGATTTCCTACCATTGTAACCGACTCTGTGTAACCCTAGCCCTCTCCGGTGTCTATATAAACCGGATGGCTTTAGTCCATAGGAGGAACAACAATCATACCATAGGCTAGCTTCTAGGGTTTAGCCTCCTTGATCTCGTGGTAGATCCACTCTTGTAACACACATCATCAATATTAATCAAGCAGGACGGTAGGGTTTTACCTCCATCAAGAGGGCCCGAACCTGGGTAAAACATCGTGTCCCTTGTCTCCTGTTACCATCCGCCTAGACGCACAGTTCGGGACCCCCTACCCGAGATCCGCCGATTTTGACACCGACAGTACCCGTGGTCAATTACTCCGGCAGTAGCCCCAAGCCTTCGGGCAATTTGGCAAAGTTTGGGCGGAGGTTTTTTGGCGGGTGTTCATGGAAATGATCATCAAAAAAGACAAAGTTAGTCCATGCAGATATATCAAATGTTTGCTTTTAGCATTGCAAGTTTTATGCGGAGGGTGTCGACTCGGTTTCGTCCGAGCCCCCTTCTATCTTTTTCATGTCCCCTCCGCTCTTTGGCTTGTGCTCTCGCTTGCTGGACAGCCGCTCTGCGCTCTGTGGCTGAGAGTGGGCCGCGGAGTGGAGTGTACAATACTCAGACTCTGGGAGCGAATTTAACCGAGCAGATACTCATAAAAGAAATGACTGAGTCGCCCGAAATGTTTTTTCTTCCCGGACGTTTTTCACGTGGGTGGACTCCAGCATTCACTCTTGATAGCCGGACAGCCGCTCTGCGGTCTGTGGCTAAGTACTGCGCACGCTACTAAGCCGTCTGCGGGAACTAACGTCTCAGGCCAAGCGGCCAGCCCCCCGGCTAACTTTGGCTGGCACCGGGGCGAATAGTGATGCAACTATAATAAAAATGCGGAGGCTCGGGGTTATCCGTGCTTTCGTGGTGCAAAAATATGCGGGTGAGGATCTCACATTGATTTTCGTGTAGTCGCGGTCGTCGAAGACAGCCGGCGCGGCTCGGTGCACCCGCTGGGTGTAGCCTTCGAGCCCGCCGGTGCTCGAAGGGGGTCCCGGCCGGTCAGGCTCGACCGGCCAGGCGGCGAGGCATCTTGCAACGCCCTTTTTTCTTCTCTTTTCTTTTTTTTTCTTCTGCCGGCTGCTGGCAGCCGGACGAAACTCTTCTCTTGTTTGCAATCTTCCGTGGGGACGCGCTAGCGCACCCATTGGGTGTAGCCCCAGAGATTCGGGCCGACTGCTGAGCAGTCGTGCCGGATCTCCCGGCAACTAATTTGTCTTCTTCTTTGCAAGGGCGCGTCAGCGCACCCGCTGGGTGTAGCCACCGAGATTCGGGCCGACTGCTGAGCAGTCGAGCCGGATCTTCCGGCGACTACATTGTCTTCTTCTTTTTCTTCTTCAGCCGGCTGGGCGGGCGGACCCCGACACAGTAGTCAGGCTCTTTGCAGCCGGCCAGTCAGCCAGCAGTCGGACGCACATCTGGCAGTCGGATCCAAATTTTCTTCTTTTTCTCTGCCGGTTGGCTTTGGGCATCCGACATTTTCTTCGGCCGGCTCTGGGGAGCCGGATGCACACACCTCTTTTTTTTCCAGCAAGCCGACGACAGGAAGTCGGCCCTTGACTTGGACAGCCAGCCCTTTCTTTTCTCTTCTCTCTTTCTGTCCGACTCCACGCGGGGAGCCGGACCCTTCTTTTTTCTTTCTTTGATGGGGAGCCGGCCATGACTTTTCTAGCCAGCCCGCCCCCGCGCAGCCGGCCTCCACCTCTTTTCAACAAGCCGGCCTTGTCTTTCTCTTCCAGCCAGATCTCTCTCTTTTCTTAGTCCCACCCGGACTTGGGCGGCCGGGCCACCTCTTACAGCAGTCGGCCGCGACGGGCAGCCGGCTACGACGGGAGCCGGCAGGCGTGAAGCCGGTGCGAAGCAGGTGGAGGCCGCACAGGGCGCAGCGGCGAGGCGGAGAAGCCGGCCTGCTGGCGGAGCCGGCGGGCGAGACCCGGAGCCGGACGGGCGGGTGCGCGGATGCAGAGGAAACTGGTGCGGCGCGGGACGCGGAGCCCGCGAGCGGGAGGCGGCAGCGGTGACCCAGAGGAGGGCGCCGGCGCAGAGCAGCGGGGCTCACGCTGTGAGGAACGACGGGGCCGGAGCGGGATGAAGTCGGATGCGGGGGACGGCACGGACGCGGTCCGGAGCAGCGAGCAGGCGCGGCGGCCGCAGCCGATGCTGGGATGAGTTCCAGCGCGAGCGTGGCAGCGAGGAGCAGCAGCAGTGCAGGGGGCGCGACGGCGGCCGCGCGTGGTGGAGAGCTGTTGGCCACGGCACGCGCCGGGGAAGGGAGCCGCCGCCGGCTTGCTGCGCCGGGAGCAAGCGCCAGATGGGCCGAGGCAGAAGGGCGGAGGCACTCACGCGCTCGTCTCCACGCGAGCGCGGGCGCTGTGCAGCGAGGCGTGGTCGATGCAGGGAAGGAGCGGCGAGCCGGAGGGCAGCAGCGTGGGCGACGAAGGCTCCGCCAGCCCCGCTCGTGCGGGAAGGACGCCAGCAGCCGCCGGAAGTCAGAGAAGCCGGACGCAACCATGAGCACGGCCGTCATATTGACTCCGTCCTGCATCTGGCCAATACACATGCAGTGTATGGCCATTATCTGGGGATTGTCCGGGTTGTGTACGACTTGCGTCCGAGGGATTTTTGGGTAGTGTATGGATGGTTTGACCATTGACTTGCATCTAGCTAGCTTGTATAGACGATAAATGGAGTAGCAAACGCCCGTTCCGGCCGGGGCAAGATGCAGCGCGGAGGGAAGAAGACGTGGGCGACGCGTGGATGGACACGGCCGACCGAAGCGAGGCCCCGCGAGCAGCGCGCGCGGACGGACGACCGACGTTGTGGTGGTGGTGAAGAAGACAAGGCCGACAGCAAGGACACGCCGACCCTCACGGCCATTCCAGGGGCATGTCGATGTCGAGCCCCCGACCGCTATCGGAGAGACGGCGTGACGCCACGGTGATGAAGACGAAGAGGCTGACGGCGAGGACGCGCCGCCCTTTGCGGCCGCTCTGAGGGCGCGTCGATGTCGGGCCCTCGAGCGCTACCGGAGAAACGACGGCGATGCCGCGATGATGACGAAAGTGGTCCCGCCCGGACTGCGAAACCAGTAGCAGCGTGGTAGCATAGTAGTAGTACCACACCATGGTGGGCGCCAACTGTTGTGGTATTTTCACGGGGGGCTTGCGAGCCGACAGATGCCACAAGGGCTTAGTGTGAGGATAAGACTGCTGCTGATAGGCCCGGGAGCGGGTATGCGAGTAGCACGCGGTGGTTTACCCATCTTCGAAGCTCTCCGGAGAGATAATACACCTATTGTTGCATGTCTGAGTGTATCTGATATATCTAGTACAGAGTGCTCCTTGAGATGTATCTTTTGTCAGTGCCATAGGCGTCTGACTTTATATATGTGTGTGGCCGGATGAACATGCATGCTCTAGTGGCCGAATGGCTCTTGGCCGTGGGTGTGTGCGTGAGCATGTGTGTGCATGTGAGTCCATCCCCTGGATGGATGGATGTGTGCCTCCTTTTATAGTGTGAGGTAGCTTAGGATGTAAGCTAGGTAGTGGCATGGGCTAGGTATGATGGGTGTCACACTTGTCCCCTGGGTCACTTCATAAATAGTGTCCAGGGACAAGTGTCACTGTACATGATGGCGTTGCGGTACGGTTGTCTTGTCCGCGGTATGGCCGTCTCGTCGGGGTCTTGTCGGTGTCGCTTCGGACTGCAGTCAGCAGTCGGCTGGTTGGTGCAGTCGGCAGCCGGCAGCCGGCCAGGTAACCGGCCGGGTGGAGCAGTCGGACAGGGAGCCGGCAGGAGCGGCCGAGCAGTCGGACTGAGGGGCTTTGCTAGCCCCGATGTCTTAATATTGTCATGCCGTCTTCGGGGTACCCGTGGTCAATTACTCCGACAATGATCTTCATGATAGAGAGCCTTATATGTTGTCACTTTCATATACTAGTGGGAACTTTTCATTATAGAACTTGGCTTGTATATTTCAATGATGGGCTTCCTCAAAAGTGCCCTAGGTCTTCGTGAGCAAGCATGTTGGTTGCACACCCACTTAGTCTCTTTTGTTGAGCTTTCATAAACTTATAACTCTAGTGCATCTGTTGCATGTCAATCCCTACTCACTGGCATTGATATCTATTAATGGCCATCTCCATAGCCCGTTGATACACCTAGTTGATGTGAGTCTATCTTCTCCTTTTTGTCTTCTCCAGAACCACCATTCTATTCCATCTATAGTGCTATGTCCATGGCTCACGCTCATGTATTGCGTGAAGATTGAAAAAGTTTGAAAATACTAAAGTATGAAAAAATTGCTTGGCTGAAACCGGGTTGTGCAGGATTAAATACTTTGTGTGATGAAGATAGAGCATAGCCAGACTATATGATTTTGTAAGGATAACTTTCTTTGGCCATGTTATTTTGAGAAGACATGATTACTTTGCTAGTATGCTTAAAGTATTATTGTTTTATGTCAATATTAAACTTTTGTCTTGAATCTTTCGGATCTAAACACTCATGCCACAATAAAGAAAAATTACATTGAGAAATATGATAGGTAGCATTTCACATCAAATTTTTTGTTTTTATCATTTACCTACTCGAGGACGAGCAAGAATTAAGCTTGGGGATGCTTGATACTTCTCTAACGTATCTATAATTTTAAATTGTTCCATGCTATTATATTATCTGTTTTGGATGTTTAATAGGCTTTAATATGCTCTTTTATATTATTTTTGGGACTAACCTATTAATCGGAGGCCCAGTGCCAGTTTCTGTTTTTTTTCCTATTTTAGTGTTTTACAGAAAAGGAATATCAAACGGAGTCCAAATGGAATGAAACCTTTGTGAGGATCTTTCTTGGACCAAAAGCAATCCAAAAGACTTGGAGTTGAAGTCTGGGACTCTAGAAGAAGGCCACGAGGCAGGAGGGCGCGCCCAGAGGGGGTAGGCGCGCCCCCACCCTCGTGGGCACCTCGTAGCTCCACCGACGTACTTCTTTCGCCTATATGTATACTCTTATACCCTAGAAACATCAGGGTGAGCCACGAAACCAATTTTCCACCGCCGCAACCTTCTGTACCCGTGAGATGAGATCCCATCTTGGGGCCTTTTCTGGCGATCTGCTGGAGGGGGAATCAATCACTGAGGGCTTCTACATCAACACCATTGCCTCTCCGATGAAGCGTGAGTAGTTTACCACAGACCTTCGGGTCCATAGTTATTAGCTATATGGCTTCTTCTCTCTCTTTGATTCTCATTACAAAGTTCTCCTCGGTGTTGTTGGAGATCTATTTGATGTAATATTTTTTTGCGGTGTGTTTTCCGAGATCCGATGAATTGTGGATTTATGAACTGATTGTCTATGAATATTATTTGGTTCTTCTCCGAATTCTTATATGCATGATTTGATATCTTTGCAAGTCTCTTCAATTATCGGTTTAGTTTGGGCTACTAGATTGATCTTTCTTACAATGGGAGAACTGCTTAGCTTTGGGTTCAATCTTGCGGTGTCCTTTCCCAGTGACAGTAGGGGCAGCAAGGCACGTATTGTATTGTTGCCATCGAGGATAAAAAGATGTGGTTTATATCATATTGCTTGAGTTTATCCGTCTACATCATGTCATCTTGCTTAATGCGTTACTTCGTTCTTATGAACTTAATACTCTAGATGCATGCTGGATAGCGGTTGAAAGGATCGATATAGTTGACTAGAGGGGGGGGTGAATAGGCAACTAACAATTTTTAGCTTTACTTTACCAAATTAAACTTTGCATCAACGTAGGTTGTCTAGATATGGAACTAGGTGAGCAACCTATATGATGCAAAAACAATAAGCACACAAGCAAGCAAGGGGTTATAACACAATATAGTAAGCACATGTAAAGGTGAGAGATAACCAAAAGCGGAACCAATGGAGATGAGGATGTGTTACCGAAGTTCCTTCCTTTTGAAGGGAGTACGTCTCCGTTGAAGCGGTGTGGAGGCACAATGCTCCCCAAGAAGCCACTGCGGCCATCCTATTCTCCTCACGCCCTCACACAATGTGAGATGTCGTGACTCCACTATTGGCGCCCTTGGAGGCGGTGACCGAACCTTTACAAACAAGGTTGGGGCAATCTCCACAACTTAATTGGAGGCTCCCAACGACACCATGAAGCTTCACCACAATGGACTATGGCTCCGCGGTGACCTCAACCGTCTAGGGTGCTCAAACACCCAAGAGTAACAAGATACGCAAGGGATTAGTGGGGGGAATCAAATTTCTCTTAGTGGAAGTGTACATCGAGGCCTTCTCAACCAATCCCTAGATAATCAACGAGTTTGCTTCGCTAGGGAGAGACATTGGGCGAAAATGGAGCTTAGAGCATCAATGCAGCTTGGAGATGGAAGAGGTAGTCAACTCGGAGAAGAAGACTCCCCTTTTATAGTCAAGGGACAAATCCAACCATTATCCACCAACTCTGCCTGCGACACGCGGTACTACCGCATCATACAAATGGTACTACCGCAAGGGCCTGCGGTACTACCGCGGAGCACCACGGTACTACCGCTGGCATGGTAGGGGCAAAGACCAGTCCTGATGCACTAAGGCAGGGAGCGGTAGAATCGCTGGCACGGTACGACCACGCCCCCTTGCGGTACTACTGCAATACAGGAATAGTCTAGGTTGAGAAGGCACGAACATATAAAAATACATCCGTGGCTACTTCCGCTGAGTTTTTATCTATGTAAAAATCCGACACAGTACTACCGCAAGCCCGGAGCGGTACTACCGTGTAGGGCGTGGATGTAAAAAATTACATCTGCCCCTACTTCCACTCATGTTGTTGTTCCTGGCCAGAGCCCACGGTACTACCATGCCCATGGAGCGGTACTACCGCGTAGGGTGTGAATGTAAAAAATTACATCCGCCCCTACTACCGTTCGAGCAGCTGCGCCTGGCCTGAGTCCACGGTACTACCGCTTCCAAGGAGCAGTACTACCATGAGCACCTACGGTACTACCGCGATGGTGGCCGGTACTACCGCAAGAGCCTGCGGTAGTACCGCTCTGTAGAGCATTACTACCGCCTCCCTCGGTTCAACAACACTAGGAGTCCTTCATTTTGCCGAGACACGGAGAGACGGAGGATGCTCCAAAGAGCCAAAGGAAAGGTGGTGCAAAAAGGAACAGACGTGTACGTGTTGATTCCACCCAAACCTTTTTAACGCGGACTCCCTCTTAATAGTATAGCTTTCCTGTGACTCAAATCCACCAAAAAGAAACGTAGAGAATTGCCATCTTCATTACTCTTCGAGGGGCACCAAATCGTCTTGTGTTTAGACATGATATATCTGAAATGCTCAATGCACACGATTAGTCCGCAAAAGCATTGTCCTCAATCACCAAAACCACATAGGGTGAAATATGCCCTTACAATCTCCCCCTTTTTGGTGGATTGATGACAATACGAGATTTGCACATAAGAGTACACAACTGAATATAAACAAACCCAACATCTACAAAATATACACAAGCTCCCCCTAGATGTGTGCCCTCTATATGAATGCTTTGGACTGCACGACACACATACTAGGATCAACAATCCCCCTATATTTTATAGACAAGGAATACCTTGCAACAAAATAGCTAACTCTAAGCATGGAGGCAATGCAATGAATATGAGCATAAAAAGAAGGGCACAAGATAGCATAGGCTCATGAACCACTAAGCAAAGAAGACAATAAGATATGCTAGAGTGTATATGTCTTACACCATATGCTAGGATACCAGGTCTCACACGCACACGCAAACTCAACCAAAGCAACACAAACGAAGTTCCAACGAAACGAAAGCAAAGTGACAGAGCGAAACAACACGACACAAGACTCGCAAATCCTACACTCTCTCCCCCTTTGGCATCGAGACACCAAAAAGGCAGAGAGGACACCTACGACATAGGTGGTAGCTCAAATTGCAGTGATCACTCCTCATGCTCCGCATCGGTTGGTAGTGGGAATGGGCTCCTCCTCTGACTCAGTCCACTGGTAACCCTGCTTGGCTATCCAGTCAGCCTCCAGAGTAATGTTTACCTCTAACCCACTCTCCACAATCTCGCCCAAGGTGGCGACTCTGCTTGGAAGCAACATGTGACCTGTACTGCCCCTTGGGCCTGCATGCAGAACAGAGCCTTCATCTTGTTCTTCAACTTCTTATCCCAAGTGGGCTCAGTAGATTGAGGAGTGTATCCATCAGAGCTGTCCTCATCTGCTTCCTCCTCCTCGATCTCATCCTCATCCACATCCATCTGAGCAGCCTCTGCCTAAGCACGGGTAGTGGTGTTAGCCCATTGGCTCTTGATGCGGAGCTTGATGGGCTCATGACGAATCCAGTTGGGGGCAACAAACTCATCATAGGGATAGAGATTCTTCCAAGTCTTTGTAATCAAGAGAAACAAGTAAGGTCCATAGATGGGGACCTTACAGTTGAACACAGCAAACTGTAGCTCTCACCACATGATATGTGAGACATCAAGTTGTTGTGTCTGAGATTGACGAGCCTCCTCGCAAAAGAGCATCATATCCACAAGATAGGCATGCACCTTATCCTTGTCACCAATGCGCGGAAAGAGGGATTTGCGGAAGATCCGATGCATGATGTCAAGGAAAGAGTTCAGCACCCACGCCTTCTTTTTACTGGGAAGCGTCTTCTCAACAAGGAAGGGCTAAAGCTTATTCTTGTTGGCAGACTCGGGGTTGGCATGAGGGAGAACACCAACGAGCGTGTTGAGCCCCTCATCAGGAACCTGAAGAGAAGTCCTTCCACTTAGCAGTCATATGTTTTCCATTGGTCATCCATGTCATGGTCCGTTCCTCATTGGTATGGAAGTGGACCGAAGCAAAGAACTGGGCCACAATCTCCGGGTCAAAGTCCAGGTGAAAAATAAGCAAGTGCTCAATGCCAAATTGCTCCACTAGGTCCAAAGCCTCACCAAAATAGTCACGGTGCTTATCCTGCCTCATATGATGCATGTCAATCCAGTGCACGTCCACGTAGATGTTCTGCTTGCCCTTGATCACATGTAGATAGATAAGATTCCGCTGCTTGGTCCAGAACAAATCATTCCCTCTGAAGTTTGCACGGGGATTCACATAGGGGTTGATCTTCCTTCAAGTGACAAACTCAGCCAGTGGTATCTCATCCATGCCCATTGTTGGCTCCTTGACCTTGGTAGCGGTGGTCTTGGTTCTGTGTTGGGGGGCATTGGATCCCTCTGGAGCTTCATCTTGGTTGCGCAAGCGCTTCGAGCCCGTGTCGTGGACATGATTCGACCAATGGACATTGGAACCAGAGCCACCACCTATGACACACAACACAAGAACACACAAGAGAAGCAAGAAGGATCAATGCAAAAACCACAGCAAAACAAATGAAACAAGTAGAAATAACATTGGGTAGTTGCCACAGGAAAGATTCGACTGCAACGGTAGTACCGCACCATTGTGCGGAACTAAAATTTTACTACTGCTCCAGCCGCGGTAGTACCGCGCCAGGATGGCACAGTAGTACCGCGCCTGGAGTGGAAGTAAAATTTTACTTCCGCGCCACGCGTGGTAGTACTGCTCCTAAGGAGCGGTAGTACCGTAGGAGGCAACAACAGTCAGAGTGGTAGTACCGCATGGAATATGTGGTAGTACTGCTCGGGGTCAGATCCGGGGTGAATCAGATCTGGGCACAACCGCAACAGCAGAGCGGTACTACGGTTGATCAACAATTCCATGGGCAACATACCAAATAGCATCTCTACAACACTACTACTCTCCTTCATCCTACTCTTGCAAAGAATTGGCCTAAATCTCAAGAACAACATGCATCTCCCCAAAGACCTAGAGACAAAATAATGAAGCAAAGAGCGAGGGATTTGGGGAGAAACCTTGTTACATGGCAAGAGGGTGAGGTGGGGAACGATCCCATCAGTCGGAATGCGAGGAGAGCGGCCAGAGACAGAGATCCGGCGAGGTCCTCTAGTGCCATTCTTGGGTAGGAGAGAGAGAGAGAGAGACGACATGGGGAAAAGGAGTTGAATGGGTATGGGGGAGTTAGAACTCCCCCTGCCTACTCTTAACCCCCACGCGCTCACGACTGCACGGTAGTACCACGGGTCATTGCGGTAGTACCGCCCGGGCAGAAGTACCGCGCGCTGAGCGGTGGTACCGCTCATCCAGCGGTAGTAAAAATTTACTGTCGTGCTGGTTGTGGTAGTACCGTGCACATCTCCTGCGGTAGTACCATGGCAAGCCACGGTAGTATCGTAGACCCAAGAAAATGCAAGTTTCACAAACAAGAGAGAAAAACAGCCTTTGCAGCACAACCTTCACGCAAACGGACACACCAAAGAGCTAACACACGAGGCAACACACACACAAACACGACCCAAAATAAGGCAAAAGACAACAAAGACCAAACATGAAACAAAACTCTCAGGAAGAGAGGGCGGTGGCCAGAGCCACCTATGTATGAGTCAATTGGTATGGCACCGCGTAGAATTATCCTTGGGCACATGACCAAAACTCGTCTTTGAAGCACAAGTACCGTAAAAAATGTCTAATGTGAAAGAGTTGATCAATTGATGCATAATGGGGGGAGGGAGAGTTCATTGAGAGAACAACACTCCCCCTATGTCCATGCCTACACCTAAAAAAGATATCAAGTTGAGTACGGTGGGGCGTGCAAGGGTTGATGCTTTGTTAGGGGAACCAAAGATAATATCATCAACATATATTTGGCATACAAACAACTCCCCTTTGACCTTCTTAGTAAAAAGAGTGGGGTCGATTTTCCCGATTTCAAACCCACGATCTTGCAACAACTCGGTAAGATGCTCATACCATGCACATGGGGCTTGTTTAAGGCCATAGAGTGCCTTGCCGAGTTGGTACACATGATCAGGGAAATAGGAATCCTCGAACCCCGAGGGTTGTTTGACATACACCAACTCATTAATAGGACCATTAAGAAAAACACTCTTCACATCCATTTGTTGCAAGTTGAAGTTATGATGAGAAGCATAAGCAATCAACAAACAATAGATTCAAGGCGAGCAACAGGAGCAAAGGTTTCACCGTAGTCGATACCCTCGACTTGGGAGTAGCCTTGTGCCACCAAACGAGCCTTGTTGCAAATAATGATCCCATGATCATCTTGCTTGTTCTTGAATATCCACTTGGTTCCAATGTCATTATGATTCCTCGTTGGCCTTGGCACCAATCTCCACACCTGGTTGTGCTCGAAGTTGTTGAGTTCTTCATGCATGGCATTGAGCCAATCCGGATCCTCGAGTGCCTCATAGACCTTTTGGGGTTCGACACAAGAAACAAACACGTGATGTTCACAATAGTTTTCTAATTTTCTACGAGTGCTTACCCCCTTTCTTATGCTTCCAAGCACATTCTTCATGAGATGACCTTTGGTTGTGAGATTGGATGCAATCTTAGCGTCACGGTGCTCCAATTCCTCATCAGGTGTGACAAGAGGAGTGGAAACTTGATCATCTTGAGCATCGTCTTGACTTGTTCTTGATCTTGAGGTTGCTCTTGATCTAGAACTTGCCCGGAGGGGAGAACTCGACCTTGGGCATCACTTGGTGGCTCACCACCATCTTGAGGTTGATCTTGCCCTTGATCTTGTTCACTTGGTTGAGGGCCTTCACTTTGTTCTTCAGAAGCGTGTGGGTCTTGGGTCGGTGATGGCTCCACTTGAGTGGAGCATTGTCTATCTCCTTCGGCCACAAGGGGTTACTCAATGGGTAGGATATGACCAACACCCATTCTTCTTATGGCTTGGGGAGGAATTTCATCACCTACATCACAAGTACCACTTTGCTCCACTTGGGAGGCGCTATTCTCGTCAAACTCCATGTTACATGTCTCCTCAATGAGTCTTGTGGACTTGTTGAGGACACGGTAAGCATGAGAGTTTGTAGCATAACCAACAATTACGCCTCATGAGCTATAGCCTCAAATTTAGACAAATGAACACCTTTCTTGAGAATGAAACACTTACAACTGAACACCCGGAAGTACTTGAGGTCGGGCTTGTTACCGGTGAGTATTTCATATGGAGTCTTCTTTAGGCCTTTGCGGAGATAGAGCCAATTGGATGCATGACACGCTGTGTTGATGGCTTCGGCCCAAAAGTTATAAGGAGACTTGAACTCCGCCATCATGGTCCTTGCCGCATACATCAACGTCCGGTTCTTCCTCTCCGCTACACCATTTTGTTGAGGGGTGTATGGTGTGGAATATTGATGCTTGATCCCCTCATCACTAAGAAACTCATCCAAGGTGTAGTTATTGAACTCGGTGCCATTGTCACTTCTTATTGTCAAGATCATTGCATCATGTTGATGTTGAGCTTCATTTGCAAAGTCGATGACAGTTTGTTGAGTTTCACTCTTCCTCTTGAAGAAATATACCCAAGTGTACCTTGAGTAATCATCGACAATCACCAAGCAATACTTATACCCCCAAGACTATCAAAGGATGGAGGCCCAAAGAGATCCATGTGAAGGAATTCCAAGGGTCTCTTCAAGTAGATGATAGTCGTGGGAGGGTGAGCCTTCTCATGTAACTTTCCTTCGATACAAGCACTGCAAGCACAATCTTTGGTAAAGCTAACATTTGTTAGTCCACGGACATGGTTCCCCTTGAGAAGACTTTGCAAAGATCTCATATTGACATGGGCTAAATGGCGATGCCAAAGCCACCCCACATCAACTTTAGCCATTAGGCATGTCGCGGTCTTAGTGGGTCACTCCGAAAAGTTAATCACATAAAGACCATTCTCGACATGCCCAACAAAGGCTACTTTAAGAGTCTTGCTCCACAAGAGGGCCACGGTATCAATATCAAAGAATGTGGCAAAACCCATTATTGCAAGTTGACGAACGGAAAGTAAACTTTATGCAAGGGACTCAACAAGCATGACTTTCTCGATCGTGAGATCATGAGAAATGACTACCTTGCCAAGACCCAATACCTTAGAAGACGAGGCATCACCCCACTCGATATTGGTGGGCATAGATGGGATCGTGTGCACGTCCACCACCAAGTCCTTGCTTCCAGTCATATGATTTGTGGCTCCACTATCGAGCAACCATGATCCCCCACCAGAAGCAAACACCTACAAGAGATCAATGCTTGGTTTTAGGTACCCATTTTGTAATGGGTCCTTTGATGTTAGTAACAAGGGTCTTAGGAACCCAAATAGACCATTCAATGTACTCATAAGGAGAACCAACAAATTTAGCATAAACATGCCCATCAGTAGCACGACACAACACATAAGAAGGGTTAAAGCCGCCGGCTTTGTTGTAAGGGGTGGCATTGCCCTTTTTGACATCACCACCCTTCACATTGTTCTTATTCTCCTTAGAAGCACCCTCTCCCTCGTTCACAAAAGTTTTCTTGCGAGGAGGAGGTCATTTGGCCTTGTCATTCTTCTTCTTGTTCTTCGGACTTGGGTGCGAACCCAGCTCCCTCCTTGGCCACCACTTCCTTTTGATTGCTCAAAAGGTCATTGAGATTCTTCTCACCTTGTATGCAAGACACAAGGCATTTCTCAAGTTGCTCCTTCAACTTGGCATTCTCCTCCACAATATGCACATGCTCACAACACGGGTTAGTAGCATTTGCATTCTCAATTAAGACCATATGAGGAAAAGTGGCTTTCTCCTTGGTTAGCTTCACTTTGAGTTGATCATGAGACTCCTTGAGGCTAGCATGAGCACCCTTCAAGGCCTTGTGAGCCTTGTCAAGTATATCAAACTCCTCTTTGAGTCTAGCATGGTCAACCCCAAGTTTAGCCTTCTCAGAACCGAGCACACGAGATACAACAAGAGCATGATCAAGATCCTTATTTAATTTAGCATGGTCATCGTTGTGTGACTCCTCAAGAGCCAAACGGTGAACACGCTCTTCCTCAAGCGCATTAGAGAGGTCCAATATCTCATCGGCATAGTCACGACTATGACCTTCCATCTTAAAGATGGTTTCTTCATGAGCCTCGATCATGTCATTGGCTTCACCAAGTTGTTCCAAGAGAGCAATGAAGTGCTTCTTGGATTTTCCCTTGAGCTTACTCATAAAAGACTCAAATTCATTTACTTCCTCATTAGACCCCTCACTTTCATCAATGCAATTCGTCAAGGAAGGATTAGTAATGATGGTAGTTTTGATGTTGGGGGTTACCTTGTTGGTGGCTTTGGCCATGAGGCACTTGGCGGTGATGTTCCCGTTGGGTGAATAGAAGAGAGACACCCGTGGAGTTGTGGAAATGGAAATGGAGGCCATGGCCATGGCTTCACTATCTTCATCATCATCATCATCCTCATTGTATTCTTCTTGTGCCACCAACCCTTTGGTTGGAGTCTTCTTGGTGAAATTGTTCTTGTTAGGGAAGGACTTGGCTTTGTCTTTTCGGATGAGCTTGCCACCATTGTCTTCCCGCTTCTCGTAAGGGCACTCTGCAACAAAATGGCTCACATTTCCACAATTGCAACATGTTATCACACGTTGCTTGCTGCTACCTCTTGAGCATGCGTTGGTTTTTCCCTTGAAGAGGAAAGATGATGCAGCAAAGTAGCATAAGTATTTCCCTCAGTTTTGAGAACCAAGGTATCAATCCAGTAGGAGGCTACACTCCAAGTCCCTCATACCTACACAAACAAACAAGAACCTCGCAACCAACGCAATAAAGGGGTTGTCAATCCCTTCATGGCCACTTGCGAAAGTGAGATCTGATAGAGATAATAAGATAAGATAAATATTTTTGGTATTTTTATGATGTAGATTGGAAAGTAAAGAATGCAAAATAAAGTAGATCGAAAATTTATATGATGGAAAATAGACCCGGGGGCCATAGGTTTCACTAGTGGCTTCTCTCAAGATAGCATAAGTATTACGGTGGGTGAAAAAATTACTGTCGAGCAATTGATAGAAAAGTGCATAGTTATGAGAATATCTAGGCATGATCATGTATATAGGCATCACATCCAAGATTAGTAGACCGACTCCTGCCTGCATCTACTACTATTACTCCACACATCGACCGCTATCCAGCATGCGTCTAGAGTATTAAGTTCATCAGAACAGAGTAACACATTAGGCAAGATGACATGATGTAGAAGGATAAACTCAAGCAATATGATATAAACCCCATCTTTTTATCCTTGATGGCAACAATACAATATGTGCATTGCTGCCCCTGCTGTCACTGGGAAAGGACACCGCAAGATTGAACCCCAAAGCTAAGCACTTCTCCAATTGAAAGAAAGATCAATGTAGTAGGCCAAACCAAACTGATAATTCGAAGAGACTTGCAAAGATAACCAATCATACATAGAAGAATTAAGAGGAGATTCAAATATTTCTCATAGATAAACTTGATCATAAACCCACAATTCATCGGATCTCGACAAACACACCACAAAATGAGTTACATCGAATAGATCTCCAAGAAGATCGAGGAGAACATTGTATTGAGATTCAAAGAGAGAGAAGAAGCCATCTAGCTAATAACTATGGACCCGAGGGTCTGTTGTAAACTACTCACAACTCATCGGAGAGGCTATGGCATTGATGTAGAAGCCCTCCCTGATCGATTCCCCCTCCGGCAGAGTGGCAGAAAAGGCTCCAAGATGGGATCTCCCGGATACAGAAGGTTGCGGCGGTGGAAATAGGGTTTCGTGGTGCTCCTGGATGTTTTTGGGGTACGTAGATATATATATATAGGCAAAGGAAGTCGGTTAGGGAGCCACGAGGGGCCCACGAGGGTGGGGGGGGCCTCCTTCCTCGTGGCTTCCTCATCTACTTCTTGACATCCACTCCAAGTCTCCTGGATTGCGTTTGTTCCAAAAATAACTCTCCTGAAGGTTTCATTCTGTTTGGACTCCGTTTGATATTCCTTTTCTGCGAAACACTGAAACAGGCAAAAAAACAGCAATTTGGGCTGGGCCTCCAGTTAATAGTTTAGTCCCAAAAATGATATATAAGTGTTTAGTAAAGCCCGTAAACATCGAAAACAGGTAATATGATAGCATGGAACAATCAAAAATTATAGATACGTTGGAGACGTATCACTTGCCCTTGAATTCACCTGAGTTGTTCTTTTTGAAATTGGGCCTTGACTTCTTCTTGCTCCAAAATTGCCTTGAAGCAAGAGCCATGTGCTCATGATAATCATATTTCGTATCTTCAGGGTTGCCCTCCTCATCTTCCTCTTCATCCTCTTCTTCTACACTAGCGTTGGCCTTCAAGGCAAGGTTGGGCTTCTTTGCTCTTTGAGAATGCAACACCACATTGTCGGCGGTCTTGTCCAAGATTCTCATTGCCACAAACTCATCCAACACTTCACTTGAGGGAAATGTGTGTAAGTCCGGCCTTTGACGGATGACGGAGGACATGGCCTTATGGTAAGGCATCATGGCCTTGAGGAATTTAAGCTTGATCCAATTATCATCCATATCCTTGCTCCCATGATCTCGAAGAGAGAATGCGAGAGTGCTTAATCTCTGGTAAAGCTCACGAGGTTCTTCATCTTCATTCATTGCAAACTCATCGGCTTCATCTTGCACCACTTCATAGTTGGAGCGTTGAATGCTTGTGCTTACCTTGTAAAGAGAAACAAAATGGTGCCAAGCTTCCTTGGCCACGGTGAACGAACGGAGATGAGCAATGTCTTTGGATGGAATTGCATCTTGGATGATGAAGAGGGCATTCTCATTGAATTGATGATCCGTGGCTTCTCTCGGGTTAAAGTTGCTTGGGTCATGCGGATAGAAACCTTGCTCAATAATTCTCCAAAGATTGGTATTAACATGGTTTAAATGATGTTTAAAGCGATAGACCCAAGAGTCAAAATCCTCATTTTTGACAATCTTAGGAGGATATCCCGCATGATTTAAATGAGTGGAGGGAACTGGTCCTCCATAAGTAAGAGGTGGTTCAACATGGGCAAAGATGCCGCTACCATTTCTACCACTAGGTAAAGGAACTTTATCACTAGAAGCTTCCCCCTTATCGGAGTTGGCATCATCCACCTTGTTAGTGGGAGCGGCCACTTCCAAAGGTGCGGTGGATAATTTAAGACAAACAAGGAACTCTTTGAACATGCCTTTGACCTCGGTCGTCATGGAGGTTTTCAATGTGTCCAAAGCCACATTGAATTCTTCACGTGAGATTGGGGATCCCCCATCGGCTATAGATGAAGAAGGATTCACACCGGGGTGCTCCTCCTCACCGTTTATGGTGTCAACCATACTCTTAGGATGGTAAAGCCCTTAAATAAGAGACGAGGCTCTGATACCAATTGAAAGGATCGATATACTTGAATGGAGGGGGGTGAATAGGAAACTAACAATTTTTAGCTTTACTTTACCAAATTAAACTTTGCATCAATGTAGGTTGTCTAGATATGCAACTAGGTTAGCAACCTATATGATGCAACAACAATAAGCACACAAGCAAGCAAGGGATATAACACAATATATTAAGCACAAGTAAAGGTGAGAGATAACCAAAAGCGGAACCGATGGAGACGAGGATATGTTACGGAATTTCCTTAATTTTGAAGGGAAGTACATCTCCATTGGAGCAGTGTGGAGGCACAATGCTCCCCAAGAAGCCACTAGGGCCACCGTATTCTCCTCACGCCCTCACACAATGCGAGATGCCACGATTCCACTATTGGTGCCCTTGGAGGCGGCGACCGAACCTTTACAAACAAGGTTGGGGCAATCACCACAACTTAATTGGAGGCTCCCAACGACACCACGAAGCTTCACCACAATGGACTATGGCTCCGCGGTGACCTCAACTGTCTAGGGTGCTCAAACTCCCATGAGTAACAAGATCCGCAAGGGATTAGTGGGGGGAATCAAATTTCTCTTGGTGGCAGTGTAGATCGAGGCCTTCTCAACCAATCCCTAGAGAATCAACGAGTTTGATTGGCTAGGGAGAGAGATCATGCAAAAATGGAGCTTAGAGCATCAATGGAGCTTGGAGATGGAAGAGGTAGTCAACTCGGAGAAGAAGACTCCCCTTTTATAGTCCAGGGATAAATCCAACCATTATCCACCAACTCAGCCTGCGACACGTGGCACTACCGCATCATACAAGTGGTACTACCGCAATGGCCTGCGGTACTACCGCGGAGCATTGTGGTACTACCGTTGGCACGGCTGGGGCAAAGACCAGTCCTGGTGCGCTAAGGCAGGGAGTGGTAGAACCGCTGGCGTGGTACTACCGCGCCCCCTTGCAGTACTACCACAATGCAGGAGTAGTCTAGGCTGAGAAGGCACGGACATATAAAAATACATTCGTGACTACTTTCGTTCAGTTTTGATCTATGCAAAAATATGAAACAATACTACTGCAAGGCCGGAGCGGTACTACCGTGTAGGGCGCGGATGTAAAAAATTACATCCGCCCCTACTTCCGCTCATGCTGCTATGCCTGGCCAGAGCCCACTGTACTACCCTGCCCATGGAGCGGTACTACCACATAGGGCGCGGATGTAAAAGATTACATCTGCCCCTACTACTGCTCGAGCAGCTGCGCCTGGCCTGAGGCCACGGTACTAACGCTCACAAGGAGCGGTACTACCATGAGCACCTACGGTACTACCGCGATGGTGGCCAGTACTACCACAAGAGCCTGCGGTAGTACCGCTCGGTAGAGCACTACTACCGCATGCCTCTGTTCAGCAACACTAGGAGTCCTTCATTTTGCCGAGACACGGAGAGACGGAGGATGATCCAAAGAGCCAAAGGAAAGGTGGTGCAAAAAGGATTAGACGTGTATGTGTTCATTCCACCCAAACCTTTCCAACGCGGACCCCCTCTTAATAGTACGGCTTTCCTACGACTCAAATCCACCGAAAAGAAACATAGAGAAAGACTGTCTTCATTAGTCTTCGAGGGGCACCAAATCGTCTTGTGTTTAGACATGATGTATTTGAAATGCTCAATGCACATGATTAGTTTGCAAAAGCATTGTCATCAATCACCAAAACCACATAGGGTGAAATATGCCCTTATAGCGGTCGATGTGTGGAGTAATAGTAGTAGATGCAGAATCGTTTCGATCTACTTGACACAGACATGATGCCTATGTTCACGATCATTGCCTTAGATGTCTTCATAATTATGCGCTTTTCTATCAATTGCTCGGCAGTAATTTGTTCACCCACCGTAATACATGCTATCTTGAGAGAAGCCACTAGTGAAACCTATGGCCCCCGGGTCTCTTTCCTATTATATTACATCTCTTTTATTTACATCGCATCTCGTTTACTATTTTGCAATCTTTACTTTCCAATCTATACAACAAAAATACCAAAAATATTTACTTTACTATATCTATTAGATCTCACTTTTGCGAGTGACCGTGAAGGGATTGACAACCCCTTTATCGCGTTGGTTGCAAGGTTCTTGATTGTTTGTGCAGGTACTAGGTGACTTGTGTGTCGTCTCTTACTGGATTGATACCTTGGTTCTCAAAACTGAGGGAAATACTTACGCTACTTTGCTGCATCACCCTTTCCTCTTCAAGGAAAAACCAACGCATGCTCAAGAGGTAGCCCTTCTCTCGAGAAAATAACATACGGTGGGTAAATAAATTACTGCTGGGAAATTGATAGAAGAGCAAATAATTATGATGATATCCAAGGCAATGATCATGTATATAGGCATCACGTCCAAGATTAGTAGACCGACTCCACACATCGATCGCTATCCAACATGCATCTAGTGTATTAAGTTCATGGAGAAACGGAGTAATGCAATAAGAACGATGGCATGGTGTAGACAAGAACTATTCATGTAGGAATAGACCCCATCTTTTTGTCCTTAATAGCAACGATACATGCATGCTTCACTACCCCTTCTGTCACTGGGTGAGGACACCGCAAGATGGAACCCATCACAAAGAACCTCTTCCCATTGCAAAAAAATCAATCTAGTTGGCCAAACCAAACCAAAGTTTCGGAGAAGAAATACGAGGGTATAACAATCATGCATATAAGAGATCACGGAAGACTCAAATAATATTCATGGATAGAACTAATCATAAACTCGTAGTTCATCGGATCCCAACAAACATGCCGCGAAAAGGTTACATCAAATAGATCTCATCGAGGAGACCATTGTATTGAAGATCAAAGAGAGAAGAAGCCATCTAGCTACTGCCTACGGTCCCGTAGGTCTATGGTGAACTACTCACGCATCATCGGAAGGGCACCAATGAGGATGATGAACCCCTCCGTGATTGTGTTCCACTCCGGAATGGTGCCGGAATAGGGCTCTATATTGGATGTCGTGGTTCTAGATAGGGTCCAAGCACGGGACCAAGCGCCGCGGCAGCAGATAGGGTCCCGCCGGTCCCGACGGCCGCCACCGCTGTCGTAGACACCGAGGATCTGGGGGAGGCGATAGTGGAGTGATTTACTCCAACACCTCAGTCAATATTTAAGCCTAAGGTAAATCCCCCTTCCATCTTCCATCTTCCAAGTCTGAATTTTGTTGATTTGATTCAGAGTGAAATCCACCAGTGAATTTGTAGCTTCTATTCAACTTAGAGAGAAACAACTATAGATGTGATTGAGGAGGGAGAATTTTGTTGGTTTTATTAGTAGAAAAATAACAAAGGAATTCTCTTTGAATTGTAGGCAGTACATGTACAGCGAGTCCGCTGTGTACAACATCCAAAACTCAAGAGGAAGACCAGCGATTCGAAAACTTTGTGGAGTAGAGCTGGGAAGAAATCTAAGGTATGTATTCAGGTTGAGCAACATGTGCGGGATGTATCCCCTTTGGTTCAACAGCTACAGATTGCTAGGGCCAATAATGTTGAACCTGAGATTGAGAGTGAAGCAAGTGAAGAATCTAAAAATATAGAGGAAGAAGATGACAATGAAGAAGCAGTTTTTGATGTTCAATTGCTTGAAGCTGATCTTGGGTTGAGGATCCCTATCGCTGATTATGATGTTAATGATCAGGACGCAATAAAATGGGGAATCAACTCTTGAATGATTGCTTGGTTACATTTATCAGAGAGGAATTCTTCTTTGAAGTGACGGATGATGTTTTCATATATCACTTTCAAGCCATGACAAAGTGAATGGTCGAGCTGTAATTTTCTTATCTATTTTGTAATTTTCTTAATCATTCGAGATATTGTTGCCGGTGAACAATTTATATTTGAATCTGTATTGTTGTAAATTCCTGGCTCCGCCAATGCTCATAAGTCCCTCGATCGTGGCGCACGCTTGCACGCAACACGTGCATTTCTCTAGTTTGTTCATCACCATTCTCAAGTCATAGTAGTAGTCTCGAATATTCGTCCTGGTGCGCCTGAAGGCGACAACATAACATGGAGCGCACAGGTGGCTGGCCGTGTGCTCGAAGATGGCACCGTAGATGGTGCTGCTGCACTTGGTGTCTCTGATCTCATCCTCGAGGCAGAAGCCAAAGCTTTCCCACCATGTCAGCTCCAGCTTAACCGCCCTACGCTTCACCCTGTCGTTCTCATGGACGTAAACACCTTTGACGAGGCAGGCGGCAATGCGACGGCGGTGTTCCTCCTTGGCCCTATGATATATACACAGAGGGAGGAATCAACCTAGGAAGTGCCTCCCCTTTGGATTTCCATTAAAGAAATCATGTGGTTCACCTAAGAAGAAGCTACTGCAGCAGAATTGAAAGGTTTTATTATCAAGACCAAGCTAGCTACCACTTCTCAAGAGGACGATCCCTCGGGAGAAACAAAAGTGGAGGAGAGAAGGAAGTGCCAACCAGGTTCAAGAGCATATATACAACGCTAAATAACTGGCGGCCACATATACATACATACATACATACATACATACATACATATATACTCGAGAGACTCGAGAACTTGCGCCACGCGCGAGCACCATACATAAATCAGGCTTGCGCATATAGAGAACATACATACGTGCCAGAAGGAGAGATGAACGACTTCCACCCCACCCCACCCCCACCCCACCCCACCCTGCCCCACCTACCCCCCCTCGTCCTCACCGAGCTCTCCGGCGACGCCTCCCGCCTTGGCTGCTAGGCAGATTTCACTGGCGACACGACGCCCCACGCGCCTGACGTTCCTCGGAGCGGCTCGGGGCTTGACCGAGTTCCTTCACCCCGGGCGGCAGGTGCATTTTTCCTTGGCAGGGGTGGGGATTGGGGCTGCACTGGAGGAGGCGGAGGGCAGCGGAAGGGGAACAACGGCGATGGGTGGCCGACAGGATGAGTGCAAGGGGAGACAGAGATGTGGCCTCAGATGCAGAGATCCAAGCTCTGGTGTTCGCGAGAAACCAGGCAGAGCGGAATCAGCGAGATGCCAACAGGACTCTGTCTCTGCGTGCAATGTCGAGGACTGAGGCAAATGAGCGTGTGAGGATTTTCACCATGGCGCCGGAGCTGACAGTGGATCTAATTTTGCTGTGGGCGGAGAGGGAAGCATGCTCAACTTCGAGGTTCGCGAGATCCAAGATCTGGTGTTCACGAGAAACCAGGCAGAGCGGAATCTGCGAGATGCCAAAAGGACTCCGGCTCTGTGTGCAATGTCGAGGAACGATGCAAATGAGCATGTGAGGATTTTCGCCATGGCGCTGGAGCTGACAGTGGATCTGATTTTGCTGTGGGCGGAGAGGGAAGCATGCTCAACTTTGAGGGTGCAGAGGGCAAAGTGGAGGCTGTTCAGGAGGGATTGAGTGGGGAGCAGACTGGAGAAATTGGTTTTTGAGTACTGGATCCCAGCTGTGAGGAGAATCCAATGTGTTCCTCGACATTGTTGGTGCTTGGTGAGCATGGAGGATTCAAATTCGAGCTGCACACGAGGGAGGATTTGGTCAAGAAGGATCTGCGCCCAGGTGACTTACATGCGGGCCCTGCTGTCAGTGAGTGGGAGGAGGTGGATGCCACCTACTTTGGACAGCTATGGGGGGAGCAGATATCAACATCCTCCCCTCCACAACCCGTGCGGTGCGGTGACCAGAAAAAGAGGGCGAACCCTAGAGCAGGGGGAGTCATAGTTTGGATCCATAGGGATCTGTGGGAGAAGAAAAATTTCCGGTCTGAGGATTGTTTTCCAGCAGCAGATAGAGAGTTGGGATTCAGAGAGCCGATCAATTTCAACTACTTTGCCTCAGATTCTGGAAGGTTGAGGTTGGTTAGGGATCTGTGGGAGAATAAGAAGGAGATGGTAGATAGTTCAAGAGGTCGAGGTAGGGGGAGAGGCGCGGGGAGGCCGTTGCCGCTGCAACAAATGCAAGGTGCGCCAGATCAGGGGGATGGGCCCGTTTGGATAGCCGTCACCGTTCTTCGGCTACCTAGGGGCTCCTCCTCATGGATGTTTGCTGGTGGTTTTCCTCCTTATCCTCCGCCAGGGATGTTTCCTCAACAAGGGCAGTGGGGGTCTGGCAGGGGCAACAAATGGAGGCGCAAATGCATCAGCGGAAAGCTCGAGCTCAGAATCAGGTTCAGGGGAAAGAGGGGAAGCAGAAGAAAGGGCAAAATAAAGTAACTGCAGGCACAGGAATTGCGGCTGGAGGTGATCAAAGTGGTGATGCTTTGGAGTTCACAGAAATATGCTCAGGTCTCTTGCTACAATTGTGGGGATCCTGGACATCATCGAGCTATGTGTGAAAAACACAAGAAATGTTTCATTTGTAAAGCTACAGTACACCAAGTGGATGCATGCCCTGTTAAGAAAAGGCCTCACCAGGTGGCGAAATATATTGGGAGTGCTGCACCAGGGTTAGGATTCTATCATCTGGAGGCTTCTGACATGGGGGTGAATTGAATTGGTGTTTTGAAGAATTGTGGTGTGGTCTACATTGAGGAGGGTGAGATCAGTAAAGAGGAGCTGGCTAAAGAATTATCATCGATATATAAGACAAATTGGCCATGGCAGATTAGGAGCTTGGATGAGTGGTCATATCTGGTTAAGTTTCCTCCACACATATTTATGGAACAGGTGGCTGGATACCCATGTTTTGGACTTACTAAAAAAGATGTAGTTGTTAATGTGGAGGTCTAGAAAGAAGAGCTAGGCGACATGGAAGAGCTGACCGAGGTCTGGATTCAGATCAGAGGATTACTTCCCAGGTGGTGTGAATGGGCTGTGGTGGACCAATGCACATCCTCCTTTGGTCTACTCTTGGACATGGACTGGCAAGGAATGTTCCAGAACATGTTTGATTTTGTTAGGGTGAAAGTCCACTGTAGGGATCCCACTAAAATCCCTACAGAAAGAATGTTTGAGATGGAAGGCAAAACCTTCAAAGTGAAATTTGCTGTGGAGGTCCCTGTTGGGGATAGTTCAAGCAATGTTCAGAGCTCTGAGGCAAGGAAAGATGGAGATGAAGATGCAATTAAACAGGAAAACATGGAAACTGATAGAAGAGAAAATCTAGGAGGTGGAGCTAATAAATATGGAGGAAAGGAAAACAATACTGACACCTATGCTGTAAGAACTGCTAGTAAAGGGAGTGAAAATCAGAAAAAGGTAGTGATGCGAGGAGAGGATAACACTACAAAAAAAACACACTTCCGTGATGATACGTGTTTGTCACAGTAGGTCTTGTTTTTTGTCATGCATGTACACCCATGACGATTTTATGACAGAATCAAGATAGTCATACCTGTGCTGTCGTAGAAGTGTTCCATGACATTACCAAAATTATCATCACGGAAGTGTCCACTTCCATGACGATAAATCGCGCGTCCCAGAAGTGCTTTCATCAAGGGTTACCGACACGTGGCATCCACCATAACGGAACGCCGTTAAGCTATCGGGTCGGGTTTTGGATCCGATAACCCGTTAACAGCCCCGACCAATGGGAAATTTCCACGTGTAAAATTCTTATTGGTCGGACGAAACACGTGTCAGCTCGTTAGTGGGTCAGATAGGCGCCTATGATATGTCGACACGTGCCACAGCCCACCACTGGCCCATTTAGCTTACAAATCCGGCCCGTTTGACTTGGTTAAAAGTTAACGAGCTGGCCCACGAAAAGCCTGTTAACGGTCTCTTTGCAAATGGCCCATTTTATGGCCCGTTAACTCACAGCTCGTTAGGCACTAAAGGAAATCGGCCCAACAACGTCATGTGGGCCGTCGAATATAACACCAGCCCATTTCACTTTCGGCCCATGTATGGCCCACGACGTCTTTCGGCTCATATGAGGCATTCGTATCTTTCGGCCCTTTACAGGCCCACGGTGACTCTAGCCCATAATGAACAGTAATTTTCTTTGTACCCGTTAATGGCCCGTGATTTACATGGGTCATTTCCAGCCCGTGTTAGCTTTTGGCCTATTGACGGCCCATATGTTCTTGGTCTCCTTTTCGGCCCTCAATTACTTCCGGCCCATTACTGGCCTGCTCCCCTAATGGGCCAAATTGGGCCCATGGCCAGAGTCGGCCCGTTACTGGCACGTTCCACAAATGGGCCTAATTCGGCCCATGGCAAGACTCGACCCATTACTGGCCTATTACCCTAATGGGCCAAATTCGGCCCATGGCAAGAGTCGGCCCGTTTTTGGCCAGCCCGTCCTATATTCTGGCCCATTAACGACCCGTTATGCCTGTGATAGAATTAAGCTTTTGCAGTCCTACGACCTGTTAACGTCCCGTTACCGTGCTAGGCCGATACCAATTACACCCGATTACGGCCCATGTAGACCCATTTATCCGATGGCCCGAGGCCCACCGATTACAGGCCCATTTATCGACGGCCCAAGGCCCACCGATTACAGGCCAATTTATCGATGGCCCGTAGGAGACCCATGGATCCTACGGCCCGTATATGGCCCATGGGTAGTTGCGGCCACTACCAAACCAGGGAAAAAGAAGACTAGGAAATAAATAAGGCTGAAACTAACGCTAGGCTATTAAGGCGATTGCACAGATTACATCCACTCGGCATCAAAGATCGCCACCAGTGCAAATATAGGGAACACCCTACACTATACAAAAATAGCTTGCTGTTTTCTTCAGCCGGTGGCTGCAGGTTAAGAATAAATTTTGTATCGCACCAAAAAAAATTACAACTATATAACAAAAGGAAGGTTGGCATAAAACTTAACAGTCTAGCAGATAAATGCACCACCAAAAGTTTAGAAGCTCGGTTCATTTGACCTGACTGTTACATTTTCGTGCTGTATTGTCCGATGGAGCACCATAACCCTCACCTTCATTTCTCCTAGGCTCCTGAACAACATAGCAAATGTCTGATAGTCTGGTTTCAAAACCATGCATATCTTGACGACATTGAGCAATGTTTCTCCTTGTTTCACAAAGGGCCTCTGTTAGGGAATGGACTTCTGTCTGGAGCGCAGATACAACATTGCTTTGAGCTTGCATATCTTCATCATGAGGCAGTTTGGACGACATTGCCTTAACAACCAACCCAGTATTACGCAGGAACGTGCTTTTGGCACTGTTAGTGGACAGGTACTGACCCACTGCAGCAAGAGCTGACATTGCGGTTATAGTTGCCTCGCCACCTTCAAAAGGTGGCGGTTCCACCATTTTTTCCATAGCTCGCTGAAAAGTTGAGGTTTTACATTAGTAGTACCAGAACAGAAGATATTAAGGAGGCAGCAAAACCAAACAAAATAGCTTTGGTCTATATACATAACTTATTCTGGTGAACCCATGTAAAATATTAGTTGTATTTTATTGCAAAGTACATAATAAAACCAGGTTCCAAACATATGACCATGTACCATTGCTAATGTATTGTCTATTTCTTCACATTGTATTGAGGGCTAAGGATAAAGAGATGAAGTTTATAATACAGTAATCATAGTATGACATCATTCATATCACAAAACAACAGAGAACAGACAAACATGCAATTGTAATGTTGTGTGGGCAAGTCCAGCACGGAACTAGATTACGGGTCAAGATCAAAGGAACATCACTCCTCCCTTTTAAACCTTGTAAGGTGCAATGATACGCTAAGACAATTGTGTATAAAATTGAAAAGAGTAATAGACATTGGCTGCAAACCATGCAGTTCAAGGCACAAGTCAGAGTAAGTAGTAGTTAAAAGGCATGAGGATTAAGGACTTACAACAGGGGCTTTGACTGGTGTAGTCATGCCCTTCTTCTTGCTGGTGTGACAGTCCTTGAAGATTTCCACAGCATTTGGTTCAGGTACTTTTTGGTCCTTGCGGGCTTTCCTCTGCATTTCGAACAAGTCAATATAGATCTGATAGTATGGTACAGCGAAAAGAGTGAAACAGCAGCTAATAACAAGAGCCTCGCAGTGTGCAATATAGCTACGAGATCCTGTCATCTGTTGGAATTTCACTTTCGTACGGTTGGCCTTGTTCTTTGAACAGTTCACCTACAAGAAGATATATTTGTGTGGCACATGCGTCAATAGGACTTCAACATGTGATCTGATCACATATATATAATGTACCTGATACTTTGGATCAGACCAGTGTTTAACAAGGCCCCTCCAGTCTTCATCCGATATATTTTCCACTGGAGATGTTTGGGAAAGTTCACTGTTAGCCTTGCCTTCAAAGTGAGTTTTCCTCAAGTTATACCGATACTGTCGTAGAGCAGACTTGAAAACATGGGTGCAAGCTTGTCTGGTTGCATCATCTTGGCTATCCAACTTGAGCCTCATCTGAAAATTATGGGAGTCTCATTATCAGCAACCTAGAAAGTATGGAACAAAGCAAGACGATATTACTAGTTTCCATACATAACCATACTTACAGATAAATGGTCGAGGAAGGTGTTGAACTGGGTTTCGTCTTTGTCATTCCTGTACTGAATCCATGTTGGGAGGATACGTACATGACACCTAACGGCAACCGCTGCCTCTGATACTGACTTGGCTGACTCTGTAGCATCACATGGCCTCTTTAAACCTGCCTCAAAACGGATCTCCATTCTTCCTCCTCTAGATTTAGTTAACCTATCGAGCATTTTCCCTGATGTTTGTTTCCTCTTGCGCCTAGGTGCTAGTCCAACAACGAACATAGGAAGTGTTAGTGTACATCAAACTGTGAGACTACATATAAAGAAGCATGCAACTGTAACTTGACTCCAGCAACTACCTTCTTGTTGTTAAAGCTCACAAGGTTCATCTGATATTGCCAACTCGTCTTGTGTCAAGAGTGCTTGGGAAGTAGTGTTAGGTGGCAAGAGAGATTGGGAACATGCTGCTAGCTCAGTTGACGCACGAGTATGTCGTGCAACTGGTAGTACTGTGGTAGGTGTTGCAAGAACTAGGGCTGTCTCTGCTTGTTTGGTGGCAGCTATTTGTTTCTATTTGGCTTTTTTGCCGCTCGTGTAGCATGGGATGCCATGTTTGTAGAATTTTCCGCTGGACTTTCACCTTCTATTGCACCATCAGTACCAGCAGAATCTGTAGGATTCATCCGCTTCTCATTCCCTGCCATTCTGTGTTTCTTCCTCTTTCTCTGTGCCATGTTAAGTCAAGCCGACAAGAAAAACGAATAACAATTTAGTTCTTCGGAACAAATTGATGCGTGATGCAGACGAACTGAACTTTGAAGTTAGACAACCACATGATAGGAGGATGTAATATGTATGAAAAACAGGACGGAAGAGATAACCAGAACTATGATGTGTAAACTAAGAAGAAGACATTTCACCAAATTAGAAGCAATGCAATGGAAGGTAGACACCATATGAAAGATGCTACAAATATTGCTCTGCCAAGTTAGCAGTGTCTCAGCATAAATGGCATTTAAACAAATGTGAAGCAGTACAAGAAATAAATCATATGCAAGATGCAAACAACATCACACTACCATGTTAGAGGTCTCTCGTCATTAGTGCCATTGCATATTCACAACATTGCATATTCACAGCTTATGATGTGTAAACTAAGGAGAAGGCATTTGAACAAATTAGAAGCAATGAAAGCTAGACACCATATGAAAGATGCAACGAATATCACTCTACCAAGTTAAAACTGTCTCGTCATAAGTGCCATTTCAACAAATTAGTAGTACAAGCTAGAAAAGAATGTGAGATGTAACCTATATCACACTCCAAAGTCAAACGTGTCTTATGATAAGTGATTGTTGCAGGTTACACAACAGTAGTAATTTGATGTAAGAACATGGTGTGATAGACATATATTGTATGTTCTAGAAACAGGAACACGTGTCTTATTCAAGTATAATTTGTAAAGTAAGCAGATGGAATTCAACAAAATTAGAAGCAATACAAGTTAGACATCACACATAACATGCAACCACATATAACAGTGCCAAGTTAGAGGGAGCACCAGTGATGCTGCACTAGGGGAAACATGCTCATCATAAACACAGCTTTGTTGAGTGTCTATGCATGTGTTGTCTTGGAAATCATCTTGGGGGTGTGGAGGAGTAGAAACTGTAGAGGCCCTCCGTTTGGAAGGAGCACCTTTATCCGCTGCCTTGCTAACTTCCTTCCGCTTTATTGATTTTGAATTTTCAAGTAAAACCGACAAGAAAAAGCAATAAAATTCTATCTTCATCAGAACTCATTCATGCATGATACTGAGAATCACTACTTTGATGTAAGGCAAACACATGATACCAGGATGGAATATGTACGAAAAACAGGACGACATGGCATGTTCACAACTGTTTGTGTAAACTAAGTAGAAACCATTCCAGCAAATAAGAAGCAATGCAAGCCAGACACCACATGAAAGATGCAACCAATATGACTCAGCCAAGTTAAAAGCGTCATAGCATAAATGGAATTTCAACAAATTAGAAGCAGTGCATGCTATAAATCATATGAAAGATGCAACTAATATCGCACTGCATATACTAAAGGTGTCTCATCATATTGATTGATGCAGGATACAAAAAAACAATAGTTTTATGTAAGGACATTCTTAATAGATAGATGTACTATGTACTAAATACAGGAAGGCATGTCACATTAACAGGTATATTGTCACATTTACAGGAGTATAAGCTAAGCAGACTAGCACATGCAGTTTAACCAGATTGGAAGAATTACAATCTAGACACCATATGCAACATGCAACCACATATCACGCTGCCAAGTTAGAGAAAGCACCTGTGATGCTAGTGTAGGGGAAATGCTGTAATCAACTACAGAGCTATGTTCACTATCTTCATCTAGCATTTCTGTTTCTTGAGAATCATGTCGGGACGCTGACGCTGCATTTTTTAAATGAGGAGTAGTCCCCTTGCCTGCCTGCCTCGTCATAAGTGATTGATGAGGGATACACAAGAACATTAGTTTGATGTAAGAACATGGTTAATACACAGATGTACTAGTATGTACCAAAAACAGAAAGGCATGTCATATTCAATGGTATAATGTGTAAGCTAAGTAGATGCAATTTAACCAAATTGGAAGCAATACAAGCCAGACATTTGGCTGGAGTGGTGAACATGATCATCTAGGACCTGAGAGCCTGGTGGGAGGCGGGATGCTTCGCCACCATCGCGGCTTTTAGTTGGCTTCCAGGTGATGCATGTCTTTGCTGGGCTTGTCACTGGCTCGGCTAGTGCCCTGACTAGCTATTTGTCTTCTGGTGCTCACGGGATGGTGGTTCATGTAAAATATCTTTCCTTATCTTAATAAAGACCGACTTCGGCCTTTCGAATACAAGCTAGACACCATATGGAACATGCAACCACATATGACACCACGAAGTTAAAGCAAGCACCTGGGATGGTGGTTCATTGCTAGCAAGGTCATCAACTCCAGAGCAACGTTTACCGTCTCCATCTGCTGACACTGCACCCTTTAAAGAGCTGTAACGTGCCGCGCCTAGCCGCGTAGAAAGCTGACACGACTTGTCTCTTTTCTTTTTTCCTCCGCTTTCGGCAGACTCTGAAATACCCTAGCATAAAAACACAATAGTGAGAGTATGGATGAAGTATGTGCAGAACTAGTGCACTGTAAAAGTAGCAGATAGCAGGTGGCTGGAAAATAAATGACAGGAGACATATGATAGCTCTACAACATTGCATGGCAAAAAAAATTAGATTCTACTCCGTATGATTTTGTAATATATGAGCACAGGAAATGCAGGTACTCCTCCAGCACACCACCACATGTGGTCATATCTAAGATAACAGTCGACTGAAAATAAATAGGTCAGTCGATTTTTTTAATGAACTGTCCGATCTATAAGGAACGGGCAGATGGCCTTCGTCTACCTCCCGCCAGTCACTATTGACGATCTTTCTCGAATCGCCAGCGACCACTGGCCCAGACCCGTGCCTCCGTCGCCCCGCCCTCCCATCGACCTCACACCACCGCCGTGCTTGGTAGCGCCCCCAAGCCATCCCTTTAATCCCGGTCGACCTCCATATCAGGCGCCAGTAGCTCTAGGCTGCACACGCCCCTAAGATAAACACCAAGGCGCTGCTTCCCCGGCGTAATAGTCGTACTAGTGCCTGTTATGCCGGGGAATGCTTCCGTTAATTGGGAATCAACTGGCCAGAAATTGAAATTCAGGGGGGCGACGGACCTCTAGCTAAGGTCAAATAGTATATGAGGAGAAACCTTGTGCATCGCGAGTTACTAGGAACATCTAGTATCAAGAAGAAGTGGTCAACTAGTGTCTTCTGTGGGATGAATACCGTGCAAGCAGAGACGTAAGATTTGCATGGATAAGGGAAGAGGAGTACCTTCTTCGGTTGCCGGTGTGGTCACCTCCAGATGTCACGCCGATCTTCTTATTTTTATCGGGGAACCGATGTTCTAGAGGGTGCAGGCTTGGACGAACCCATGGCCAAATTGTTGACTTTGTTGCCGTGGCCGTATGTCAGCGGAGGGGAAGCAGATCCAAGGCAGCGAAGGACGGCGTAGCAGGAACAGCTCCGGTGCTGTGGAGGGTGGCGAAGTTGGAGCGACAGCGGTGAGGTGCAGGACAGCGTGGTTGAACTGGCTCGGGTACGGACGGCTAGGCCTCGGCTTCAACTACTAGCCGTGGAGGGCGTTGCGGTTGAGGTTGCGGTGGATGACGTCGTCGGGGTATCGGCTCCGGCGTGATGGAGGAGGGCGGCGGTTGATGGGTGGGATGGGATGGCGGACGGAGGACGCCGGGGTTTCGCGGCTGGTGGAGAGGTAGTTTTGGCGCGCATAGAGTACAAATTGGGAATCAGACGGGTGGGGGGCAACCATGTTTCGGTCTGGGAGGCGCTTGTTTTTGGCTTTTTTGAACAGAAGATGGAACACGCTTGTTTGAAATTTGGGGAAAGTACAAACTTTGCCCCCCTCTTCAATTTCGGACCTACTGCGGGTCGAGGGTAGGATGGTAATCCCAGGTGTCCCAAATAGTGGGCGGGAGCGATTTCGGCCACGCGCATGTGTGCTTAGGCGGACATTGTGTATGAATGTTTTTCGGAGGCGGTTGCGTGGCGTCTAGATGAAGCTACAAACCTACCCCGGTTTAGACCTTTGGACGTCGGGCCGGTAGGTTTCACGGGTCAGAGTTGTTAGAAAAGTAATTTCCTTGTACTACCAAACATTGGTCTCACGCGGTTTCGGGCGAGTAGAGGCTCTTTTGGCGCTTCGTTCGAAATTTTGAAACACAAGCATTGACGTTTAGAGTACTCTTGAACTATGAGGATTGACCTAAATAGACAATGTTATATTTGACCTTGTATGTTTGAAAACCACATTAAAATATCCGCTTCCTTTTGAAATTTTGACACTTGAAAATCCTATAACTACGATTATTTTGGAATGGAGGTGCTAAATTTCAATATATTTTGTACACGACTACATATGCTATTATGTACAAAATCAGAGCAAAGATTGGTACCCCCATAGTTTAGGTATGGTTTACAAATGCCATGATATCAAATTCAAATAATTGAATGGACTTCATGTTGAATTCAATTTTTTAAACCACCTTAGGTTGAATTCAAATGTATGTTATTTCATAGGTAGCTATTTATAAATGTCCATTGTATAACTTTCGTATGTATAATGTGCTTTACACACACAACATGAACTATACTCGATATTCGATTGCTAAAGCGATGCATTGTCTGGAGTTCAAAATACTAACTATGTGGATCAATTGTGTTGAATAATAACATAGACACGCTCAAATTCGATAGAATCTAGATGTCTGATGGATCAATGACCGCTCCTTACGCGAATTGCAAATATCATGATCCCATTCTAATATTTGGATACAATTTATATCTTTAATCAATGTGTAGAGCAGTCTTTTACGTGTAGTTTCACTCTCCATTGGTGGTCTCTCACACATGCTCACACACTCTCTCCCAAGGTGTCTTTCTCGCACACATGCTATAGATATAACCCTCCCTCCCTCTCGTAACCATTTACAACTGTTTTCACTAACCTTTATCACAAGCACTCTTCCTCTCGCAAACATACACACGCACAATCCTCATCGACCCTTTCTATATACATGGACCTTCCTACGTGTCTCATGTACGCACATTATCTTTACGCCTGTCTCTCACGCATTATCTCACACCTCTCTTCCTAGTCGACGAGTATGATTCTAGCAGAGCATTCTGTAGGATGCCCCTTAAAGTTAGGTTGAATGAATAGTAATATTAGAGATAAAGGGGTTACCTTAGTCCGAGAACCTAGGGGTACAAATCCTAGCCGGCTTTGTCAGTGGACACAGAGTCCTTCACAATTCTGCTATCTTTGTCTTGTACGACTAGTCATCCATGGGTCTTCCTAAATGTGTCATGGGCCGACCAATGTGGCGCAGGACGGAACCGAACGAAGGGCCTCACCTCGACCCACCGGACCTCACGTGGTGACACACCCTATACCCCCACGTCTCATTATCTTCTCACACCCACACATACCAACATAAACACCACACACACAAAAAATTCCTCCTGGTGCCTCTATTCCCCCCCCTTGCATATACACACTCAAGGGAATGGAATCTCTTGTCGTGACATAATATTCGTCTCTCTCTCTCTCTAGATCACTCTCATTTCTCGTGCTATCTCTCCCACCCCCCCTTCGGCCCCTCTATCCATGCCTCTCTCGAATAAGTAATACACACACATACCTCTCAAGGCCCCGCCAAATGCATCAACTACACATTCACACATGTTACATCACGTACCCCATTGATCTAAAAAGCCCTCTCTTCACGTTTATTTCGCATACAACATTCCTTTTGAATAAAGTGTGGCCAAAAAATTATTTTAGAGTTTCTACATATATACAACATTACAAAGTTATATGGAGGAGTACGAACGCTAATTTGCATTGCATGGTGCCCACAATGATATTTATTCCGCACTGTGAATTTGTATATTTTTATACTATATACAAAGTTAGTCATAATAAAGAGAAACAAAGAGCATCT
>NC_041389.1:595272044-595280447 GCF_002162155.2 Triticum dicoccoides | reverse complement strand
TTCACGTATGCACACAAAACTATCTCCAGGTCCTCTAAAAGTAAGCCCCCCAGAAAATTCACGCGTGTTTCATCTTTCTCTCGTGATATATGCAATGACGATCATTGTATTTGAAGCGAAAGCACGATACATATATTGGACTTCATAATCCACTCATTACGGTCACCGTTTACGTTTAGTGGTTATTATACAGTCACGGGCTCACCGTAGAACTTTGTATTTGCTCATGACATGACTAGTTGACCAATTAAACGCTCCACGTGGCACCTCTAGTGTTGCATCACATTATCTCACTACCATCATGCCCACCTGTCGGCTTGTATCTACTCTACATCTACACTATTATAAAATACATAAAATATAAAAATACACTCTTATAAAAAACGGAGTTGGTGATGATGGTGTGCCTGCCATCCTGCAATATAGGCCGTCCGATTTATATCTGACGGATAGGAAAGAAACTATGGAAATTTTGCAAAAAGGTACCCACACACCTCTCCACATTTGAAAATAAGGCCTTCCCTCGTTCATCCTTTTCTCTCACAAGATAAACAAGTCATACAAATGCATCTTGATGTTACGTGCAACGCACGGGCATCTTGCTAGTAAGAATGAAAACAAACGACAAAAAAATATTTTGACGGTGGTTCGAAGTCATGACTGCGGACACAACGGACAAAGTGGCCTTGTATTGGTATGCTGAGCCGTCTGTTTTAACACACATGAGCTGGTGTGGTGATTATACACACACGCACACATGCACACGAACTCCATCCACGCAGCACTCACACAAACACATGCACCCACGCACGCACGCAACACTCACACGTACACATGCAGCCACGCACGCACGCAACACTCACACGCACACACGCACGCATGCATGCACACACCAGTACACCACACGACCAACACACACTCTCACGCTCAAGTGCTCAACCTACACGTGCATGCACACACATCAGGCCCTGACAGACAGATACACAACCAGGTGATTCCCGCGCATGGGTTGGAGCCTTGTCGCGCCTACATAAATTTGTGTTTATTTGACCTTTTCCCTATGCGAACTGACAGGTGGGACCCACAAGGTACATGGTCAATTTAAAACGCAGACTATTTGGCCAGTCAACAGAGTGCAATCCGATGCTGAACTGTGAGCAAGTGACCGGATAATCACCGCAAAACATATATAGTGAGCGTTATCAGCTTATTCTGAAGTTCGGTGACCGTATTACGCTTTTCTCTCTGTAGGCCTTCCAAAACTACATATCTACACGTTCTCGCATGTTACATCTAACAACTATGCAATACAACACTACTACTACACTCTAACACAATAAATCATATGTGTTTTTAGTTTTACCAGATATCATATTGTTACTTATAATTATTCAGTTTGCATACATTAAAATTGCCTTTGAAATGTATGGCCAGTATCATCTACCACGCAGGAAAAATCCCGCCCTTTCTTGTTTAATCGGGTTTGTATCAATGGATCGTGCGAAACAGCAAAATTATAGTACTATATAGTACAAGTGACAGTTCACTTGGCCGTCGTGTCGTCTACTCCTCTGTTGTAAGAGTGGAGCGCTCGCTTTCATAAATCTTCTAGTCCCTTTCGCCGACATGTGGGACATCAAGCTACCGGGTCCATGTGCCATACCGGAATACAGTGCAGAGCAGCCGGGGTGAAGCACCCCAGTCATGGCGCCGGCGTAGTAATGAGCAATGAGGCGTCAAATCACAAAGCTGCACCTTTCCCACAGTTAACTTGGAGGGACGAAGTAATAATGCTAAAAAACAGAAGTTGGAGGGACAAAGCAACCATCATTTCACTCGTTGCTGAATCCGCTTCTCCCTCATCTTCTTCAACTTAACCACGTGTTGCTTCTGCCGTTGTCCTGCCTCATGTGGGACGCGGATCAGCATGGTAAAGCACTGACACGTGGTACCGCATGTTCGCAAACCGCCAGGACAACATCCTCCGAAAATAAGAAACCTCCCCCGCCATCAGTGTGGCAAAATCACCTCCTTTTTACTAATCTTTGATTCTATAATTTTTTAGATCAATTTAACTGAGATTTGTATAGATAGCACACAGGAACAAAACCAAGTGGTATGGTTAAGGGCATCCACAATGTGTAACCAAATGTGAAAATATCTTTTGGCATCGTGGGAACCATTGTGGACGGTGTTGCCAAAGCCAAAAAGATGGAACCGAAGCTCCCTGATTGATTGATTGAAGGAATAGAAAAATGCAATGTCTGTCCTCTTTCTCCCATGCTTGGACGCATGTAGTACAGTATAGAGCACAGAGTCTACTCCCCTGTCCATTCTATCACAAATCACAAAGCAGTGAGGCGTCAAATCACAAAGCACGGACGAAGCAACCATCATTTCACTCTTCACTGACTCCGCTTCTCCATCGTCTTCTTCAAGAAACCATCTCATCGCACTAGTACTCCTAGTAGTAGTACTAGTAAAGAACTTCCTGGATGCAAATAAGGCGGTTGTCTCGGCTTGCAAGCGACACTTGTGAACGACTTACCGTGGTCTCCCTCAATGGTGTTCTCTGTCGAACGCACTTCGCCAAACCACAAAAAAAATCGTCGATGTCACCGCAATGGGCAAGGAATTCAAATATAGTTACTACCTCCATTTTTTGTACACAAGGCCAGTATATCAAAATTACAATTTGCAAAGGGCCACTAACACTAATCGAGGCAAAATTGATGGGGTTAGCAACCAAGGACGTTAATATCCCCTGCATGCATGCGGAAGTGAGAAGGTTCGTTTGCATGGCGCTGCATTAATCAAGCGATGAGGAGTGAGATGGTTAGCTCTTTGGTCTTTCGAGAAAAAAATACGCATTAATTGACACGTGAAACGAGGATTTGTATCGAAGGAAAACCCCGCCTTTCTTTTTTAACAGTAGTACTCCTAATACGTACGTACTTATACTGTTTGGGTCTAGGCCTTGCATTGCCAAACTTCGCCACACATTTTTGCCAAGCTTGCCTAAAGTTTTCAAAATGAGAAGGAGGTACACTTGCGCACGGCTATCGCTGTGGCACCGCACCCTCACACGGTCGCTCCTGCACGCCGCGATCGCACCGCACCCTCACACGGTCGCTCCTGCACGCCGCAAATCCAACCAAGGGAACGCACCCTCACTGACACGTGCTGTCGCATGTGAACAAACCAAACTCAGCCATCCTATTGCGGACACATAATTTTCATTCATAGAGTAAGTATATCCAACCGCATGTTGGGGCGTATCCGTACGGCCCGTGCGGTGGTCTGTTGGGGAAGAAGAAGAGGTGCAGAAGAAGGAAAGAAGGGTTAGGAGACGTAGGATATTCATCCAACCGCCTGAAATGGTAGACTGACCCAAGTCAGGCGACTTGCATAACAAAAAGTATGTTTTTACAAAGCAAAAGATCCATAAAAACAACAACATAAAGAAAAACTATCACTGCTCATGGAAAGAGACGACATCATCGTCTTTGGCTGCCAGCGCGAACCAGCCGTCGCTGCCGACGTGTGTCTCCGCACCGTGGTTGTCCTCGGCCTCCAGCTACTCGTTCACGCGGAGCGTGCGGGCGCTCTGCACGGACAAGAGCACATCCCGGTTCAAGTCGAGGATGTCTGGTTCCACCTGCAGGAGGGCCTCGATGGCAGCGGCATCCGCGCGCTCCGCGTCGAGTCGAGCCTCCGCCGCCCGGTTCATGTCCAGGACGTCCGGTTCTGCCTGCAGGAGGGCCTCGATGGCAGCGTCATCCGCGCGCTCCGCCTCAAGTTGAGCCTCCGCCGCCCGGTTCACATCCACGACATCCGGTTCCGCTTGCAGGAGAGCCTCGATGGCAGTGGCATGCGCGCGCTCCACGTCGAGTTGAGCCTCTGCCTCCCGGTCCTCCTTTAGTATCGCCATGTTGAACCGCTGGTCCGCCTGCACCATGGGGGACTCGGATGCCCACACGAAGTTGACGTCCATCGTCTCATACCCATCGGGGGCCTTCTGCGCCGCGATCTCCGTAGTGAACATTGGATCGGCTTCCTCCTCCACGTAGTTTGGCTCTAGAGAACTCGGGGATTGGCCCGCCGCAAAGCGAGCTTGGGAACGGAGGTCTGTGGCGCCGACCGCCGCCGTGATTTCTGTGCGGCGCTCCGGCGTCAGCATCTTGTAGTAAGTGATCTTGCGGCGCACCATGGCTTTCCGGCGAACTAGGGGACGCTTGATCTGGGCTAGGGGATCGAAAGGTGGGGGAATGGGCTGGAGATTTATTGTGGTTTTAGGGTAGTGGCTGGCGTAGGGCGAGCAGCGAAGGTTCTGGTGTGAATAGTGGTTCCGCTGACGACCGGTCAATCGGTTTTGACTGTACATCGCTCTTGTCGCATTCACGTTGCAGCCCGGCAAGCCGGACCCTCCACGCCGCTGACTGAATGGAACACGCTTCGTCTTGTGTTTTCCCTCGCTTGTGGGACCGCAGTTGAGAGCAAACCGACGTCCCTCCCCCTCCCCCGCCCACGTCATTTATTATACCACCACTCCCTCCGTTTTATGCGGAGTAAATAAAAACAGAGGGAGTATACTATGGATGAGGATCCCATGACGTGGCCGAACCCATTGAGTAACTGACATGCGGGGCCTAGCAAGCATGGGGTCCGCTAGTAAGTGACCGAAAGGGAGGGTAAGGCAGGGATACCTACGTCAGAGGATCCACTTCCACTATACTACTTTGACCAAATGTTAGAGTAATAATATATGACATGCAACTTACACAAATGTTAGAGTAATAGTAATATATGACATGCAACTTACACAAAGCATACAGGGTCTAATGCGTTTGTCGAGGCTAACTTTGACCAAATGTTAGAGTAATAATATATGACATGCAACTTACACAAAGCATATGATCAATTTCGTATCTGAAAGGAGTTTCCAATGATATAATTTTCACATTATACATCTCATGTACTCCCTCCGTCTAGGTGTGTAAGTCATCTTACGAAAACCAAATAATCCCAAAACACATACTAGGCGCGGTGCATTAACTTCTACCTTGTTTCTTGTTTTTGACATATCAACCAATAAGAGATGAGGATGTGCATGCTTTTAATGACCTGAGACTATCAAACATGACATGCAGTGGTTAGTTCATTGCATGCAATACTACTACCTCCGTCCGGATTTATTGGTCCCCATTGTGTTTCGTGCCAAATTTTGACCATAGATTAAACTAACAAAATTTTCACGCATGTCACCATACATTATATTTTTGAAAACTATGTTCAAATACGAATCCAATGAGATAAGTTTTCTTGACATGCATTAACATTTTGTTAGTTAAATCTTTAGTCAAAATTTGACACAAAGTACAAAGCGGACCTATAAACCAGGACGGAGGTAGTATTAATTAGCAAATAAACATTAATGTCTCTTGTTTGCCCCTCCTCCTTGGTCACGGTGCACAGCCTAAGGCTAGTCATAGTGCATAGTAACTTAGACTAGTAATATGCATATGTTACTAGTCTATGTTACTACCATCATAGTGGGTAGTAACATAAGTGTAGTGTCGTGCAAGCCTTCATTTATTATGTTGTAGACTCATTTTGTATTGGGGTGCGTTATGTTATGGTAACATATTATGTTACCACAAGCACTCTCTCCTCATTAACTTCATGCCACATAAGGATATATGTCTTGGGATGTGCTATGTTACTACCTAAGTTACTCCCACTATGGCTAGCCTAAGATGACTTACTCACCTATGTGAAAGGAGTAATATTAATCTTGTCAATAGTCAAATTGGAAACCATCTCGAGTACAAATCTAGGAGTACGTACGAATCTAACAATATTGATTGGGCGTTGTTGAATGTTGATACCTTTTTTTTATCATAGTAGAGATACTTTGACTACACATAAAACTTATATGTAAAGTAGAAAGGATAGGAGGGAGTATATTGTACGTTCAAAAACGAAATGAACATTGAATACCCTTTATATATGATTTGCGGATGCTATGATCACCGGTTCAAAATTTTGAATCCGCCTTAGGTATCACGTGCCCCCACTCGTTCCCTCTCGATTTCATCTCGGGGTCCGGAGATCTATTGAAAGAGGACTAGGATGGGTACATGCGAATGATACTCGGCGGAATGTTCAAATGAGGCATGCGGGAGGATGGACTCGACTGGAGGGCGACATGATCGATGGAGAAGAGGGTTGGAGAGGAATGAGAAATAAGCAAACGCCACATGATTACACTTGAACGGCTCAAATAAACTATAAGTTGTCTCGCTTGGCCTACATAGTGAAAGGCCTAATGCGCAACGCGGAGCACTGACGCTCGAATATGGCCGAGAAAACAGGGAAACCGACATGTGGGGCACACCCGTCAGGACGACGTAGCGCAGACTAGTCCAATGGAGGAGCTGGCCCACGACCTCCTCGCCACCGACAACCGTTCATGTGGGTCATTAGGGCTAACAACGGGGCGCAGCTCCAGCACCGCCTCTGGAAACGGCGACCGCGGTGAGCGACACGCTCATATCGTCAATAGACACGGTCAGTTTCAGTGTGCCGAGGGTGGCATTAGTGCTGTGGCACGACCAACGGTATGTTTGGTTTGTGCCCAAGGTTGCCCCATCAAAGCATTGGGTAGCTAAAATTTTGGTTGAGGTATTGGTTGCCCATGAGTTGGCCGACATTGGCAAGAAAAATGAAGTAGAGTTGGCTAGAGTTCATTGGCATGCCAAAGAAATGGCAACCATCCAAACAAAGAACAATCTTTGGGTCATGACCAAAATTTTTGTAAGGTGCACTTTGGCCACAATCCAAACACACCCCAACACCCGGCTCATCGAGGATGCACGGGGCACCGCGCCGCGTCCGCGGAGTGGTGTAGCGTGGCCACCTGCATCCTATGGACCTGAGACCATGCCGGGTCGTCTTGCTTTTTCAATGACATGCAGGGGTCGCATTTGAGCAAAGGGCATCTCCAATGTTGCCACGACCGCAGCTGACTACCTTGGCACACCAAAGCCCTTGTCCGTCACGTCGTCGCGCGGTGCCTTCCCAGCCGGCGCCAGCTGCCTGCATTCATGCCGTCCGTTCGTATGTCGTCGTTAAGAGGCTCGGTGCCCGAGGAACCAACTCCGGCAACTTAATGACGCACCCGGACGCTTGGCCTCACCGAAATGCGCTACTTAAAGCGGCAACGCCCAGCTAACCTCCACACCATAGCGCATCGTCCTCCTACCTGGCACCACATCCGCCATGACTGCAAGTGCGAACGCTGTGCGGGAGAGCTTGTCTTCAGGGATGAAGCTCGAGGTCGCCGTCCCCGCTCAAGTCACCTCTCGCGACGCAATAGCGGCGTAGCCGGACGCGGACGCAACCGCACAAGCGGTGGCCATGCTGGCGGCCGACGACGGGAGCACCGTTAGCCACGCGTCCTATTTGCCGCCGTCCAACGTCCGGCACCGTCGAGGTTGGGGACTCCTCCGAGGAGGAGTAGGGCATGGGAGGCGGCAGGGCATGGTGTGCCAACTGGCCGGTCCATATCTCGTGTTCTACTCTTCCTCGCCAGAGACCGCACCTTCACTTCAGGGTCTTGAATCCCGCCCCCGTACATAGAGATCGCAGATGGAGGATGTCGGTCGCCACCGTAGAATAGGTTTAGGGTCGGGCTTCTTTTATTTTTCTGTCCTATAAAAGTTCGAAATGTAATGAAAATCTGCCATGTTTGCATTAATCTCGGCTGGTGTATATGAACTTTCACAATAATATACATATTGTAGGAGTACTAGAAAGATGCCCGTGCGTTGCATGGAAGATCAAGATCTTGTGGGAGAAAAGGATGAACGAGGGAAAGCCTTATCTGCAAATGTGGAGAGGAGTGCGGGTAAATTGTCATAGTTTCCTTCCTATCTGTTAGATATAGATCGTACGCCTATATTGCAGGATGACAGGCACACCATCATCACCAACCGAGACAAATCTAAAAAACCCAACTAAGCCAACCTCCCAGCATATCGCGCGGGAAAAGACCCGGCCGCGCCGTTTTAGTCGGGATTACCGGATTACTAGTAGTAGTATCGATGGATCGCGCGAAGCAACATTTTTTTGAGGGGGCGAAGCACCTAGTTTAAAAGGAAAAAAGGCGGTACACTCACAGCACTCCTGTCGTGGTCGCATTGCACCCCACACACGTTCGGTCCTGCACACGGCTCACGCAAACGGAATGCGCTTCGGCTTGCCTCTTCACTGACACGTGGGACTGCACTTGGAGAAACCGACCATGCACCAAACTCCCCCCGCCCATCGCGCGAAAATCCTCCCCCCCCCACAAAAATTCCCCCCAAATTTGATTCAACCGCCCTTCGGCCAAATATTCCC
>NC_041389.1:595224229-595271543 GCF_002162155.2 Triticum dicoccoides | reverse complement strand
CCATTCGCTCTGCCAAACCCGCCCACCCCGCTGCGCCGATACGTCGGCGCCACGGTTCGTCGAGGGGACGCACGGCGATCCTCTCGCTCCCACAGTACGCTCTCGTAGGCTTCCGTCTTCTAGCCGCGTCGCCACCTCTGGCTACGTTCTTGTGGAGGCGCACGGCGGTCAGCGCCGCCACCGCTGGCGACGTTCGTGTGGAGACGCACGGCGGTCAGCTTCTCCCACGGTATGCGCATTCTAGACTGAGGCCCCGTTCATGTCGGTGTAGTGCTGAATGTTAGGTGATAGACGCTGTTAATCTCACTGTTTGCCGAAGTAGTTTACTGTCAATATGCTCTGCTTAAGAAGCTTCCTTGCCCTGTTCTGCGCTCAAGCTTCCTTGCCGAAGTAGTTTGCTGAGATGGCATGCCGAGGCCGATTATTTGCTAAAATATCCCGCCATATATTTATTGTGATGTAGATTGCCATGGTCTAGTAGCCAATCTGTTATGTGAAATAGCTCTACACCGTTTTATACTGGATCTTTGTTGCTGCGATGGCCTTCGATAGTTTGATGGCTGTGTGCTCGGCCTCATTGACTGCTGAAACAGCCTGCCATAATTTAGCACTCAAATCTGTTTGCTAAATTAGCTTTACATATATTTCGTTACTTAGATCTGCTCGTCCAAATATCTTGCCATAGCTTTAGACATCGACCTAGGTATTTTTTTCTGGACTTCATAAAAAAGCATATATGTTTTTCCTGTAATATCTAGTAGAAGAACTAATTTGTATGTCTAACAGATGGACATGACTTGGATAACTTCTGCTCGAAGATTCTCCGCTGCATATGTCGAGGGGGTTGAAAACTTCATGAACTTTATCAGAGCTGAGTACGGTGGTCCGAAATCAGATGTGCTCTGCCGGTGTAGCAGTTGTATGAATTCAGTTACAAGACCCCCAGTCAACTGTGCAAAATCATCTACACTTGTATGGGATGTCGGTCACATATACTAGGTGGGTTCATCATGGTGGAGCTGTGAACGTCAATGTTATTGACTACGTGGAAGCAGCAGATCACCATCTTGATCTGCCTGATGCTCAGGTGGAAGAGGAGGAGGATGTGGTGGTGGCGGAGCCAGTGAGTTTGACCAACATTGAAACAATGCTACGAAATGCTCGTGCATTCCGTGAACTTTCACCTGCAGAAGAAAAATGGTGGGCCCACATGTTGGAACAATGCAATGTTGCTGTCACCTCAGGAAATAAGCTGTCAGTATTCTCAGCTATGGTCACCTTTCTTCAGGTGAAGACATTTGAGCGGATGACCAACAAATCATTCGATGCGATGTTGGCTGCTTTCCGCAAATCTTTCCCAGATGCGTCTGAGCTGCCACACACCTACAGTAAAATGAAGAATTTCCTTCGTGCAGTTGGAATTGGATATGATATGATCCATGTTTGTAAGAATAATTGTGTTCTGTTCCGGAAGGATTATGCCAACTTAAGTGAATGACCGAAATGCAAATCATCAAGATGGAATGATGGCGATGCTGTGAAGAGGGTTCCTCATAATGTTCTGAGACATTTTCCAATTACGCCAAGATTGCAGAGGTTGTTTCATGATGCTGAAACAAGAGAGGATGTACTGTGGCATTCTAGGAACCAGGAGTACAGAGATCAGAATGTAATGAGCCATCCATTTCATGGTAGTGAGTGGAAAAGCTTCAATGATAAACACAAAGAGTTTGCTACTGACCCGAGAAACATTAGACTTGGCTTAGCTTCAGATGGATTTAACCCATTTGGCCACCAGAGCGCCACATATAGCATGTGGCCAGTGCTTGTTATCCCTTACAACATGCCTCCAAATGTCTGCACCAATGAATCAAACTACATGATGGCCTTGCTCATCCCAGGTCCAAAAAGTCCTGGAAAGGATTTAGATTTGTTCATGGAGCCTCTTGTGGAGGAACTTCAACAACTATGGAAGGGTGTTCTCACTTGAGACCTATATAGCAGCCCACCAGCCGATTTCTTTCTGCGTGCTGTTGTAATTTGGTGCATCCATGATTATCCGGCTTTGGGCACTATGCCAGGGCGAACGACACATGGTTACAATGCATGTGTTCGCTGTGACAGGAATCCGCTGTCATACGAATACTTAGCAAGATCTGTTACATTGGACACCGTCGTTTCCTTGCCAAGGACAAGCTGCATCCTAGAAAATACCGAAGACATGTGTTCAATGCAAAGCATGAAAACCGTGATGCGCCAAAGAGGCTCACCGCCGATGAGTTGCAAGTGGAATTAGAGAAGTTCAGGCATATTACACCAGGAAACCATCCTGGTAATGGTAGCGGGAAAAGGAAGCATGGCACGGTAGAAGAGAGATTATTGTTTACCCGCAGGTCCACTTTGTGGGACTTGGAGTATTGGAAAGATTTGGATCTGCGGCATAATCTTGATGTGATGCACATCGAGAAAAATAAATGTGACATCATTATCGACACACTTCTTAAGGCAAGACGAAAGATACCTTAAAATCTAGGATTGATTTGACACACCTGGGTATCAGAAAGGATTTGCAGGTGCAAGATGAAGGTAAACCACGGGATATGGCACCAGCTGTGTACGTCTTGGACAAGGTAAAAAGAAAAGAATTCTGTGAGGTCTTGTCACGTGTGAGATTCCCACATGGATTTGCTTCCAACCCTGAAAGGAGAGTCAGTGCAGATGGAAACAAGGTACAAGGGTTGAAAACTCATGACTGCCACGTCCTACTTCAAAGGGTTTTACCTGTTATCCTTAGAGGATTGGGCCGCCCTGACTTATACAGAGCAGTTGCAGAGTTGGGACAATTCTTCAGGGAACTCTGCAGTAGAAATATCAGGATAGATGCTTTGGAGCGTCTTAGAGACAAGATACCAACTATCCTATGCGACCTTGAGAAGATATATCCTCCAGCCGTCTTTGATGTGATGGTGCATTTGGCTGTTCGTCTACCTGATGAGGCACTACTTAGAGGTCCAGTACAGTATGGCTGGATGTACCCTATTGAAAGGCGGCTAGGCACTTTCAAGGGCTATGTTAGGAATAGAGCTAGACCCGAGGGTTCCATTGCAGAGGCCTACATTGCTACAGAAGCGTTGACATTCTGCTCAAAATACATTGAAACAGCTGATCAGCTTAGCAAAGAGGTGGGTGAAGACAATTCCGGGCTCAATATTTTCGATTATTCTGTTCGAGTTACAGGGAAGAGTCGACAAGAGGACAAACCTAAAGATTTGGACAAAATGGTTTGGTATGTGTTGAATAACTATCCCGAGATACTACCTTATATCAAGTAAGTGCAGTATTGCAGCTTATACATCGTAATCTACTAAACTTGCAGCACATTCTTATATATTTAGATGTTTGACGTGATCACTATGTTGTGCAGCATCTACAAAGAGGAGTTACTGCCGCAAAATCCAAGAAACATTGACAAACTGGTTATGGCAGGACTTGCGAAATTGTTCAAGAAACATGTAAGCTTTTGAAGTGCACTGTCAATTTTTTAATATATTGAGTACATAAGATGATCAGCTTGTCTATTTACTAACCATAGGTTAAGAAGATGCGGGAGGATGGGCAGGCAGTTGATGATGCCCTTTACTCACTAGCAATGGGTCCTGATACTCGGGTAAGACATTATGAAACTTGCGTTGTTGGAGATGTGCGCTACAACACCCTTGCACGAGACGAAGGCAGGAAGACACAAAACAGTGCCATCATGAGCACGGATACGTATGACAAAGAAACAACTGAAATGTATGCTAACATAACATACATTGTTCAGTTGCAGTATATCTCCAGTTTCGAGGATCATCGGTGTGTGGTTCTGTTGTGCTGTCGTTGGTATAACCTGTTTTCCAGGATCGCAAAACCCAGAGATGATGATTATTTCAAACCCATCAATGTCAAGGCGGCGTACCAGACCAACGAGCCTTTTCTTTTGGCAAATCAAGTAACACAGATATTTTTCTTGGAAGACACATTTGCACGTAGCGATGACTGGAGAGTATTGCAAAAGTTTGAGCAGAGGAATTTGTTTAATGAAGTTGCACAACAAGATGATGATTACACTGCTCCTGATGTACAAGATAACACAGATGTTCCTAATATCTTTGAGAACCATCACGTCAATGACGCCGGCGAAAAGATTGCCTGTTGTGCTATGGACATACAAGAGTTGATCAAGAAGAAGCCAACGTTCGATGATGTTGAGGATGAAGAAGAAGATGACATCGCGGGGAATTACGATTCAGACTGATACACATGGCGAAGATGTTGACGCTGCTGCTACGGATGATGATTACATTGCTTTTGTCGTATTTGCCTATCAGAAGACGTTTTTTATCTACTATGTGAAATTGTGTTTGCTATGACAACTGAAACCCGATGAACATGTTGTTTAGTATTTTGCGGTGAGAACATCACTTGTTATGTATGCTGACTTATGTTTGGTGACTGTATGACAACTAAAACATGATGACATTGTTGTTTAGTTGTACTCATATTTGGCTGTGAAACTTGAATTTGATGACATAGTTTGCTATTGGACTGCAATTTGCACGACGTCTTCGAATGAGAACAAAGCTGACCCGTCAGGGCCTCTACTATTTATTTATTTATATGACCAAAAGGGGATACCTCCTGATTTCCGTTAATAGAAATCATTAGATGTTCACAACACTATGCCCAACCTGCTACACAGGTTTCATTCATTACTAGTTTCAGCAAAGTGCTCATGTCGTAGCCACTGAGTACATCACGAGTGCTACATACACTGCAAATAAAGAGACAATCATCCTGCAGAGCACATCGATTGTGCCCATTATCTTCACAAGCTCTTTCATCTCCTCATTGCTGTCAAGGTTGTTCAGCAGCTGTTGCTTGGCCATGATTAGAGGAACTGCATCTTTAACCTTCTGCTCTGCATCTTCCTCTTCGGCCGTTCCTTCAGTTACTTATCCAACACCCCAACCTGCTGGTATTGGGATTCCTAGGCTAACCAAATAATCAGCATAGTTGCATTCCCCCACATCAGCAACTTCCCAGAAATACAAATCACACGAATCTTCCCTTTTTTGCACGAATCAAATTGGAAGATCATCAACCAAACTATTAAAAAAATCAGCAACTGAAAGCAGCAGAACAACACTTAAACATATTATTACCCCATGATTCGAGCATTTGTAGAAGACTCAACCAGGGTTGCGGATTGTGGTTGAGACGCGACGGATGACTCTTCATGATTTGCAGCAGTGGCACCACACCAACGGCAGCGGGTTGCGATGAGCAATCGGCTGCGGTGCGCGTGCCGGCGGGGGTGTGATGAAACCCACAGGCGATGGTACGGGTGGCGACTTGGCGCATATCTGGTTGTTGCTTGTTGAAGAGCAGGTGGACGAGCAGCCAGCGGACATGGTTGCTGCGGCTAGAGCTTTTGATGCTAGGCAGAGTAAGTAGAGAAGAGGAGAAGCAAATGTTGCATATGTCAGTTTCGTTACTTGCAGAGTAGCATAGCACCATATATAGTCATAGTCTAGGTTTGGATTTGAACCGGCTACAGGAGCACGTCTTTCTTTTTTCTAAAACTCAGCAACGTCTCTTTACTGGTACACTAGCTTGTTCTGTACGCCTTCCCACGTCTTTGATTTTCTTTCCCTTTTTTCAAGGAAGGAAGGAGGACAAAATTGAGAGTTCCTCGGACTCGAACCCAAGACCTCTCAGTTGAAAACCAAGGGTGCTAGTCACTTATGTGGTGAACGTTCCCTGTGAGGAGGACGGCAGACGAACGCATTTTCCTCGTAGTTTTCTTCCTATATATATATAAAAGTATGCTACTTGGTGTTCGTCTGTCCTCTTAGTCAAAAAACGATTGTGCCAACCTTGACCGTTCGATTGACATTCAACATCTGTCGCGTTTCTTCAGTCTCTTCTTCCTCGAGCCACCAAAGCCAAACCAGCGCCGGCGGGACCGCCTGCTCCTGCCTCCCACGGCTGGCTGTGATCTTCCCCGGCTCCTGTTCGTTTTCGTCCGAGGCCTCACCATCGTCCTCCTCCTTGGTTTGTTCGCCGCGGCGCCGCCCTCCGGTGTTGTCAACATGGTCAACAACCGAGAGGAATAAGGAGATGACTGTACATGGTGATGATGACAGTAGGCACCCAGCAGTGCGCGCAGTAATTTTGTTTTTCGGGACGGAGAAGGGTATCAACTGGGTTGTGCGGGACCCGTGGCCCATCTACCCTAGGCTTTTATTTCATATGTTTAGCACATGACCAGCCCAGTTTGTTTTTTTCCTTTCTGAAAAATGGCTAGCCAGCTATTTTGTTTTTTGTAGAATAACCAACATAGGCCTACTTGCTTTTCTACGCCCTGCTGGGCCGGAAATCTTTCAAGAGCAGGAGGGATGCATTTTGCCCAGAAAATGGGCTATAAGTAATAAGAAATGGGCTATAAGTAATAAGAAATGGGCTATAAGTAAAAATAAATGGGCTGTAAAATGAAAAAAATACAGCAAACATGCAATTAGTTCCCAAATATTGTTTTCTTTCGGATTTTGATATTTTAAATTTCATTGTTTTAGTGCGGGTAAAATTACATTGAATTTAAATTAAGGTATATTTAGATTTAAAATTAATTTGAATCTGGCTAGAAATTTCGGGCTGTATGCTGTTTGGGACAGATTTGGAGGCTGACTTGTGGGTCTACTAGGTTGACGTGTACTTTGGCTTTGTCAACTTAGTCCACAAACGATTCTAGCAGCAGTGACCGTTGGATGTTAATCCAACGGCCGTGCTGCTTCTTCAATATCTGATCTTCTTGCTCCAGCCACACAAACCAGCTCCAGTGGGACTGCCTGCTCCCGCCTCCCGTGGCCGACTATGCTGCCGCACAGGCTGCATCGCCCCATCCTACTTCATTACTGGCCTGGCCATTCCTCTACTCACCCACACCTCCTGTTATTCTCCGGCGACGGCAGCTGGACCAGTAAACCCTCGTACTCCCCACCGCGTGGGCAACCATTGCCGAGTCTTCCCCGGCTCTGTGTCGTTCCCTTCCTAGGCCTCGCCGTCGTCCACCGCCATGGTGCTCTCGGCGCGGCCTGGTCAACATGGTCAACGAACGACATCCATCGGCCGTGGACTGTACGCGCAAAATAATGATTCCTCCACCTGACAGCTGGGACCCACCGAAAGGGCCTCTGTATTTCGTGAAAAAAACATTCCCCCCGCTGACATGTCGGACCCACCAGCTATATCTTCGCACGCAAGGAAGTGCCTCCTTATTACGCACAAAAAAATGAATACCCACCCTGCTAGATGGGACCCACCATAGTGGGAGGATGACTTGTGGGCCAACTAAGTTGACAGGGACGGAGGGCTTTTCAACTTAGTCAATATGAAAGATTCTAGCTCCAGTGACCGTACGATGTCCATCCAACGGCCATAGTGCTTCTTCAACCTCTGGTCTTCTTCCTCCAGCCGCCCAAAGCAGCGCCGGTCGTGCCGCGTTCTCCGGCCTCTCATGGCCGGCTGTGATGCCGTGGAGGCCTCACCGCCCCCTACTACTCCCACTGCTGGCCCAGGGTATCCCTCTACTCACCCACACCCCCTGTTATTCTGCGGTGACGGCAGCCTCATGCCGCAACCGAACCAGTGAACCCTCGTACTCCTCTCCGCGCGGGCTACCACTGCTGCGTCTTCCCCGGCTCCGCGTCATACCCTTCCTAGGCCTCGCCGTCGTCCAGACCACCGCCCTGGTGCTCTCGGCACGGCATGGTCAACATGGTCAACGACCGACTTCCATCGGAAGAGTACTGTACGTGGAGAGTCTCACAGCTGGGTCCAGGCGGCCGCAAGGAAGTGCCTCCTTATTACGCGCAAAATAATTATTCCTCCACCTGACAACAGGGACCCACCGGACGGGCCACCTTATTTCACGAAAAAACATTTTCCACCTGACAACTGGGACCCACCGGACGGACCAGCGTATTTCGCGAAAAAAACGTTCCCCGCGCTTTCAGCTCGGACCCACCGGAAGTGCCTCCTTATTACGCACAAAAAAATGAATAATCCTGTTGCTAGCTGGGACCCACCATGGTGGGAGGCTGACTTGTGGGACTACTAAGTTGACTGGGACGGGGGCCTTTGTCAACTTTAGTCAATATGAACGATTCTAGCTCCAGTGACCGTATGATGTCCATCCAACGGTCGTAGTTCTTCTTCAACCTCTGGTCTTCTTGCTCCAGCCGCCCAAAGCAGCGCCGGTTGTGCCGCATGCTCCTGCGTCCCGTGGCCGGCTGTGCTGCCGCAGAGGCCTCACCACCCCCTACTATTCCCACCGCTGGCCGGGCCCTGCGGCGACGGCAGCCTCACACCGCAGCCGAACCAGTGAACCCTCGTACTCCTCTCCGCGCGGGCTTCTGCTGCCACGTCTTCCCTGGCTCCCCGTCGTCCCCTTCCTAGGCCTTGCCGTCGTCCACCACGTTGGTGCTCTCCGCGCGACGTGGTCAACGCGGTCAAGGAACGACTTCCATCGGACGTGGACTGTACGTGGAGAGGCTGATAGCGGGGTCCACGGCCGCAGCAAGGAAGTGCCTCCTTATTACGCGGAAGATAATGATTCCTCCACCTCATAGCTGGGACCCACCGGACGGGCCACTGTATTTCGCGAAAAAACGTTTCCCCCTGACTGCTGGGACCCACCAGCTACATCTTCGCACGCAAGGAAGTGCGTCCGGGCAAAAAATCAAAACGATTTGCCCCCTGACCACTGGGGCCCACCAGTGACACCTTCGCACGCACGGAAGTGCGTCCGGGCAAAAAAATGATTTGCCCCTGAGGGAGTCCTGGATTAGGGGGTGTCCGGATGGCCGGACTATGACCTTTGGCTGGACTCCCGGACTATGAAGATACAAGATTGAAGACTTCATCCTGTGTCCGGATAGGACTTTCCTTGGCGTGGAAGGCAAGCTTGGCGATACGATATGTAGATCTCCTCCCATTGTAACCGACTCTGTGTAACCCTAGCCCTCTCTAGTGTATATATAAACCGGAGAGGTTTAGTCCATAGGACGAACAACAATCATACCATAGGCTAGCTTCTAGGGTTTAGCCTCTCTGATCTCGTGGTAGATCAACTCTTGTACTACCCATATCATCAATATTAATCAAGCAGGAGTAGGGTTTTACCTCCATCGAGAGGGCCCGAACCTGGGTAAAAACATCGTGTCCCTTGTCTCCTGTTACCATCCGCCTAGACGCACATTTCGGGACCCCCTACCCGAGATCCGCCGGTTTTGACACAGACATTGGTGCTTTCATTGAGAGATCCTCTGTGTCGTCGCCATCAGGAAGGATGTCGCACCCCGTCTTTAAAGGCGACACTGTTGCTAAAGGAACTTTGGCTATCGGACAAACTCTCCGGCTAGGCGGTTTTCTAATGACCGCATGTTCGGCCGCCGTGCCGACGATGACTTCTCGAGTCATCGAAAGCAATTTCCACGTCAACTCGGAACTTTTCGAGCAGTTAGATCCGATGGAGCTCTCTTCCTTAAACGAGCTCTTGGATCGCATCGCCGCCGTGGGAGTCGCTACAGATTACGATCAGATTGGGCTTAAACTCGATCCAAGAGAGATTGACTCTCCCCAGGGCACCCACCATGTCGAGGTGGTGGAGGAGCAATGCAGCGAATCTTCACCCATCCTAAGGACCAGATATGTCCGGATTCCTGATCCTTCCAAGCCGGATACCTGCGGAGGGGAGGACGTCACTCAAGCCCTGAACTTAAATTCAGGCAGCGGGCCTGATTCATTGGACAACATCCAAGAACCCAAGTTTCAGAGTTTGGACCTTTCTTTGCCCCTGATTCTCAGATTGGGCGAGGTTCCGGATTTAAGTCCACCCGCCCACCCAACTATACGGGATTTATCCCAAATTCGGCAAGAGCCCACAGAAACAGTACACCATTACTAGGCCAGATTCCTCCTAGTTATGAACGGGATAGAGGACTGCTGCGAGAAGGATGCAATTTCATTCTTCTGCAACAATTACACGGACATCGGGATCCTCAACGCCATAAGTCGCCGTGAAATTACACGCTTCACTGACTTGGCATCTACAGTACAAAAATATTGTGCGACAGAAAGTGTTCGGAAAACCGAAATAAAATTCTAGGATAATCCGGCCCTGAATACAACCCCAGTCCGAAATAAAAGGGCGCATTATCGCCAAGCACTTGGGCCAAACAACAAAAAACAAAAACCCTCCATAGGGTATGGAACCGTACTGGAGGGATGGCTCAATGGACCATGTAAAATTCATAGTACAGAGGGCGTCACACCAACTCACAGCCTTAGAGCATGTTGGATACTCCGGCAGGTGGCCAGAAGTGGCGAGGAGCTTCTAACTCCAGAATCTGCAGAGCACCACCCCAGGAATACCAGTACGGTATCAACAGTCTTCGAGACTTCCGCATCAAACAATGTGCGGAAACAAACACTCCGCAGCCTTACCGAAGAGTACCAGGTAGCAACAATAAACCCACGGAGTGACACGGCCATTACTTTTAATGCCAGTGAAGAACCTAAATTCCGAACAGCTCGAGCACCAGCTGCATTGGTCCTCAGTCTGATAGTGGACGGCTTTCGACTTACCAAGGTACTCATGGACGGTGGCAGCGGATTGAACCTCGTTTACGAGGAAACCCTTCGAAAGATGGAAATAGACTGGAGCCGCATTGAGCGAAGCAACACAACCTTTGGAGCAATAATCCCTACTCGGGAAGCATGCTATACAGGAAAAATCACACTGGATGGTGGTGTTCGGCACGCTGGATAATTACAGGTCCGAGGAGGTCACATTTCAAGTGGCCCCGTTCAGCAGCGGATACCACGCTCTGTTAGGGCGAGAGGCATTCACAATTTTTCAAGCTATACCCCATTACGGGTACATGAAGCTCAAAATGCCCGGACCCAACGGAATCATCACTCTTGCTAGTGACCCAGATGAAGCACTCTGCGCCGAAAACAAGACAGCCGCATTGGCCCTTGAGGCATTATCCGAAGCCCTAGCGGCCAAGGAACTAACTGCGCTGCGCTCCACGGTGGACAGGGACGTCATGATACTCGACAAAAGATCCAAGTCCACCTCCTTTAAACCAGCAGACGAAATAGTCAAATTCCAAGTCCATCCAACAGACCCTACAAAAACGGCCTCCATCGGGGCACAATTAGACCCTGATGTAGACGCCGCACTACGTGAATTCCTACGCGAAAATTGGGACATCTTTGCCTGGCACCCTTCAGACATGCCAGGAATCCCACACAGGCTGGCCGAGCACAGCCTTAACATCCTAAAAGGATTCAAGCCTGTTAAGCAGGCTCTTCGGCATTTCTCCGAACCTAGGAGACAAGCCATGGGAGAGGAGCTAGCCAAACTACTGGAAGCCAGATTCAGCAGAGATATAAAACATCCGTACTGGCTAGCAAACCTGGTGATGGTACCAAAGAAGGACAAATCCTGGCGCCTATGCGTCGATTTCAAAGACCTCAACAAGGCCTGCCCAAAGGATCCCTTCCCCCTCCTCCGCATTGATCAAATCATCGAGGCCACCACAGGACACGATTCATTGTGTTTCCTCGACATGTACTCTGGCTACCACCAAATTAAGATGGCAGAGTCAGACCAAGATGCAACAGCATTCATCACCCCATACGGCCCATTCTGCTTCAACACAATGCCCTTCAGGCTCAAAAACGCCGGCGCAACATATCAGCGCATGATTCAGACATGTCTGGCCAACCAGATCGGCAAAACAATTGAAGCATACGTGGATGACGTGGTCGTCAAAACAAAGCATGTCGAAACTCTAATAGACGACTTGAGGCTCATGTTCGATAACCTCCGAACATATGACATTAGGCTTAACCCGGAAAAATACGTTTTCGGCGTACCAGCCGGAAAGCTCTTGGGCTTCATCGTATCCGGTAGAGGAATTGAAGCAAACCCAGCCAAGATCCGAGCTTTGTCACAATTGAATATTCCAAAAGATCTCAAGCAAATACAAAAATTGACTGGATGCGTGGCACCTCTAAGCCGCTTCATCTCCCGCTTGGGGGAAAAGGCATTACCCCTTTACCGCCTCCTCCTGCGCACCGAACACTTCAAGTGGACAGATGCTGCCACGGCCGGACTCGAAGAAATAAAAGCCATATTGGCAACAAACCCGGTCCTGGCCGCACCTAACATCGGCGAACCAATGTTGTTATACATCACGGCAACTCACCAAGTTGTAAGCGCAGTCCTTGTCGTCGAACGAGAAACGGACGGACACAAATTCCCTGTCTAGAAACCAGTCTACTACGTGTCCACTGTCCTCACTCCATGCAAGTCCCGGTACCCGCATTACCAAAAGATAGCATACGCAGTGTTCATGGCATCTCGGGAGCTACAACACTACTTTCAAGAGTGTTCAATAACAGTAGCCTCCAAAGTACCTCTTAATGATATCATAAACAACCGTGACGCAACGGGCCGGATTGCCAAATGGGCCATTGAGCTCCTCCCGTTCGACATAACCTATAAGCCACGGCGAGCCATCAAGTCGCAAGCCTTGGCCGACTTTGTCGCTGAATGGACTGAAGCCGAACTCCCTAAAGAGTACGACACATATTCCAACTGGATCATGCACTTCGACGGCTCCAAAATGCTGGCGGGTCTGCGGGCTGGCGTCGTTCTGACGTCCCCAACAGGAGATACAGTCCAATATGTACTCCAGAAAATGTATACGTACTCCAACAATGCAGCCGAATACGAGGCCCTTCTACATGGCCTCCAGATGGCAGTCTCCATGGGCATTCAACGCCTAGAGGTGCGTGGGGATTCGAACCTCGCAATATCCCAAATAAATGGAGACTTTGATGCCAAAGATCCGAAAATGGCAGCTTATCGCAACACCGTCCTAAATACGCCAGCTCGGTTCGAAGGGCTCGAATTTCACCATATAGTCCGGGAAAACAATCAGGCAGCAGACGTATTGGCATGCATCGGCGCGAAGCGCGATGTAGTCCCCCCCCCCCCAACATTTTCCTGGAAAGGCTATTCAAGCCATCCGTATAGTGGGAAGGGGAATCTGGAAATAACGGTCCGGACCTGGTCGCACCACCTGACACCGAACATTCTGACACAACGGAAGACTCCGCCAACGAAGTCACACCCTCAGCCCACGTAATAATGGCAGTAATTGCCCCGTGGACAGAACCATTCTTAGCCTACTTAACCAGGCAGGAACTTCCCGAGGACCAAAATGAGGCACGCTGCATAGTGCGGCGATCTAAAGCCTATAAAGTCCATGAAGGAGAGCTTTATAAGAAAAGAACCACGGGAGTCCTTCAAAGGTGTATCTCCGAAGAGGAAGGGCGGAACCTCCTGGCTGAGATTCATGCCGGACTTGGCAGGCACCACGCCGCATCCCGGGCCCTTTAAGCAAGGCCTTCCGTACTGGATTTTATTGGCCGACGGCCCGGGCAGATGCTCAGGACTTAGTCCAGCGATGCGTCAGTTGCCAATTATTCGCTAGCCAAAGCCACATGCCACCTACCGCCCTCCAAACTATACCCATTACCTGGCCTTTTGCGGTCTGGGGGCTTGACATGGTTGGACCCCTTAAAGGAGGAACGCACAAGCAAAAATACCTACTGGTCATGGTGGACAAATTCACCAAATGGATAGAGGCCAAGCCTGTTAAGACGGACGAATCCGGACCAGTGATAGACTTCATATCAGGGGTCGTACACCGTTACGGCGTCCCCCACAGCATCATCACTGACAACAGCACAAACTTTACGGCCGACGAGGTTAAACTCTGGTGCAAAAACATGGGCATCAAGCTCAACTACGCTTCAGTCTATCACCCACAAACTAACGGTCAAGTCGAGCGAGCCAATGGTCTAATCATGAGTGGCATCAAACCCAGATTAGTGCGATCCCGCAAGGAATCTAACACGCACTGGGTAGAGGAGCTCGACTCCGTACTCTGGGGGCTGCGGACCACGCCGAATCGCACCACCGGATTCACACCATTCTTTATGGTATACGGTGCAGTGGCAGTCCTGCCCTGCGACATAATTCATGACTCACCTCGCGTGCGCATGTACGAAGAAAGAGAAGCCGAGCTCGATTGGCAGGACAGCCTGGACGCATTGGAGGAGGAGCGCGACGTGGCAAAGGCCCGTTCCGCATTCTATCAACAACAGGCTCGAAGATATCAAAGTAGAAAAGTACGGGCCAAAACTTACAATGTTGGCGAACTAGTTCTACGCCTACCGGACAAGAAAAAGGACAAACTCAAGCCCAAATGGGAAGGTCCCTTCATAATCGACCAAGTCCTGACTGGTGGAGCGTACCGTCTGCGAAACGCATCGGATAACCGACTCGAGCCGAACCCATGGAACGCAGCACGCCTACGAAGATTCTACGCCTAGCGCCGGACTCTGTGTTTGTCTCCTTCCTCTGCCTATTTTTTCACACATTTGCTGCCTCACATTTCCCTCCTTCTCCTTCCTTCCTTTTTTTCCTTACAAGCCTTTAAGGGCTCGCTTGCGCTTGGTTCGCACATCATCGACGCGCTACCCGCGCTAATTATATCTGGGGGCTTCTTTATCAGAAGCTTACGGGCCTTATGCCCAACACACGTGTTACACTTCCGCATGTACCTTTTTATCCACCATTATATGCATCGATATGACTTAAGTATTGGCCAAGCTGGGTTGCCTGGCTCCTGTGCTTACCCCTATGTTCCCATTTGTTTGGCTAGGTGGTAAAGGTACCACCTCTGTGATTGTTACTGCCGGGTCAGCCGGATGTGTACCTTAGACTGGGTGAAGCCGAAAGCTAGCGTTCTTAAGGGAATATTCGGTCGGTGAACTAAAAGATGATTTTTCACTTGTTTATTTATCTTCCCCCAGATGCTTTTTTTCATACATGCACTTTAGGGCATGCCTCCCAGGGAAAGGAACCCCTAACGGAAGTATTCTCCCTGGAAGATGTTTCTTACTAACCATGTAATATAACATATCTAGTTGGGCACTTGTCTGCTAAAGCACTAATGACCCCTACGCTTGGTCTCCAAACATACCCCGGTTCTTACATAACTGAGAGGGTATTCGGACACACTCTGAACTATTGGGTCCAGAGGTTGAAGCGAAAAGGTCCGCAATGACAAATGATCTACAATCTGGCTAGAAGACATTTTACATGTCATTTTAAATTACATAGTCAATTTGACTGGGTATATTCTTCTTCAATACCATCCAACAGGCTGTCCAATTTACAGTCCTGTTGGGAATACTTGGCGGCCAGCTCTACCTGGTCGTACACTAAACTGACAGGGATCTCTTTCCCATCGGGCCCCATAGGTCCGACCACGGCCATGTGGTTTGGGTCAGCCTTCGTGTACCGCGTCTTCACCATGGCCCAGGCCTCGCTGGCGCCTTGACGTTAGGCCGATATCTTCCATAATTGGAAGCGCTGCCGCGCTCCCTTTAGCTTCTTTGAAAGCTCTTCAAGGCCTTCGGGCATGGAGATGGATGGCCACAAAGCCTGTACGACGCCCTGCATCGCCTGCCGAACTCGCTCGTGCAGTTGCGATAGCTCAGGAAGAAGGTCACCCGCAGAACCGGGCATTTCCTCCGCAGGCCGACCTGTTAGCATACCTACAGACATAACTCAGTCAATCGACTTCCTCGCCGAACTCTTTTTCGAAGGTTCGTTCAAGCACTTACTAAAAATGCCGCGCGAAGCCGCCGATTCTCCTTTACAGAATCCGATAGTTGAGCATGAACATCCTTTAGTTCCTCGCCCAGCTGGGTATTGGTATCTTGAAGCTTGTTCTTCTCTTGCCTCACCCTCGTAAGCACGCTCTCATTGGCCTTTAACTGGCGCAAGAGTTGCTGCTTGTCCGGATCCACTCCGGCGACCGGCGCCATCTGCACTGTTATTGTCAGAATTGCACACATGCCGCACTTCACAACATACTCATCTTTCGAAGCATATATTACCAGAGGGGGTCTCCTTGGCATTCCCTGTTGCGGCTAGTGCGGCCTCAAGTCGGGCCTTGCACTCTTCCAGCTCCTGGGACAGTTGCGTATTCTTTTTTGTAAGATCCTGCATAACAAATGATCCTTAAATAAGTTATCCCAACTGTTTCAAGTCTCGGGGGCTACTGGCATATATAACCATCAGATTTTCTCACCCGTATGTCTTTTATATACTGCTCTGTGGCTCTGGCTAGACCATTTTGAGCGGCACGGAGGTACGCATCTCCCGTATTAAGGGCGTCCAACGCCTCTTGGGAAAAACAAGCGTCACGAAGAACAGTCCGGCGACGCCTGTGGTTCATGGCACTCTCCACCTCTGAATTGGTGGCAGATAGCCCGCCCGCGTCCTCTGTCGGAGGAACGTCCGGCGCGCGCCCCGTGTTCGCCTCCGCTTCCGGACCTGGCCTTGAAGCCTGGCCGGTGGATATAGTCCGGCGGGCACTCTTCTTCCTAAAGAGAGCATGAGCGATAGTATGCCTTGAGGGCATAAACCCTGGGCATTGAAGTTGTACGCCGTACCGTTGCGTCGGCGTCTCGATGCAGTCCGCACTTCTTTTTAGCCCGCTGGGCCTCGATGGCCCTTGTTGGCCCGCCACCGCGGGCTCGGACCTCCGCCTCAAGGACTTCCCCTGCAAAAAACGCCATTGGTATACGGCGATCAAAAATAAGCACGGATGGATCCTCTTGAAAGTACTGGGACTTCGGTCTCGGTTACCTTTGAGGCTGGGAGTAGTCCGGGATAATCGGCCGTAATGGCCACTAAGGTGTTGTCCTTACTTAATTGATGAAACACCCCATCAATCAGCTCCACGCATAAGTCCGGGTCCTCTTGGGAATCCGGGTCGAGGGACCGTTCCGGGTCCTCGGGTTGTGGAGGAGGGTTGTTTATCTCCTTTATAGTCTGGCGTAGCTCCTGCATTAAAGTTGCTAGACTAAGTACTCAACTATGGGAATTTGAAAACGGATAGGCAAGTGAAAGTGTTCGCTCACCCATCTTGGAGGATTGTACCTAGAGAATCCGCCCCGTGGGTTGACACGGAGGAATTCCTCCTCTTCTCCCTTGTACAAAGCGGATAAGATCTTCGTTAGAGTGGCAGTCGAATCCAGCCCCTTGCGACCGCACCGGGTGGCATCGTCCTCCCTGTTGAAATCCCACATGGGGTGGCCTCTGTACTGAAGCGGCTGCACCCCCCGCATAATGCAAGTGGCCATGACCTCGATCATGGTCAGTCCGGAATGAGATAACAACCTTATCCGGCTCATTAGGTAAAGGACGTCCCTGTCAGTTTCCCTCTGAGGGCTCCGTGGACGCCAGCTCAGGCGTTTCTTCAAGGGAGCATTATTGAACTCAGGGAGGCTGATCCGTACAGGGTCCGGCAGGGGGACGTCATCTATATAAAACCATTCTGAAGGCCAGTCCTCGGACGCCTTCTTTGGGGTTCCGGATAGATATCCGGTCCCGGCGATGCGCCATAGTTCGGCTCCGCCCACTTGATAAATCGACCCCTCCTAAGAGCGGGGCACGAGGCAGAACAACTTCTTCCATAGTGCGAAATGGGCCTCGATGCCCAAAAACAGCTCGCAAAGGGCCACATAGCCTGCAATATGCAGTATGGAGGCAGGCGTGAGGTGGTGTAGCTGGAGGCCATAGAACTCCAGTAACCCCCGGAGAAACGGATGAATTGGAAATCCGAGCCCTTTTATCAATTAAGGGACAAGGCATACCCGCTCTCCTTTGGAGGGATTGGGGACGCTCTCCGCCTGTTTTCCACCACTGTAGGTAGCAAGCCCGGCTCAAACTGGGACCATCTACGCTGGGGGGAGGAGCCCCTTGGTTTGGAGCGTTACTAGCTCGTTGTGCGGGACGGAACACCTCTCCCAATCTCCGGGCCGAGGGCTGAAGGGGCGAGAGGAGGAGCTGCATTCATCGACCATGGTAGAATGGATCTTTGTGGAATGCGCTCCGATGGATGCTCACGGAGGGAAGATGGTGTGATTTCGGATCTAAAATCCCAGTCTCTTTTATAGGCGGCCCCTTTGTGCAGCTAAGGCGGTAAATGACAAAAAGAACCCCTATCTTTTCACATTCTTTTGACATGTGGAAAATGGCCATTATTGGGCGCGGAAGCCGAGGAGCATGGCATTCATTAGAAGCCGGACACTATTCGATGGGTATATGGGATTTGGAGAAGAACCCACCTTGCAATGCCGAAGACAAATCTATGCACCAGACTCGTCGTCATTGAAGCCTGGTTCGGGGGCTACTGAGGGAGTCCTGGATTAGGGGGTGTCCGGATGGCCGGACCATGACCTTTGGCCGGACTCCCGGACTATGAAGATACAAGATTGAAGACTACATCCCGTGTCCGGATAGGACTTTCCTTGGCGTGGAAGGCAAGCTTGGCGATACGATATGTAGATCTCCTCCCATTGTAACCGACTCTGTGTAACCCTAGCCCTCTCCGGTGTCTATATAAAACGGAGAGGTTTAGTCCATAGGACGAACAACAATCATACCATAGGCTAGCTTCTAGGGTTTAGCCTCTCTGATCTCGTGGTAGATCAACTCTTGTACTACCCATATCATCAATATTAATCAAGCAGGAGTAGGGTTTTACCTCCATCGAGAGGGCCCGAACCTGGGTAAAAACATCGTGTCCCTTGTCTCCTGTTACCATCCGCCTAGATGCACAGTTCGGGACCCCCTACCCGAGATCCGCCGGTTTTGACACCGACAGCCCCCTTGACTGCTGGGACCCACCAGCTACATCTTCGCACGCAAGGAAGTGCGTCCGGGCAAAAATAATGATTCGCCCCCTGACTGTTGGGACCCACCAGCTACATCTTCGCAGGCAAGGAAGTGCCTGACAGTCGGGACCCACCTGGTCGAAGCGTACGTAGCATTGTCATTCTGGTCGCGAATGTGTACGTACATACTGGTCGATGTAGAGGCGTGCACGTGTCGTAGTAGAGGCGCGCACGTAGCATGTACACGAACGTACATCAGTGAGGGTGCAAGAAAGAAAATACGGCCACATACGTACATACGGGCAGGGTCTCGAACGCCTACTCGTTCATACGTACATGGCTGGGTCGGAACGGAGAAACAGAGTCGTTGTCGTGTTCATGGGAAGGCAACAGAATGCGTCGTGTTCATGGGGAGGCAACGAAATGCTCGTGTTCATCGGGAGGCAACGGAACGAGTGGGAGCCTACTGGTTTGCACGGAACAGGCGATGGAAACGAGGCCTGGCATACCGCAGAACGGAGTAAACAGCCATGTGTTCGACCGGCCACATTCTGAACGGGGTCCTGTTGATCAGGAGGGGTGTGGCGTACCGCAAAACGGAGAAAACGGACCTCCTACGGTCGAAATGGTGGTCCTGTTGATCAGGAGGGGTGTGGCGTACCGCAAAATGGACGAAACGGACTTGTGTTGGAGCGCTATGGTTGAAACGGGGGTCCTGTTGATCGGGAGGGGTGTGGCGTACCACAAAACGGAGGAAACAGACCTCCTACGGTCGAAACGGGGGTCCTGTTCATCGGGAGGGGTATGGCGTACCGCAAAACGGGACTCCACGGGATACTGTTCATCTCCACCGTCGACCTCCTCCAGCCTCCACGGGCTACCGTCGACCTCCTCCAGCCTCCACGGGCTCCTGTTCATCCAGTCTCCACCGCGCGCTACTCCACCGACTACTGTTCAACCACCCCTCGACCATCTACTGTTCATCCAGCCCTCCATCATCTACTGTTCATCCAGCCCTCCACACCACGGGGTCCTATTCAACCACCCCTCCACGGCCACCCCTCCACCGTCTACTGTTCATCCAGCCCTCCACACCACGGGGTCCTGTTCATCCAGAGGCAACGCCACCGCTCACTGTTCATCCAACCCCCCCCCCTCCCGCAACGCTCACTGTTCATCCAATCGATCGGCTTCAGTTAGCAGCAGTAGCGAAGGAATCACTCCATCAGGTTCAGCTAACAGCCATCGATCGATCGCTCGGGTTCAGTAACGCGTAGCCTGCAGTGCAATCGCTCGGCTTCAGTTAGAGCCCAATGCCTCGCTTGTGTTCAGTTAGAGCCAACGCCTCACACACACGCGCATACGTGTACGAGAGAAACGCGCATCGCTCGGCCCCTGACCTCCCACCGTAACTGGCAACTCCCCGAAATTTTCCTCCCCCTCGCTTCTACCATAGTTTTTTCTGTCATGGACGGCCCAAAGAATGTCATGCAGCTGCGTCTCCGGCCCGCCCAGGACGAAAAGCCCATTTTCTGTCATGATTTTTTGTCATAGAAGTAGGATCCCACCACATCTATGATGATACCGGGTTTTGTCACAATTATCGTCATAGAAGTGTCATATGTATGACAAATTTTTTTTTTGTTTGGCCCAAAAATGTCACAGATGATGTCTTTTTTTTGTAGTGTGATGAAATGACTTCTGGAGGAGAGATCAGAGTGTCTGAAGATTTGTGTGATGCTGGACTGGACTGTGGGGTGATTTTGACTGAAGGAGAACATGAGAAAGAAGTTACTACCTTTATATTCACTGAGCTGCAGATGTCAGTAGAAGAAATAGAGTATGGAGGACTTGTTGTTGACATGAGGGGGAAAGAAAACACTGATATTGACATTGATCAAGAGGTAGAGAAGCTATCTGCCAAGGGTTTTAGGCTGGAAATTAGTAAGGTCAATGCAGGACAGCAGGAACAAAATGTAGGTGAAGAAAAGGAAGGTAGAGTAATTGTGGAGGACACTGTGACACATCATGATTTGGAAGATGTGCTTCCTGATGAAATTTTGCCTGACTTTGGCAGTCTGGAGGCATCCAATGATAGTCTCAAAAAGCAGGGTGCTGGAGAGAAAGGAAAATCAGGAAGAAGGCAAAAGAATTGGGGGCTAATACAAGTAACAAGGAAGAGTGCTAGAGTGGATGGTTCTTAGAATATTGTGGAGAAGGCTCAGCTGTTCAAAATGAAAAAGAATCTGGAACTACCAAAAACCATGAAAGGTATAGCTTCAACCAATCCTTTTAATGTTCTTCTAGTAGATGAAATTTTAGATATGACTGACTCTGTGGGAGTCCAAATTAATGATAATTTAAATGATGAAAAACAGGGTGCCAGTAGCAATAGAGAGTGTCTTGTTAATAGCAGGCTAGAGGTTGGCAGCTCTAATAAACAGATAGTGAAGATGAGATGGGGGATGGTCCCCTGTCATTTTGAATAGATGGGGCAAGCACCCCAATAAAAAGTTTCAATGAAGTACATTTTCTAGAACATCAGGGGCATTTTAGCCCCTGGAAGAAAGAAATGTATTGAGGATTTAATTTGGCCTCTTAAACCTAGTTTGTTGGTTTTCAGGAAACTAAGCAGCAAGATTTCTCTAGGAATTACCTCGAAAATTTAATGGATAATATAAACTTTAGTTGGAATCATCTCCCTTCTACTAGTTCTACTAGAGGCATTCTGGTAGGGGTGGATGTTGATTGCTTTGAAGTAGTTAGCTAGGATATTAGAACTTTTTCTGTTAGTGTTGTGGTGAAAGATAAGGTTACCAATTTAATTTCTAGGATTACTACTGTATATGGTCCCACCTATGATGATAAGAAGCAAGATTTCCTTTGAGAGCTTCACTCACTTTTTTTGAATTGGGAGGGCCCTGCTATTGTAGGAGGAGATTTTAACCTGGTTAGATTCCAGGGGGATAAAAGTAATGGTAATGTAGACTTTAGGTGGCTAGATAGATATAATGCATGGATAGACATGCGGTCTCTGCTGGAGATTGATATGTCTGGTAGAAACTATACTTGGGGCAATAACCAGGAGAACATGATTATGTCTAAGATTAATAGGATTTTTTGTACCACTGAATTTGATGCCTACTTTCCTATGGCTAGCTCTAGAGTGCTACCTAGGGTTGGAAGTGACCATACTCCAGTAGTTTGGGAGTCTGGGGTGGAGCAGAGGAGTAGGAAAAGTAGTTTTAAGTTTGAGAAATGGTGGTTTACTAGACCTGATTCTGAAGCTCTGTTTAGTAAAGCTTCGGCTAGTAGATGTAATTCTTGTAACCATGTTGATGTTTGCCAACATAGGGTGAGAACATTTAAGAGATTGGCTAGTGGTTGGAGTAGGAATATAGAAGCGTTACTTAGGAAGAATAAAAAAGATCTTATGATGGAGTATGATACTTTGGATGTTAAAGCAGAGTCAGGAGAGTTGTCGGGGGATAAACTTAACATGATGAATGGCATCCTTAAAGAACTCAATGAGCTGTGGCTTGTTGAGGAAATTAAGGCTAGACAACAATCTAGGGATAGATATATAGTAGAAGGAGACAGGAATACTGCATATTTCCAAGCGGTGGCTAATCAAAGGAGGAGAAAAAAACTGATCCATGTGTTAGAGGGGGATAATGGCCCTGTTACTGATAATGAGGAGATGAGTAAGATTGTTGTGGATTATTATAAAAATTTATTCAAATGGGAACCTAGACCTAATATTAGGTTGAAAGCTGATTTTTTCACTGAAGGTGAAAAAGTTACTGTAGAAGAAAATGCTGGACTAGAGGCTAGATTTTTGGTAGAAGAGATTAAAATTGCTGTAATGGGCTCCTACTATGATGGAGCACCTGGGCCTGATGGTCTACCTTTTATGTTTTACCAGGAATTTTTGGATGTAGCTAAGGATGATTTAGTCAAGATGTTTGATGCTTGGTTTGATGGCAACTTGGATATTTTTAGGCTTAATTTTGCTATGATCACGTTGATTCCTAAAGAAAATGAGGCTAGAACTATGAATAAGTTCAGACCTATTAGTTTGTTAAATTGCTCTTTTAAGATTTTCACCAAGCTGTTGACTAACATGTTAGCCCTCATAATTGGGAGACTGATCTCAGAGAATCAGTCTGCTTTTGTGAGGGAGAGATTTATTCCGGAGAGTGTAGTCACAGCTCATGAGATAGTGCATGATGTGCACTCTACTGGTAGGAAAGGTTTGGTGTTTAAAATTGATTATGAAAAAGCTTATGATAAAGTGAATCTAGATTTCCTATATGAGGTTCTAGCGAGTAGGGGTTTTCGACCCAGGTGGCTGGGTTGGATTAGAAGTCTGACTGAGAATGGCTCTGTGGGAGTCAAACTACATGGAGAGGAGAGTGACTTTTTCCTTACGGGAAAGGGCCTGGGGCAAGGGGGGCCAGTATCCCGTCTTCTCTTTAATTTAGTGGTGGATGTGTTCTCCAGGATGTTGGTGAAAGGAACACAAGCTGGTCCGGTGAGGGGCTTATGTCCTGAACTTGTTAGGGGGGTGTCATGTGCTTGCAATACGTTGATGATACCCTTTTGTTTTTAGAAAATGATAAGAAAGTAGCTCTTAATTTGAAGTGGATCCTAACTTGCTTTGAGCAGGTCTCAGGGATGAGAATTAACTACCATAAAAGTGCCTTAGTTCCAATTAACATGGAAAGCTCAGAGATGGAAAGCTTTATTGAGATCTTCCAATGTATGGTGGGAGATTTCCCAATTAAGTATCTAGGTATTCCTCTTCATTATAACAGATTGAGTAGAGAAGATTTACAGTATTTGATAGACAAGATTCTTGCTAGGATTGCAGGATGGAGAGGGAAGTTGTTGTCCTATTTAGGGAAGATCACCCTGATTAAAGCTTGCCTAGCTATTATTCCTCTGTATCTGCTATCCTTTTTTAAGTTTCCTATATGCGCTATTAAACTGATTAATTCTCACATGGCAAATTGCCTCTGGAGTGATAGTGAAGGGAATCATAAGATTCATTTAGCCAATTGGGAGTCCATTTGCATGAAGAAAGAATATGGGGGCATGGGTGTTGGTGTCAAAGCCGGCGGATCTCGTGTAGGGGGTCACGAACTATGTGTCTAAGGCTAATGGTAACAGGAGGCGGGGGACACGATGTTTACCCAGGTTTGGGCCCTCTCGATGGAGGTAATACCCTACTTCCTGCTTGATTGATCTTGATGATATGAGTATTACAAGAGTTGATCTACCACGAGATCATAGAGGCTAAACCCTAGAAGCTAGCCTATGATTATGATTGTTGTTCTTTTCCTACGGACTAAACCCTCCGGTTTATATAGACACCGGAGGGGGCTAGGGTTACACAGAGTCGGTTACAGAGAAGGAGATATATACATTCGAATCGCCAAGCTTGCCTTCCACGCAAAGGAGAGTCCCATCCGGACACGGGACAAAATCTTCAATCTTGTATCTTCATAGTCCAACATTTGGCCAAAGTATATAGTCCGGCTATCCGAGGACCCCCTAATCCAGGACTCCCTCAGTAGCCCCTAAACCAGGCTTCAATGACGATGAGTCTGGCGTGCAGATTGTCTTTGGCATTGCAAGGCGGGTTCCATCTCCGAATACTCCAAGGTAGATTTTGAACACATGAATCGTGTCCGGCTCTACAAAACAAATTCCACATACAACCGTAGAGAGCATAATTTCTCACGAATCTAATCTGCTGACAATTTTTCATGGCATGACATCACGCCACGGCCCGGTCATAATTCGAACTATTTTTTCCCAGCCTTCTACTGCACGTATTGCAAGGCGGTTTTATTGGCACGTCTTGTCGAAGCAGAGATTGTGTCCCCTTATCACGGGATTCTCATCAATACGGGTGTGGATAACCCAACCGCACCATAGATGCGTTGCTTGGGGAATAAGGGAATTTATAGGGCAAGTGGGGAGGCGCACAGTTTCTACTGCCTTTATAAAGAGACAAGAATTCCCCTTTTTCACCCATGCCTTCTTCTCCCTCTGCTCATCTTTTCTCGCACCCTCACTTTATCTACAAAGTTGTTCAAGCATGTCCGGAGCAGGAGGCAAGTGGATGGCCTCCTCCGTCACGGAGGAGGACATAACGCAGCTACGGGAGGCGGGATACTTGGCCGCAAACATCGCGCACAGGCTTCCGGCCAAGGGGCAGATCATCCCCACTCCGAAACCTCGGGAAAGAGTAGTGTTCCTCTCTCATTTCATCCGCGGACTGGGATTTCCCCTCCACCCATTCGTCGGCGGACTTATGTTTTACTACAGGCTCAATTTTCACGATCTGGCCCCCAACTTCATCCTCAACATCTCGGCGTTTATCGTCGTGTGTGAGGCTTTCCTTCGTATCCCGCCCCACTTTGGCCTATGGCTGAAGACCTTTAATGTGAAGCCGAAGGTGGTGGTGGGCCAGCAAGCGGATTGCGGAGGCGCCATGGTGGGCAAGATGCCCAACATCGCTTGGCCCGAGGGCTCCTTCGTGGAGACCGTAAAGGGGTGGCAATCGGGGTGGTTCTACATCACCGAGCCGCGCAACGCCAACTGGGCGGCGGCCCTCGAATTTCGATCCGGCGCCCCCATGCGGCTCTCCTCCTGGAAAGAGAAGGGCTTAGCCTGGGGGTCTGCGACAGAGCTGTCCGGACTGCAGAACTGTGTCCGGAACATGATAAGCAAGAAGATCAAGCTCGTCAACATAGTACAAGTCATGCTCTTACGCCAGATCCTTCCGTGCCAACGACAGGTTTGCAATCTGTGGGAGTTCGATCCGGCCGAGCACTAGACACTACAAGAACTCTTTAGCACGACGCACGAAGACGTCTGGAAATTGTTGTTCAAGACCAACAAGGTACCACCGCCCATTACCGAAGATCGCGGCCTCAGCGTCAAGCGCCCCGCCAATTCGATAAGCTAATGTGTTTCGCAGGACGTGCTTTTCATTAGCACATCTGGAGGAGGAGGATCCTGACTTTTTTACGTTGTTTCTGTAGGATTGGGTAGCAGTAGAGGAGAGGATCGATTGCCCGGCTCCGTTACTGGAAGATCCGGAATCGGAGCTTCTCACGAGGATGTTGCTTCCGCCACCCTATGAGCTGCCGGAGAAGAAGGCCAAGAATACGGCTACGGGGACCAGGAAAGGTCTCCGGCGCAAGGTCGTATCGGACTCGTCGTCCAAGGACGCCAAGGCGCACTCCTCCCACGTAGATGGGGAGGAAGAATAAGAAATCCCCCCTCCCCCCACTGGGGGGAGAAGAAGAGAAAAGTCGCCCCACAGGGGGAGGCCAGGACGCCTAAGGGAAAGACATCCCTTCCAGACCACTCCACCACGGCCGCCTACAGCGACGAGGAGTGGTTGCCCAGGGACAAGCCCCTGGCGAAGTCATAAGTATCCGTACTCCATAGTACTTTCAATGTGTTTTAGCTTCATTGTTTGTTATAATGTCGAGCTCTCATATGCAGTCCGGCCAAGTCCCACATCAAGGTATCCTCTTCGGATGGGTCTTTGAGTCAATCGGAGGTGAATAGCTATTCACTCCCGACGGCCACCTCCCCCCGGCCCGCAGACGACACCGAGGTGTTGTCCCAGAGGATACTGGAACATGGGCGACGGTTCTGGAGACGCCCCAAGGCGAAATCCCAGATGTCGGGCACATGGGGGGAAAGACCCCCATGGATTCTGCTGACGGGCCCGCAGCAAGTCTGGCCCCCAGCCGGATAATGCGCCAGAACCTCCAATGGTTCCGGATCCAAGTAGGCAGCCCCTCACTAAGGAGGGCAAGCCGCCTGTGCCGATGACCTCTGTCCACCCAGAGCCATCGGACAATATGCTGGAAGTGCTTCACGGTGCTTCCATTGACGAAGAGCACCGTACTCTTATGAGTACGGTGATTCAGAAGGTTCGGTCCACCAAAAGCGGATTGACCGAAGCCTGCGCCAGCCTCCTAATAGGCTTTCAGGTAAGTAACAAAAGAGTAAGAAAATATCACAATATAGACAGTAGCCCCTGATACTCTGTTTGGTGTTCGGAAAGATAAGCCAAACGGAGGGTCAATTATTATCCGCATGAGTCTAACAGAAAATGTCTATGTGAATAAGCAGGCATCGCTGCTGGCGCTGCCGCCCGTACTGTGGAGGTTACCGGACTGAAACGGGACCTGGGGCAGACCGAGGCAGAGCTCGGCCTCGTGAAGAGGCAGCTCGAGGAGAACAAAGTTAAGTGATACCCCGTCCGTGTGTCATATAAAGGAAAAATCATTGATGCTAACAGAAGCATCATGAATTTAATAGGGGCCACGACCGAAGTGGCAGCCCTTAAGAGAGCGATGTCCGAGGCTGAAGACAAGGCGGCCAAGGAGCGCACCGAGCGTCAGAAACAGGAGGCCCGGGTTAGTGGGGTCCAGCAAGAGCTCCAGGACTTTGTCAAAAAATTGAGTCCTTAGAGCGTGACTCCAAGACGCAAGAGTCTGAGCTTGCGAAGGCCCTCCAGAGCGTGCAAGACGCCAAGGATGAAGCCCAACAGGCCCTCCGAGAGATTCAGGAGGCCAAGAAGATAGCGGCGGGTAAGGCATTCATTATGCAAAGCAAGCACGTGATGGAGACTTTCCTTTTACTTACCCGAATTTGGTCAAAAAAAAACAGAGGGTAGCGGTACACCTTACCCTGAGAAGTACTATGAAGGTGTTATGAAAGGTGCCTGCCTTGTAGCGGACGAATGTGCCAAGGATGTAATATTTGAATGAATGTACTCATGTCATCCTGTAATATGAAAACGAGTTCATGTGCCCTATATAACGCTTGTTGATTTCAAATACTACCTTCTGTGCGGCCGTTTATAAAAATCTGAAAGTTGGCCAGTCGTCGGCTTCTGCCCTCATGTAACTAGTACTGGGGTGTTCAGGATAAACCTAAACATTCTTTATCCAAATTTTTGGTCCTTTAAGGAGGTGTTTAGCACGGCGAACAAGGCAATCAGACTATACAGCTTTATCACTCTCACTTAGCGATAGAAGTCTACAATTTTAAATTTTGGCGAAGCCCCTAGTATTCGGAAGGCCGAACTTGGGGCGCTATACACGCCTAAATAGGACAAGGCCGATTCCTTGCCCGAAGCAGAAAGAATCTTTAAGGATTTGAGACCTCTCAAACAGTGACCAGCTCTCGCCGCATCATGACAGTCAGTTTTCGGCTTTCTCTACTGAGGTGCTCATCCGGAAGAACCGGGACACAATCGCAATAGTTCTCCCTGCGCTACCTTAGCCGATATAACGAAACGTAAGGCACCAAAACAAGGGAGACGGGCAAACCCAACTATTGACCCAAGACATGATTCGGAGCTGATGCATATAATGATATAAGTTCAGGGTGCCGCACTGTCGAAAGTGTTTGGACTTTTCTTGCCGTGTTATGGGGTACATTGAAGCCCCTGGCTAATTGAACGTACCAAAGTGTACACATGCTATTTATAGTATGTAGACAATCAAGGAAAAAGATAAAGAAAATGTAATAACAAGATGACGTTGTATGTTTTTTCTGTTATTATTTAAATAATACGTCAAAGCATATGTATACAAGTAATGCGATAAGCAAGAATAGGACTATTTGACATGTCCTAACCAAGGGCAGGCTGCATGTGGGTATGTAAAATAGGTATAACAATCATTATCCGAGACCACCTGGGTATTCCCTTGTACGTCAAAGCCTCTTGCCTCCTTGGTTGTTCCTTCCCGTGATGAGTTCGATAATCAGGCTATCTGAAAAGGCTTCCCGAAAGTAGGGTCCTGAAAGGAAAGAAGATCATGAAGATATACGGGTCCCATGGTGGTTGAGCCGCATTGTGGACCGCATCGTAGCCGTGCCTCCGCCCGTGCCCATTGTATTTTGAGTGCGTAATTATGAACGCGTGGCACAAATTTCGCCGCTTGACTGGGACTAGGACGGAGGCCGAATTGCTAGTCGAGCTCTGGACGTGCCGGACGATCCTGTTGCAGAGTACTCCGGACACGCTTAACGGTGTCCGGGGGCTTGATCGTCGAGTTGGCGGTCTACCTAGGAAGGCTGCTTTGTACTTCTGCTACGAGGGTTGCAGTGTGCTCCTCCGTATGGAGCGAGCAATCTGTGTTTCCATTGACTTTTATAACCCCACGAGGTCCTGGCATCTTGAGCTTGAGGTATGCGTAGTGTGGTACCGCATTGAATCGAGCAAATGCGGTTCGTCCTAGTAGTGCATGATAGCCACTACGGAAGGGGACGATATCAAAGATTAACTCCTTGCTTCGTAAGTTGTCCAGAGATCCGAAGACCACTTCAAGTGTTATGGAGCCCGTACAACAGGCCTCTACATCTGGGATTACACCTTTAAAGGTGGTTTTGGTGGGTTTGATCCTTGAGGGATCGATGCCCATTTTGTGCACTGTATCCTGATAAAGCAGGTTCAGGCTGCTACCACCGTCCATGAGGACTCGCATGAGATGGAATCCGTTAATGATGGGGTCGAGGACCAATGCGGCTGAACCGCCATGACGGATACTGGTAGGATAGTCCCAGCGATCGAAAGTGATCGGATAGGATGACCATGGGTTGAACTTTGGGGCGACTAGCTCCATCGCATAGACGTCCCTTAGTGCACGCTTCTGTTCTCGCTTGGGAATGTGGGTGGCGTAGATCATGTTTACCATTTTCACTTGGGGAGGAAATTTCTTCTGTCCCCCTGTGTTCGGCGGCCAGGGCTCCTCGTTATTATCGCTATGCGGCCCCTCTTCCCTATTTTTGGCATTCGACTTGCCAGCATGTTTGAACACCCATCATTCTCTATTGGTGTGGTTGGATGGCTTATCAGGGGAGCTGTAAATTTGACACGAGCGATCGAGTATGCGGTCCAGACTGGACGAACCCGGATTGTTTCTTTTAAATGACTTTTTCTGCTGAACGGACTTAGCGCCACTATATCCGGCATTGACTGCCGTGTCTTCAGCGTTGTCGCCGTTGTTCCGACGCTTATGTCTGTTGCGTCGTGGCTTGCCGTTGCTATCTCGGGCATCTGAAGTGCTCGGATTTCTTGGCGTGATGTTACTACGAGCCAGCCAGCTATCCTCGCCCGTGCAAAAGAGGGTCATGAGTGTTGTGAGGGCTGCCACGGACTTCGGCTTCTCTTGGCCGAGGTGTCGGGCGAGCCACTCATCATGGATGTTATGCTTAAAGGCCGCTAGGGCTTCGGCATCCGGACAGTCGATGATTTGGTTCTTTTTAGTTAGGAACCGAGTCCAGAATTTCCTGGCTGACTCTCCGGGCTGTTGGGTTATGTGACTTAGGTCATCTGCATCCGGTGGTCGCACGTAAGTGCCCTGGAAGTTGTCAAGGAATGCGTCCTCCAGGTTCTCCCAACTGCCAATGTAGTTCGCCGGCAGGCTATTCAGCCAATGTCGAGCCGGTCCTTTCAGCTTAACGGGGAGGTACTTGATGGCATGTAGATCGTCGCCGCGGGCCATGTGAATGTGGAGAAGGAAATCTTCAATCCATACCGCGGGATCTATTGTGTCATCGTATGATTCAATGTTTACGGGTTTAAACCCTTCTGGGAATTCATGTTCCATTACTTCATCAGTGAAGCATAAGGGGTGTGCGGCGCTGATACGTCTCCAACGTATCTATAATTTTTGATTGTTCCATGCTATTATATTATCTGTTTGAAGGATTACGGGCTTTATTATACACTTTTACATTACTTTGGGGACAAACCTATTAACCGGAGGCCCAACCCATATCAAACGGAGTCCAAATGGAACGAAACCTTCGACAGCGTGATTTTTTGGAAGATTATGATCCAGGAGACTTGGAGTGCAAGCCGGGAGGTCATCGAGGAAGCCACGAGATAAGAGGGCACCCCCCCCTATAGGGCGCGCCCCCCTGTCTCATGGGCCCCTCGAGCACCCCCTGACCGACTTCTTTCGCCTATATAAGCCTACGTACCCTAAAAACATCGAATATCAAGATAGATCGGGAGTTCCGCCGCCGCAAGCCTCTGTAGCCACCAAAACCCTCTCGGGAGCCCTTCCCGGCACCCTGCCGGAGGGAGGATCCTTCACCGGTGGCCATCTTCATCATCCCGGCGCTATCCATGACAAAGAGGGAGTAGTTCAGCCTCGGGGCTGAGGGTATGTACCAGTAGCTATGTGTTTGATCTCTCTCTCTCTCTTGTGTTCTCTCTCGTGTTCCCTCTATGGCACGATCTTGATGTATCCCGAGCTTTGCTATTATAGTTGGATCTTATGATGTTTCTCCCCCTCTACTCCCTTGTGATGAATTGAGTTTTCCCTTTGAAGTTATCTTATCGGATTGAGTCTTTTATGAGAACACTTGATGTATGTCTTGCCGTGCTTATCTGTGGTGACAATGGGATATCATGTGCCACTTGATGTATGTTTTGGTGACCAACTTGCGGGTTCCGCCCATGAACCTAGGCATAGGGGTTGGCACACGTTCTTGACTCTCCGATAGAAACTTTGGGGCACTCTTTGAAGTACTTTGTGTTGGTTGAATAGATGAATCTGAGATTGTGTGACGCATATCGTATAATCATGCCCACGGATACTTGAGGTGACAATGGAGTATCTAGGTGACATTAGGGTTTTGGTTGATTTGTGTCTTAAGGTGTTATTCTAGTACGAACTCTTGAATAGATTGATCCGAAAGAATAACTTTGTTTGTTCTCCGCTATTAGTGTCTTTGGAGTGACTCTTTGTTGCATGTTGAGGGATTATTATATGATCTATCTATATTATTATTGTTGATAGAACTTGCACTAGTGAAAGTATGAACCCTAGGCCTTGTTTCCTATCATTGCAATACCGTTTACGCTCATTTTTATTGCTTGCTACCTTGCTGTTTTTATAATTTCAGATTACAAATACCTTTATCTACCATCCATATTGCACTTGTATCACCATCTGTTTGCCGAACTAGTGCACCATACAATCTACCATTGTATTGGGTGTGTTGGAGACACAAGAGACTCTTTGTTATTTGGTTGCAGGGTTGTTTGACAAAGACCATCTTCATCCTATGCCTCCTACGGATTGATAAACCTTAGGTCATCCACTTGAGGGAAATTTGCTACTATCCTACAAACCTGTGCACTTGCAGGCCCAACAACGTCTACAAGAAGAAGGTTGTGTAGTAGACATCAGGCGCCTCTATGCCGAGCTACATCATGATGCCGTTCAAATGAGTCTGGTCTGTTGTATTCGGCCCGACCGGACTTGTTTTTAGCGTATCCAGCATGACGGTCAGCATCACACGTTGTGGCGCGCCCCCATGATCTGTAGATCGATCTTGACTGTCCTGCTTTGTTTTCCAATACGTCTTGCATGTCCTGCGTGTTGCCCTGGGCCTTAGTATTTTTGTTTGATTGGCGGCAAGGAGCGGGCGGTTGTTCGATCTGATACGCTGCTTTGTATTGGCAACAAGGTGGCCGGGCCGCCTCATCCTGCGCTGGTAGTCTAGGCTCTAGCGCCTCCTCCTCGAGTTGGGGTAGCAACCTATGCTTCGGGTAACTTTTGGTTGGGCACTCGAGTCCGTATTCCTCGGCTGCCAGGACCTTAGTCCATCTATCTGTTAGCAGATCTTGATCAGCTTGAAGCTGCTGCTGCTGCTTCTTCTTCAGGGTTTTTGCAGTGGCTATAAGCCGGCGCTTGAAGTGCTCCTGCTTGACGGGATACTCAGGCACGACAAATTCGTCATTGCCGAGGCTCACCTCATCTTCGGAGAGAGGCATATAATTGTCGTCCTCCAAGTCTCCATCCATTGCCTGTTCATCTGGGCTAGCTTGCCCATCCTCCTGCTCGGCCTGCTCGAAGTCAGGCTGGGCGGGTCTGTCTTCGGCACGATCCAGATTGCTATTATCTCCTGTGCCGGTACTGCTATTTCTGCGATGGCAGGGCTTAGAGCGGTGCCGATGACGCTAGTGCTTTGATTGCTTCCCCAAGCCAAGGGATTATCCTATGTTGCCTCATCGCCATTGTTTTCTTTGTGGGTATCCACTGTATATATATCATATGATGAGGTGGCTGTCCAGCGCCGTGTGGGCGGCGGTTCCTGTTCTTCTCCTACATCGTCATCCACACCATCGATGTCTTCAGAGTCGAAGTCAAGCACGTCGGTTAAGTCATTGACAGTGGGTATTAAGTGGGTGGTGGGTGGGTAATGAATTTCTTCGTTGTCCGCTTCCCACTCGAGCCGGACATAGTTCGGCCAAGAGTCTCCTGATAAGGAGAGAGATCTTAATGAATTTAGCATGTCACCCAAGGGCGAGTGTTGAAAGATATCCGCGGAGGTAAACACCATGATCGGTGCCCAATCAGATTCGATAGGCACAGACACGCGCGGTTCGGAACCTAAGACCGGAGACGAGTCCGGGGTCCGGTGACACAGATCTCTTTGGAGGTGGAGTCTTTGTTCGGCTCCAACGTCGATGAGTGTGCGGCCTCCATGGCGGGGTCCATCCACCCGTCCTCAGAGGGTGCGATCAGCTCCAGATTAGGGGTCGGGGCAGCCGCAGGTGCGATATCCCAAACATCGTCCGATGGCAGATCTAAGTCATGCACGTCGTGACTATTTGGTGCTCCTGACGCAGGCTCGAACCCATCGAAGATCAAGTCTCCGCGGATGTCAGCTGCGTAGTTCAAGTTGCCAAACCTGACCTGATGGCCAAGGGTGTAGTTGTCGATCTGCTCCATATGGCCAAGCGGGTTGGCCCGCAGTACGAAGCCACCGAATACGAAGATCTGTACGGGGAGGAAAGCCTCACCCTGGACCACATCGTTGCTGATGGTTTAAGGAGGCATTAAGACTTATCATGACGACACAGTGGAACTCTCAATGAAAGCACCAATGTCGGTGTCAAAACTGGCGGATCTCGGGTAGGGGGTCCCGAACTGTGTGTCTAAGGCTAATGGTAACAAGAGGCGGGGGACACGATGTTTACCCAGGTTCGGGCCCTCTCGATGGAGGTAATGCCCTACTTCCTGCTTGATTGATCTTGATGATATGAGTATTACAAGAGTTGATCTACCACGAGATCGTAGAGGCTAAACCCTAGAAGCTAGCCTATGATTATGATTGTTGTTCTTGTCCTACGGACTAAACCCTCCGGTTTATATAGACACTGGAGGGGGCTAGGGTTACACAGAGTCGGTTACAGAGATGGAGATCTATACATCCAAATCGCCAAGCTTGCCTTCCACGCAAAGGAGAGTCCCATCCGGACATGGGACGAAATCTTCAATCTTGTATCTTCATAGTCCAACAGTCCGGCCAAAGTATATAGTCCGGCTGTCCGAGGACCCCCTAATCCAGGACTCCCTCAATGGGGGTCCTAAACCTGCAAGATATGAACTTGTGCCTGATAGGTACATGGGTTAAGAGATATATTGCAGGAGAGGGGTCTCTATGGAAACAAGTGGTAGATAGTAAATATAATACTAGAAACCCTAATATCTTATGTTGCCAGGATAATCACCCATCAAAATTCTGGAAAAGCTTCCTGTGGGCTTTACAGGCTGTGAAGTTTGGTTATAAATGGAAGATAGGGAATGGGAGATCTATTAGGTTCTGGGAGGACATTTGGCATGGAAATGCTCCTCTGTCTACCCAGTTTTGGGATCTGTATTTCTTGGTGCAAGAAAAGAACAAGACCCTTGCCGATCTATGGGATTGTGTTGAGCTTAGGTGTACTCTTAGAAGGACATTCTCTGATCAGCTAATGTAACAATGGTTAGATCTATGTAGCATAGTTGAGTCAATTCATTTCGACGAGGAAGAAGATAGTTTGATCTGGCAGTATGAGTCGAAAGGGGTTTATTCTTCTAAGTCACTTTACGCTATTCTCAATTTTAGGGGGGTACAACCAGTATTTCTTCCTGCAGTGTGGAATATCAAAGTACCCCCAAAAATTTAGGGTTTCCTGTGGTTGTTTTCGCAGAACAAAATTATGACCTGTGATAATCTAAGAAAAAGAGGTATGGCGAAACCTTTAGAGTGTGTACACTGCAAAGAGATAGAGTCTGTTTATCATCTGTTCTTTGAATGTGTTGTAGCTAGGATTGTCTGGAATATTGTTTATAAGATATTCCAGATAGAGGTGATTGATTTTGAGTCGGTTGCTAGATGTCGGTTATGTAACAAGAAGAATTTGCACTTTAATTTTGTTTCTTCCGCAATCCTGTGGGGTTTGTGGAATGCAAGAAATGCTATTGTGTTTAACAGATGCTCATGGATATCTATGAAGCAGGTCCTGGGACCAATCTTTGGGTACCTGAGAGCATGGACCAAGATATCCAGGGATCTGCAAGGTGGTCTGTTGGACAAGTTTCAGAAAGAACTATGGGAGACCTTAAAGGCCCCGTTTGCACTGGAGCCAGGCTGAGCCAGGAGATGCACGGTATTGGGTGTGGATCATGGAAGGCGGCGATGAATGGAGCTAAACACGGGGGCAGGACATCGATCGGATACCAGAAGATGCATCTAGAGGAAGCTGATAATATACATGTTGTCTTCTCTGGGTTCTAATGTGCTCCCCTGGCCATTCTTTCACTCGTCGGGCCAAAAAATAATCATTGCGAGTTTTGTGATGTAGCGAGGAGTCTGATGTAGTAGTAAGAATATGTTTGTTTCGTTTTGGGCGTTGAGTGAGATTGGATTCTGGCATGAGCCATGTAAAACCTGGTTTTGGCTTCGCTTTCTTCATGAAATTGGAGCCGGGGGTTTTGGCTTCAAGTCCCGAGGCAACCACAAGGGTGGGGGCGCCCCCCTGGGGCACGCCCCCTGCCTTGTCATCAACTCGTGGGCCCCCTTGACTTGTCCCCGACACCAACACCTCCTATAAATCCCAAAAACCTCAGAAATAAACCTAGATCGGGAGTTCCACCGCCGCAAGCCTGTGTAGCCACGAAAAACCTCTCGGGACACTATTCCGGCACCCTGCCGGAGGGGGAATCCATCACCGGTGGCCATCTTCATCATCCATGACAAGGAGGGAGTAGTTCACCCTCGGGGCTGAGGGTATGTCTTAGTAGCTATGTGTTTGATCTCTTTCTCTCTCTCGTGTTCTTGGTATGGCACTACAAGAAATATGTCATCGAGGTCCATCATATCCTTCAGCCGAATGAGGTCGAAGCGGTCGAGGTCGTCGGCGGAGTTTGAACCCTTACGTATACCCATCGGGTGGAAACCACCGGAACCGGAACTCGAGATAGTACTGAGCGCCATTGGCTTTGCTTTGCTTATGTAGAGTACGTACAAGTTTACAAGTAGTTGCAGCTGTCACTCGTTTAATGATGGTTTTTGAGAATGAGTCAGCAGCTCGTTATACTTCGGGGGAAAAGGGAAGAAAGTGCTGGTGCGTCGGTGCGTGGACACGTGGAAAACCATAGGCCATGGGATGGAAGTGTGCGTACGTCGATTGGTCCATTTAGCATTTGGGACGTTGCCATGCATGCCCTATACGCCAGCCATCCGGTGCCCCTGATCGAATGGCCCCCCACACTTTTTCCTTTCCCCGAATACAACACTACCAGACCGGTCTACTCGGGACACTGGCGGCCCCGCCTCCAGCGCTGACACCGTAGTTACCACTCTCCACCATCCCCGTGGCTGTTGCGATTGAGACGGGCACCTTCAAGGCACTGGAGGCCCATCTCCGGTTCCTGGCGGGCCGGACAGACTGAAGGAGTTCCTGGAGGCCATTGCATCACCGGTCGCTCCTGGGCTGCTGCACGGCCCTGTCTTCAAGCCTGTTGCACCACCCAAGCACCAGGCGATCAAGGCGGTGGCCACGGAGGCGGTTAGGCGCAGTGGGCGCCTAGCTCTGAAGGACACTGGGGACTCGGTGATGACCATGGCGTAGAAAACGGTATGCCGCCATCTCGGAGAGGAGTTTGACGAACCAGTTGCAGATGTTGCAAGCTTCCTTGGCCTCTATGTTGCATCATTCCAATCCCCCTCACCACCGATCAGAACAAAGCCCTTACGGACTTGGCCCTCAATGCCACTGCTGGGAGGAAGAGGGCAGGGCTTGTCACTGCCTGAGTGTGGCCATTGTTCTGTTGTATCAGTGATGTGTTAGTTTCCATGGATAGTTGCAACTTTCTGATTTGGAACGTCAGGGGGCTTAACTCCCAGGCGCGTAGATTGGTAGTTTCCAATGTGGTCCGTCAGCACTGTTGTTCGATGGTTTTCCTGCAAGAATCAAAACTGCAATTTGTGTCACCCCAAGATGTAGTTGCGATCTGCTCAGCCAGATGTTCTGCATTCGTGTTCTCGCCTTCGGTGGGTGCAAGTGGTGTCCTGATCACCGCTTGGGACCCTGACCTCATCTCGGTGACAAGTTCAACCTGCAACCGCCACTTCATCTCCACTAACTGCACCAATAAGAAGACTGGGAAACAGTGGATACTGGTGAACGTGTATGGTCCCCAGTCGGCTGCTGAAAAACTTGAATTCCTTGTTGATCTAAAGGCTATTGCTAGTACGGCCGCAGCCCCGATCATCTTTGTTGGGGGCTTCAACCTGATCGCCCGGATGTGTGATAAGAGTAACACCAGAGTTCACAAGGGTTTGATGAATGCTTTTGAAAAATTATGAATGATGCTCAGCTCAAAGACATGTACTTGCATGGCAAGCGGTACACTTGGTCCAACGAGCAGCAGGCGACAATGATGGTGAAACTTGACCTGGACTGTTCAGCGAACCTTGGAGTAACCAGTACCCTAATTCCATCCTACAAGGCCTATCCTCTGAAGTCTCTGATCACACGCCGCTTTTTCTAAATGCTAACCACTCCTTCAAGCATTGCAGACGCTTCCGTTTTGAGAAGCATTGGATTAGATGGGAGGGTTTCCGCGAGGTGGTGGCACAGGCATGGTAGCTGCACAATCCCCCCGCCGACCCCTTTGTTGCATACAACGCAAAGTTCCAGGCAACTGCTAAGGCCCTCACACGCTGGAGTGCCCAGAAAACAAGCGATATGCAATTGCCAGCATCAATAGTATCTGAATTAATCTTCCAATTGGATGTAGCGATGGAAAATAGGAGCCTAACTGCGGAAGAAACTTCTTTTCACAAGCTTCTGAAGATGCAGTGGCTGGGTCCGGCTGCCATGGAGCGCTGCATGTGGAGGTAACAGTCCCGCTTCCTCGGGCTCCGCGAGGGGGACTGTGACTCCCGCTTTTTCCACCTAAAAGCTACTGGGCGACGAGGAAAGAACTTCATCCATTCTCTGTTGATTGATGAGACAGTGATTGCAGACCAGCAAGCCGAGATGACAACAATCCATAGTCACTTCCAGGCCCTCCTTGCTGCTTACCAGCCTCGCGCCCAAACTCTGTGTAACAGCCCCAAAATTGGGTTATCAATTTTTGTGCTGTTATTTCTTCCTGGCACTCATTTTTCAAAATCTTTCTCCTGAGTTTTGCTGATGACCCTGAGAATTCTTGTCATTTCCAACCTTTCAAAACTTGCTCATGCCTTTTTCAGTGGGCAAGACCTCAGTTGCATCATCTTAAAACCCTCTCAAACCCTAATTCCAAATTTTTGGGATTCGAATATGCCCTTTGTGATTTCAAAGGGGCTATCATTTTCCTTGATCTGTTTATCATCCCATCTGTTCCTAGAGACCTTCCTATCCCTTTCAACCTTGGATATGCAAAAATATTGCCAAGTTCCATGCAATATTTGTGAATTATGGTCTATTCCTTTTCTGGCCTTTCTGAGGAATAAAATCAAAAGGCATATCTAGCCATCTCCTAAATTCATGTGAATTGGTGGAGTTGATAATTATGCCTAATCCAAGCTCTGGCAAATATATTGGCCATAATTAAATATGGAAAATTGCCTTTTCCTATTTAATGCCAATATTCCATTTATGCCATGTTTCTAAAGGAACTATTATTTTTATAGCAGAGAAAATTCCCACATAACTTGTGGAGCTTGTCCTTGCTATATAATCGCTAGTTCCATCCTCATCTCATGTTCCTCAGTTCAAAAATTGGGCACATGATCCAATGCAAGTTTCTGCCTCTCTGACATTTTTGCAAAGGAATTTATTCCTAATTCCTTTTGAGATGCACTTTGCCAGGGTGATTAAAATTGATAAATCACCCATGGAGACCAAAGATGATCTCAATCCAATCATCCTAGCTCCCTGTGCAATGTTTCAAAGTTTCTGACTAGATTAAAATTTTGTGAAGGGAGTTTCCAAATGGGATGAAACTCTTCCATCTTCTCAAGTATCCCAAATCATTAGCCTTCACCCAAATTCAGCTCATTTCACTGAGCTATGTGAGCACAGGAGCAATTCTTGTTTTCTGTCCAAATTTTCAGTCTGTGAAGAAAGTACATTTTATCTTGCTCCATTATGGCTGAAAATAATTCCAAGCCTTCTCCTATCCATATAACCCACCTACCCAAGAGTTTGGATAATTTAATTTAGCCAATATTTTCCTAGAATTTTCCCAAGTTTCTGGTCCAAAGTGGTGCTTGTGAAGAAAGTACCAATTTGGTAAGTCCATTTGGTTTGATCTTTTTACAGCATCTACTTCTGACCAAATCCCGAGGATTTGCCAAGTTATAGCTCAATCCAATACCCCTAGTGAGTTCGTCATCATCATTCGATTTCGGGACACTTTTAGCAGTTGTTAAGCAACTATGCTAAATATTTGTCCCAATGCCCTCAAAACCCCCAGGACCATAGTCCTTGCTACCTAAGCCTCCTAGACATCAATTCTACCTTTCACCCTCTCTGGTTTTACCTCTAGGATGTTGCCAAGTTTGCAGCAGGAAACTTGTGGAGCTTGGTTTACTCAGCGCTTTTTGTCTCTACCTGTCTCTTTACCGTAGTAACAATCTATCTTCGAAGGACTACGCGGTAGACATGAGCTGGCATTAGTAAATCCTCCAGAGCACGCTGATGAAGCTATGTACCTAGGGTAGGGTCATGGACCTGTCGGAGCTACCCTACCCAAGGACATCTCTAGAAGGAACTACCTGTCAGTCGACTTTAAGGTGATCCACTCGACAGACTCGAGGACACTCGACCATGAAGCTAATCACTCGACCTTGAAGCTAACCACTTGATGGCCAGGAGATCTAAAGTCACTTTGCATGTAACGGTCTGTCATAAGTAGCCTTTATGGTCGTCATCGCACTTTATGAGGGCGTTGCCAGTAACCCCCTGACTTAACGTACTTTAAACCCTGCATAACTGAGGGCTGGAGGGGTCTGGCGAACTCTATATAAGCCACCCCCCCCCTCCTTAGTGTAAAGGGTTCGCACCCCTGTAACTCACACGCATATAATCCAGTCGACCGCCTCCGGGCTCCAAGACATAGGGGTGTTACTTCTTCCGAGAAGGGCTTGAACTCGTAAAACTCTTGCATGTACAATTACTCCATTGCTAGGATCTTGCCTCTCTCTTAGTACCCCCCTACACTACTGTCAGACTTAGAACCACGACAGTTGGCGCCCACCATGGGGCAGGAGTCTTAGCGACTTATTTGAGAAGTTGCATTTTTTTCCGATCTCCTTCATCATGGTTTCAGGCGGAGTTTTGGTTGAGGGCCACGAGATCCGTCTCTGCGCGCTCACGTTCGCCGTCGACGACTCTGCCTGGCTTCAGGAGGCTCCGCTCGACGTCGACGCATTCCCAGTCCGCGGAGCGACGCACTTTCGCGCATGCGTCCGCGGCGTCCTCCTGCGGCAATCGTCGACCCAGTATCGACCAGTTTTCATGTCATCCTCCCTCCCAGCTTCCCGCCGGTGCAAGCACTCCGGTCGGTCACGGCTTCAGCGGTGGGTGAGGCACGCGGTGGCTCACCAGTCGACCACCGCCCAAGTCGCGGCAATTGCGCCCGACGAATCTCTCTGTGGCCTGTTCGATCTGTCGACTGGCTCCGCAGAGACCGCATCCGAGTGCGACAGCAGTGATCCAGCGGCGGAGGTCCTGATGGTCAATGGACCACATGGTCCCCCCGGCTTTCCCGGTGCTGAGGGAGGCGACGGCAGAGGAGATCCGTCGCACGCCCATGAAGAGTACCTTCCCGAGCCCCTTGATTCGCTGCAGAGGGAAGAACTTCGCCGTTGGAACATGGATGCACTTCACACTCCTATCGTTGGAGAAACCCCTGAGGCTCGCGCCTTAGAGGATGCGCGCTTGGCCAACCTGGCTGAGCGTGCTCGACTTGAGAACCTTCAACGAGCACTCGATGAGCGTGCGCGGCAACGGGCCCCGGACTCTAGTCGACGCCAGCTCTTTCCACCTCCGACTCAGGTATATCAAACTCCGATTCAGAATTTAGCAGCTGCAGCTCGTATAGCAGAGTCAATTCAGCCCTCTCAGTCAGAGGCTGGCAGAGGCTTGATGCAGATCAGAGATTTGCTCCGGGCAGCAGGAGATCAAAATTCAGCTGTATCCCAGTCGTGGAACAGGATTCACAGCAAATCCGTGGCTGCGAATACGGTCCAGTCGGCTCATAGCCCCAGATCGCCCCCCGAGGCGTGAAGGGCGTGGAGACCGACACGATCAGTACAGGAACCGTGAGCAGTATGATCACCGATTCGATCGCGATGATCGATGTCGAGTGCCCACCCCTCCCCCAAGGGGTGGATCCTACGCACCTCGATAGCAGGATGATAGACGCCAGCACAGTGGCGGGCGAAGAATTCTAGTCGACCCCAGGGAACCAGGCTTTGATGCGAGATCCATCATCATTCAAGGTCTGGTCGACCGGAACAGAGCTCACAGGGAAGGTCACGACAGAGATGTACCCACCAGCAGCCAAGTGCATGTCTCCGGACCAGAGTGTTTCAGCACAGCCATCAGGGCCCCGGTGATTCCCCCCAACTTCAGGTGGGCGACTGGAGTCAGTAAATTCAATGGTGAGTCTAAGCCTGATACTTGGCTTGAAGACAACTAAGTGGCTGTCCAGATCAGCGGCGGGAATGATGATGTGGCCATGAAGCATCTGCCTCTTATGTTGGAGGGATCGGCCAGAGCATGGTTGAATCAGTTGACACCCAGCAGCATTTACATGTGGGAAGACCTTTCCCAAGTGTTTATCAGAACGTTCGAGGGAACATGCAAGCGACCAGCAGGACTGATAGAGCTGCAATCTTGTGTGTAGAAGTCGAATGAGACTTTGAGAGATTACATCCAGAGATGGATCACATTGCATCACACAGTAGAGAATGTATCTGATCACCAGGCAGTATGCGCCTTCAAGGAAGGCGTTAAGTACAGAGAGCTAAGCCTGAAATTCGGTCGAATCGGAGACATGTCTCTGAGTCGAATGATGGAGATAGCCACCAAATATGCCAATGGTGAGGAAGAGGATCAGCTCCGGAGTGGCAAGCACAAGTCAGTCGCCCAGGACACCGGAAGAGGGAACTCCAGTCGGAAGCAAAAGCGGAAAGCCGAGCCAGCTGCTCCTGGAGAAGCCTTGGCCGTGACTCAAGGAAAGTTCAAAGGGAAGCCCAAAGGGCCTTGGAACCCCAAGAAAGTAAAGGATAAAGAAGGAAATGACGTGATGGATTTACCGTGTCACATCCACACAAAGAAAGATGAAGAGGGTAATTTCATTTACCCGAAGCATACCACTCGGCAGTGTCGACTCCTGATACAGCAGTTCCAAGGGAAACAGTCCAAGGATAAGGAAAAAGAGTCGGACAAAGTTGAGAACAAGGGGAATAGTGACGAAGAATATCCTCAAGTCAATTCCACTCTGGTGATTTTTACTAACGTTGAGAGAAAGAACCGACTGAAAGTTATAAACCGAGAGGTGAATATGGCCGCTCCGGCGATGCCCAATTATCTGAAGTGGTCTCAGACAGCCATCACATTCAACCAGTTAGATCACCCGACGCACATAGCCACCCCCGGGAGGCAGGCTCTGGTGGTCGACCCAGTCGTCGAAGGTACTCGACTGACTAAAGTGTTGATGGATGGCGGCAGTAGTTTGAACATACTGTACGCAGAGACACTGGAAGGGATGGGCATTCCGATGTCCAGACTCAGCACAAGCAATATAAGTTTCTATGGAGTCATCCCTGGCAAGAAGGCCGCGTCACTCTGCCAGATTGCTCTCGATGTGGTTTTTGGTGATTCCAAAAACTTCCGCAAAGAAAAGTTGACATTTGAAGTTGTGGATTTCCAAAGTGCCTATCACGCCATTTTGGGTAGGGCAGCTTATGCGCGTTACCATGTTACGTGTACCTCAAATTGAAGATGCCTGGCTCTAAAGGCGTGATCACTGTTACTGGTAATCGCAAGAAGGCGGAAGAGTGCTTTCAGAAAGGCTCGAAAATCGTCGATGCTTAGATGGTAGCAGAAGAATGGCAGGAACACCAGAGAAATGCAGACCCGAGTGATTTGTTGCGAGCCAAGAAGCCTGCTACGGAATTAGCGTTTCAGTCGTCCGGCGAGACAAAACCAGTTCACATCCACCCGACCGACCCCAACGCTGCTCCAACTAATATCTCCACAACACTCGACCCCAAATAGGAAGAAGCGCTCACCCAGTTCATCTGTGAGAACTGGGACATCTTTGCATGGAAACCTTCTGACATGCCAGGTGTACCCAGGGGGCTGGCTGAGCACCGTCTGCGAGTCGATTCAAAGGCAAAACCCGTCAAGGAACATCTACGACGGTCCGCCGTCCAGAAAAGGAAGGCTATTGGCGAAGAGGTGGCTCGGCTCTTAGCAGCAGAGTTTATCCGAGAGATTTACCACTCCGAGTGGCTCGCCAATGTAGTCATGGTCCCCAAGAAGGACAAGTCACTTTGCATGTGCATTGACTTTAAACATATCAATCGGGCCTGCTCGAAAGATCATTTTCCTCTCCCCCGCATCGACCAAATAGTCGACTCGACTGCGGGATGTGAGCGACTGTCTTTCTTAGACGCCTATTCCGGGTACCATCAGATCCGTCTGTTTGGACTCGATGAGATCAAAACAGCTTTCATCACCCCATTCGGGTGCTTCTGTTATGTCACCATGCCATTCGGCCTCAAGAATGCCGGAGCCACATTCATCAGGATGATTGAGAAGTGTTTGCTCACTCAAATCAGTCGGAATGTGGAAGCATACATGGATGACATCATGGTCAAGTCACGGAAAGGTTCTGACCTGCTGACTGACCTCGCTGAAACATTTGCCAACCTCAGGAGGTATGATATCAAGCTTAATCTATCCAAGTGCACATTCGGAGTTCCTGGCGGAAAGTTGCTCGGTTTTCTCGTTTCCGAACAAGGAATCGATGCAAACCCAGAGAAAGTGGGCACTATACTCCGAATGAAACGACCTATGCGTGTGCACGATGTTCAGAAGCTTACTGGTTGCTTGGCCACTTTAAGTTGATTCATCTCTCGTCTCGGTGAGAAGGCATTGCCTCTTTACCGACTGATGAAGAAGTCAGACAAGTTCGAGTGGACTCCTGAAGCTGATGCAGCGTTTGTAGAGTTAAAAACCCTGCTTTCCACCCAGCCGGTGCTTGCTGCCCTGATCAGCAAAGAGCCTTTGCTGCTTTACATTGCAGCCACAGGACAAGTCGTCAGTATAGTACTTACGGTCGAGCGGGAAGAAGAAGGGAAAGCCTTCAAAGTTCAGCGCCCAATATATTATATTTCTGAAGTCCTGACCCCATCAAAGCAAAGATACCCTCATTATCAGAATCTCGTATATGGGATTTATATGACCACTAAGAAAGTTGCTCACTACTTCTCTGATCATACCATCATAGTCGTCAGCGACGCCCCATTATCAGAGATTCTGCACAACCGAGATGCAACTGGTCGAGTGGCAAAATGGGCGATTGAACTCCTTCCACTGGATATCAGATTTGAGGCAAAGAAAGCTATCAAGTCCCAAGCAATAGCAGATTTCCTCGCCGAGTGGACTGAACAGCAGTTACCGACTCAAGTTCACGCGGAGCACTAGACTATGTTCTTTGATGGCTCTAAAATGCTGAATGGTTCCTGTGCCAGGGTAGTGTTGGTTTCCCCCCGAGGAGATAAGCTCAGATATGTACTCCAGATTGACTTTGATTCCTCCAACAACGAAGCAGAATACGAAGCACTTTTGTATGGGTTGCGTATGGACATCTCACTCGGCGTCCGTCGCCTCATGGTCTATGGCGACTCGGATTTAGTGGTTAACCAAGTGTTGAAGGAGTGGGACGTCAGAAGCCCAGCTATGACTGGTTACTGCAACGCAGTAAGAAAGCTGTAGAAGAAGTTCGAGGGGTTAGAGCTTCATCACATACCCCGCCGAAAAATCAAGCAGCTGATGACTTGGCGAAGATTGGTTCGAAAAGAGAGGCCATCCCCAGTGGCGTGTTTTTAGAGCATGTTCACGCGCCGTCAGTTCAAGAGGATCCTTTCACCGAAGAAGCCCCGCAGCCAAAAAGTGCCACGGATCCGACTGAAGTTGAGGTCCCAGCGGTGGTCGATCTAATCATGGAAGTTCTGGTTATCACTCCCGACTGGACAGTGCCTTACATCGCGTATATTGTAAGGAAAGAGCTCCCAGAGAATAAAGAAGAGGCTTGGCAGATCGTCCATCGATCCAAGGCCTTTACTGTCATGAGGGGACAGTTGTACAGAGAAAGCGCGACTGGAGTCAGCCAGAAATGCATAGCACCGGAAGAGGGTTGAATGATTCTCAACGACATCCACTCGGGGACCTTTGGCCATCATGCGTCCTCTCAGACCATCGTGGCTAAAGCATACCGAGCGGGTTTTATTGGCCCAAGGCAAATGAAATGGCGAAAGAGATAGTCGACAAGTGTGAAGGATGTCAGTTTTACTCCAACATGTCACACAAACCCGCCTCAGCCTTGAAGAGCATCCCAATCATCTGGCCTTTCGCTGTTTGGGGGTTAGATATGGTTGGACCACTGAGAACTGGCAGGAGCGGCTTCATCCATGTACTGGTGGCAGTCGACAAATTCACCAAGTGGATCGAAGCCAAGCCTATTAAAAATCTTGACGCTGGCACGGCCATCAGCTTCATCAGGGAATTGATATTCAGATATGGAGTTCTGCATAGCATCATCACTGATAATGGGTCAAACTTCGATTCCGATCAATTCAAAGCTTTCTGCGCTTCCCAAGGCACACGGGTCGACTACACTTCAATCGCCCATCCCCAGTCGAATGGACAAGCAGAAAGAGCAAACGGCCTAATTCTCAAAGGACTGAAACCCCGGTTGATGCGTGACCTCAAACACGCAGCAGGCGCGTGGGTCGACGAACTTCCGTCAGTTCTTTGGGGATTGAGGACTACCCCAAATCGGTCGACTGGGAGAACTCCATTCTTTCTGGTCTATGGAGCTGAAGCGGTTTTGCCGAGTGACCTGCTTCACAATGCACCATGAGTCGAGCTCTACTCTGAAGCCAAAGCAGAACAAGCCCGACAGGACGCAGTCGACCTTCTAGAAGAAGACAGAGAGATGGCCATGATCCGATTGACCATCTATCAGCAAGACTTGCGCCGATTCTACGCCAGAAATGTGAAGAGCCGAGCCTTCCAAGAAGGAGATTTGGTCCTCCGAGTGGACCAATAGAAGCCGCACAAACTCGCCCCTACTTGGGAAGGCCCCTTCATCGTCACCAAAGTTCTCCATAACGGAGTGTACCATCTTTACAACGTCGATCGCCAGATCGACGAGCCACGAGCTTGGAATGCGGATCTGCTCCACCCCTTTTACACTTAAATACTCACTCAGATGAGATGTAATAAAAGTACTCCTGTAGTTTATCTATCAAAGACAAAAGTGTTATAATTTTCCCATTAATTGTTGTCGCTTTTGCTTGTATAAGAAATCCCCAAGTGGGTGGCTTAGCTGCGAATCCGTTTCACCTAAGTGTGTAAAATTTTTCCTACCGAGTGACAAGCAAGCCTCTCACTTGGAGACTTAGCTGCGAATCCGTTTCGCCTAAGTATTTAAAATCCTACCGAGTGGAGAGCAAAACTCCCACTCGGGGCCTTAGCTGCGAATCCGTTTCGCCTAAGTGTTTAAACTCCTACCGAGTGGTGAGGAAACCTCTCACTCGGGGGCTTAGCTGCGAATCCGTTTCGCCTAAGTGTTTAAAATCCTACCGAGTGAAGATCAAACCTCTCACTCGGGGGCTTAGCTGCAGTCCAGTGCTTGCCTAAGTGTTTAAAATCCTATCGAGTGAAGAGCAAACCTCTCACTCGGAGGCTTAGCTGCAGTCCAGTACTTGCCTAAGTGTTTAAAATCCTACCGAGTGAAGAGCAAACCTCTCACTCAGGGGCTTAGCTGCAGTCCAGTACTCGCCTAAGTGTTTAAAATCCTACCAAGTGGTG
>NC_041389.1:595212279-595223996 GCF_002162155.2 Triticum dicoccoides | reverse complement strand
CTCTCACTCGGGGGCTTAGCTGCAGTCCAGTACTCGCCTAAGTGTTTAAAATCCTACCGGGTGGTGAACCTGCCTCTCACTCGAAGGCTTAGCTGCAGCCCAATGCTCGCCTAAGTGTTTAAAATCCTACCGAGTGAAGAGCAAACCTCTCACTCGGGGGCTTAGCTGCAGTCCAGTACTCGCCTAAGTGTTTAAAATCCTACTGAGTGGTGAACCTGCCTCTCACTCAGAGGCTTAGCTGCAGCCCAGTGCTCGTCTAAGTGTTTAAAATCCTACCAAGTGATGAATCTGCCTCTCACTTGGAGGCTTAGCTGCAGCCCAGTGCTCGCCTAAGTGTTTAAAATCCTACCGAGTGGTGAGTCTGCCTCACACTCGGAGGCTTAGCTGCAGTTCAGCACTCGCCTAAGTACAAAAATCGTTCTGAGGTGCAGGTCGACTGATTACCTCCTCCTCTGGGCTCCGGCACAAACACCACGTACGCTTTGCAAGGACTACGAGGTCGACTGCTACCTTCTCCTTCGAGCTTCGGCACAAATACAATGTGCGCTTCATCCTAAGTCACGAGGGCGCATGTCGACTGGATCTATACTCCAGCCTGCAAGAGCAAGTCCCAAGCAAGAAAATATATTCCAGGCGAAGAACAATGTCGTTCGAAGACAAATGCAAACATATTCAACCACAAAGCCAAGTTCAGATAGCACCCTGTGGATCCAGGAGTACTCAGGCATCAAGCCTGTTAAAGTTTATCGGTTACAAAAACCACTCGGCATCCCGCGGCAAATTTAAGGCGTCAATCATAGAAGTTTTTTACTCCTCCGGTGGAGGACTGGAAGGCGCGACGAACTCGTCCAGGTCGATTCCATCAGCAATCCGAGTGGCAGCAGCAATCAATGTCTCCATGAAGGATCGAAAGTCATGTTTCCTTGTATTGGTCACCTTGAGAGACGCCAGCTTTTCCTCTCGTGCATCTTTGCAGTGGACATGGACCAAAGACAGAGCTACGTCAGCACTGCACCTGGCAGAAGACTTCTTCCACTCTTGCACTCGGCATGGGACATCATTCAGTCGAGCCATCAAAGGCTCGAGGTCGTTCTGAAGCGTCTCCCCTGGCCAGAGTGTGGTGTCGATTCGCGACGTTGCTGCCTTCAGTCGGGCCAGATAATCCACCACACCAGTAACACGAGACTCCAGTCGAAGCACATTCATGGCGGCTTCATCCTTCATTGAAGAGTTGATGGGATCCAAGCCTGTCTCCACTCGACTGCTCTCTTCCTCAAAGTTTTGGCAGAATTCTGTAAACGCAAGTCAAACATAAACCAGCAGTTCCATGACGAATCGACGGTGACAAGTCAGTCGAGTGAAAAAGGTTACCTTCAAGCATGAGGAACAGCTACTTGGCGAGCCCTCCCAGATAAGCTTCCAGATCATTCTTCTTCCCCACCAGTTCACTTGCCTTGTCACTCAGAGCAATCTTGTCGTTCTTCAGACGGCTGACTTCCTTGTTGGCCGCGTCAAGGGCAGCTTTCAGGCTGACATTCTCTTCTTCGGTTTGCCGACTGAAGCCAGCTTCTCTTCCGCCAGCTTCGTTTTATCTGATGCAGCCTTCTGTGCCTCAGCAAGCTCCTGGTCCTTCTTGTTCAGCGCCATCTTTGTTTTTTCTGCAAAATGGCAAGGAGGTCAGAATCAATAATGGGCAGAAAGATAAAAACAATCGTCAAGTTCTCACCAATCATACCTGTTGCCTCGTGCTTCGCCTTCTGAAAGTTCTCCTGGACAAGTTTTAAGTCGAGGTCGAGTTGTATGTGTTTCTTCTCCAAGTCAGTATAACGGGCCACGAGCTCGCAAGATTTCTGCAAAGAAACAGTCGACGGACATTAAAGAGAGGTTACTTCCGAGTGACTAAGAGAAAAACAGTAACGTTTCTAAGACTACAGTCGAATCAAAGTATTCAACAGTAGTCTCGGGGACTACACCCAGTGGGTGCACTCAGCGTGCCCCCACTAGTTCTACCGACTCGATCCGATCAACCGACCAAGAGGAACAAAGAGATTACGGTCCCATCATAGTCTAAAAAAGAGGGAGAGTTCTTCACACTACAGTCGACTGCCCGTAGTCCACCATAGTATCGGGGACTACACCCAGAGGGTGCACTCAGCGTGACCCCACAGGTTCTAATGTTCCACTCGACATGGTCCGACCAGACCGAGTGAAGAAATTTCAACTATAAAGACTACAATCAACTGCCCGCAGTCCACCATAGTCTCGGAGACTACACCCAGTGGGTGCACTCAACGTGCCCCCACCTATCTACAAACCCAATCGACACACCCAGTGGGTGTACAGACACAAAGATTTCCGAAAAGAAAATCTTCAGATAACATATCCTAACAGAACAGGCGGTTGTTAACTAACCTGGACATTGCTCTGAAGGGCTGAGCTTGCATCGTAAGCCGCTTGGCTGGCTTCCCGGGTCGCCTTCACTTGCTCCATCATAATCCCCGCCTGGCGTATAGCCTCCTTAGCAGCGCCTGCCTAGTCCTCTAGGACGTGGTGTGTGGCGAAAAGGGAGGGCGGTTCGGCAGTCGACGACGAAGGCCTGACGCTCGTCAGCGGCACGGCGAAGGTCATAGAATGCCGAGTGGCGTCGCCACCCTCTTGAACCGGCACCTCAGGTGCTGACATAGTCCGAGTGGCCCTGCCAGCCGGGTCCTTTCTGCTCTTCCTCGCCTTTAGAGGCACCTCGTCATCATCGTCAGGGAGATCAATGATGTGGCGAGGAGCTGCAAGATAAATCCAGAGTTGGAACACAGAGATCCAGTCGACCAAAGTGAAAACTACAAGAGGACGTACCAGGGTTGGAGGTAACAGCGTCTTCCATTTCTTGGTCGCCATCCTTGGCGGAGGTCTCGGAGGTAGCAGCGCTGCAGATTTCAGAAATCAGTCGGTTAGTCGATGAGTCGACCGGAAGTTCACTTGAGCTGAACAAAGAAACACAAAGTTACCCGAAGATGGTGGGAATGGCCATTTTCATTTTGGGCAAGGCCTTCGGTGGCTTGGACGACTCTGCCCGCGGATGCTTTGGCGCTTTTTCAGTCGGCGCCAGAGAGGCCGTCCGAGAGCGCTTTGTCACGGGATCGTGGGCGAGCTTGGATCGCCTCTCCATGCAAGGAGGATCGACCTCCATTTCCTCCTCCTCCTCGTTGGAACCGTCTTCATCCTCTTCCCCCTCGTCATCAGATTTCCACACCCCCTCCTCGCTTTCGCCTCCACTCGCCTCCCCCTCCTCGGCTTGTTCCTGCGCCCCGTTGGGCATCGAGTACATTTCACTCGTGACCTAGAAGACAGCAAACAAGACAAAAGTCAGTCGGTTGATTTCAAACAGACAGAATGGAAAGAAAAACAGAACCGCAGTCGGAAATGCAGTGTTGGACCTTGTCAACTTCATATGATTGGTCGAGTGGAACGACCCTCCTGGCTCCTCAGGGGTTGTCCTTGTTCCCCGTCATGCTTCCCATCCACCGCTCCAGCGTGACGCCGTCGATCTCCTCCGGGTGGATCCGAGTGGTGTCCTCAGTTCCAGAATACATCCACATAGGATGGTCTCGGAATTGGAGCGGCTGGATGCGCCGCCGGAGGAAGACCTCGAGGAGGTCCATACCAGTCATCCCGTCGCGGATGAGCTGCACGATGCACTCGACCAGCACCTTCACCTGCGCCTTCTCCTCCGGGACCACCTTCAAAGAGGAGGGTTTCCTCACTCGTTCCATGGAAAAGGGAGGGAGCCCGGTCGACTGCCCTAGCATCGGCTGGTCCTTGCAGTAAAACCAAGTCGACTGCCACCCTCGGACGGAGTCGGGCAAAACCATGGTCGGAAAAGAACTTCTCAACTGGATCCCAAGGCCCCCGCACATTTGAATCACACGTGTCCTCTCGTCATTCGGATTGGCTTTCTTCACCGTCTGGGAGCGACAGGTGAAGATGTGCTTAAAGAGGCCCCAGTGAGGCCGGCAACCCAAGAAGCATCCGCACAGAGACATCTAGGCGGCGAGATACACTATGGAGTTGGGTGTGAAGTGGTGGAGTTGCACCCCAAAGAAATTCAGAAACCCCCGGAAGAAAGGGTGGGGCGGCAAAGAAAACCCACGGTCGACGTGGGTGGCCAGAAGAACACACTCACCCTCCGTCGGCCAGGTCGTCAGACAGAAGATCCCCTCCGTTCGGACACTCGGAGCTCCCCAAGCGAAAAACTTCACTCGACAGATATAAAGAATGGATCAAGGCGACTGAAAAAGAAGTTGATGTCGCCACCTAAAAATTCATTGATCCAAGACAAGACATACTTATAGCACGAGAGATGGGTTGGAAGGATTCTCAACTCCTTCCCCACTCAAACCTCGATCCATTCAGGGGCTAATGATGAAGCTATGTACCTAGGGTAGGGTCATGGACCTGTCTGAGCTACCCTACCCAAGGACATCTCTAGAAGAAACTACCTGTCAGTCGACTTTAAGGTGATCCACTCAACGGACTCGAGGACACTCAACCATGAAGCTAATCACTCGACCTTGAAGCTAACCACTCGACGGCTAGGAGATCTAAAGTCACTCTGCGTGTAACGGTCTCTCATAAGTAGCCTTTATGGTCTTCATCGCACTTTATGAGGGCGTTGCCAGTAACCCCCTGACTTAATGTACTTTAAACCCTGCATAACTGAGGGCCGGAGGGGTTTGGCGAACTCTATATAAGCCACCCCCTCCTCAGTGTAAAGGGTTCGCACACCTGTAACTCACACGCATATAATCCAGTCGACCGCCTCCGGGCTCCGAGACGTAGGGCTGTTACTTCTTCCGAGAAGGGCCTGAACTCGTAAAACTCTTGCGTGTACAACTACTCCATTGCTAGGATCTTGCCTCTCTCTTAGTACCCCCTACACTACTGTCAGACTTAGAACCACGACACACGCCATGCCAGTGGTGACCACGAGGGCAGCCAGCCAAAACGGTGGTCTAGCCACTGTTGGCCTCGGCATCGTTGCTCCAGGTGGATTTGGCTCGTCCCCGCATGTCCTGTAGCTTCGCATCGTCGTCGCCATTTGCCTGGATCCCGCTCCCCCTCCGTTTTCTTCTCCGACGAGTCGTGCCAAGGGTCGAGCAATGCACGCCCATGAGCTTGTCTTCTTCCTTGCTTCTGTCTTCTTCTTCCTCTCGTCCGCGAGCGCCCCTCCTCTCCGTGAGCCTCTACTGCTCATCGTGATCCCCCTCGTCGCCTTCCCGTCCCTCCCCGTGAGCCTTGGCCATGCCTACCGACGCTGTGTCGTCGCCAACGCACGGACACGTCGCCTACCGCGTGCCACCTCACCCCTCCCCCTCGAGCTCTCCCCACGGCTATAAGTAGCAAGTCCCAAGCTCCCTCGCAGTCCCCATCCCTTCTTGCAGCTCTCCCACTCGCCTCGGAGCTCCCCATCCATCTTCCCATCGCCATGGCCGCCACCTGGGGCCCTGCTCGATTCCGGTGCTGCCCCCTCCCCTCGTTGTTCTTCCTCCACCAGCGCCTCCCCCAAGGCCCGGTGAGACTCCCCGTAGCCTCAGCCCCCTCATTCCCTCACCGGAGTCCCTAGTTCGCCCGAGCCTGAAGCTTTTCCCCGCCGTCCGCCATTCTCAAATTCATCGTCGCTCCCCTCGTTGTTGGAGTCCGTGGAGTGCGGGAATGGATGCGCCACTCCGTGAGGAGCACGCCAGTTGCCATAGCCTCGCCAGAGGTGGCCCGTGTCGCCGGGGCTCGTCACTGGAGCACGGTCGTCCTCTGCCCCGCGGGCGCGCGTCGGGGAGAAGAAGGGAGCGGCCAGGAGGAGGCGTTGACCTGGCCAGGCGGGCCCCGCGACCCCACCTGTCAATGGCCCTGGCGCCCGGCCCTGCCTCTGCCACTTTGACCGGTCCACGCCACGTCATTTAAGTGGAGGCGCCCTCCACGAAGCTGTTTCCCCCGATCGAAAGCGCACTTCTGCAAAAACGCTTTCAGCTCAGCCCCAGCCCGCCGAAGTATTTAATTTGTGAACGTTCACTGCTTTAGTGCATTTTCTGCCTAAAAAGTGAACGGCCACAACTTTGCGCTCATAACTCCGATTGAGGTAAATCCAATGTCCACGTCTTCGTCTCGTCGAGCCCGTTCTGTTCCCATCATTTTCACTATTGAAAAATTGAAAATGACCACTTTGCCCTTGTCCGTAAACAGCCCCTCCGAGAGAGAACTGTTTCCGGCAAATTTTTCCGCGGTCGTTTCTCACTTCTTCCCTGGATATTTGTCGACCCCATGCAAGCCAACCTCTTATCTTGAGCCCTGAACTTGCAGGTTGACTTTGCTTGCACCTTGTGTGTGTGTAGTTGCAGTTGTTTCTTACGTTTTCGTTGTAGTCATTTCATTATGCTTACCATGCATGCTTGTGTGCTATCTTTTGCTATGATAGTTAGAATGTTGTTATTGATAATGCCATGCCACTACTTTGCTTTATTTTCATGTCATTGTTATAAAATGCTATGATGATGGTAATGCACCATTGGTATGCAAGTACTTAGTACGGTCATATGCTATAGTTGTTCACCTGAGAAGTTCGGTATTTTATTAAAGCATTTGTATGATGTATGTTCATTGTTGCATTCGTGTTCATGATGATGGAGAAGGTAATAAAATGACTTAATAACAAAACCCCTCCGTCATCGATGGGATCGAGTCATAGTGCCTCCAAATCGAACTTTTCCAATGCAACCACATTTGGCGGTATGGGACGGCCCTAATGCGGTCTATTGTCGTGCCTCTCGCCAGTGCCTCCAACGAGGGAAGGTTATGGGTGCGCGCTACCCTGATCAGGTAGGCGGACATAAGCCTTGTGTGCCCGTAGTTGGATTTTGCGCGCTTTTGTCCCTGTGTGGGATCATTTATGTTTTGGCCACGACGGTGGTCGTTGAGGTGTCTTGAGGTAGACACGGGGCCACCCATGATTTAGCCCAGAGGGGAGTGAGTCGGAGTGGCCGGGAGAGTGTCATGGCAGTAGATCGGTTTTGTCGGAACGCCGTTGGTCCACCCGAATGGGATGACGAGGCCATGGGTTCTGTGGTGTGGGTACAGTGCGCTACCTCTGCAGAGTGTATTTAAACTATCGATAGTCGCGTCCTCGGTCATGGGCATAAGTTTGTAGTAGGGTACACTATCGGGTCTTGGTCAAAATGGAGGATAAACCTGAAATAATTAAGCTGATTAATGTGGTTGTGATCGCCGTAAGGATCACGGGCCATTTATTGGTCGGGTTGTGATCGCCATAAGGATCACGGGCCATTTATTGGTCGGGTTGTGATCGCTGTAAGGATCACGGGCCATTTATTGGTCAGGTTGTGATCGCGTAAGGATCACGGGCCATTTATTGGTCAGGTTGTGATTGCCGTAAGGTTCACGGGCCTTTTATTGGTCGGGTTGTGATCGCCGTAAGGATCATGAGTTTGTCTCTATTGGTGATCAGGAAATGAGGTGATCACCGTTGGTAAGAGAGTCCGAGGGACTCAGTGCACAAGTTTGGTTGCATTGCATGAGTAATATGTTTGCATTTAAAGAACCATGGTAGAACATGAGATGGTTGCATACAGTTAACATGCTATATCTGCATTTGATATAATTGGTAGTTGACTTTCAGCATAGTTTCATGATGCCATGTCATGCTTTGATTGATATGATTGAGATGATATGCTATGTTTTGATGTTGCCAGGTTAGAAATAAATTTGCTATGCCATGTTGTTGCCATGCTAGTAGATGCCATGATGTTAGTCTGATTTATGTCTTTGGTTGATATCATGCCATGCTTAGTTTCTGATATGAGCTAGGTTGTTGCAGACTCTTGGTTCTTGCTTTGTCTTCTGCTTATTTGGATGCTATGTATTTGGTTGTCTTGCAAGTACATTCAATGTACTGACCTGGCGTGTCATGCTAGTTTTGTAGGTCGTTCACTTGTTCCGTCGTGCTAGGCCGTAATCTTGCCAGTCCTGTGAGTTGTGGAGCCCAGCCAGAGTGATATGCTGGCAAGTCTTCCGCCGCCGTTTTAATAGACTTCCGCTGCCATGTAAATAGCCTTAGGGTTATGCCAGAATGCTGTATCATGGACCTGTCGTGCGTCAGGTGTTATCCTGGGCTGACGTGCGAAGGCCCCCTGCTCCATGCGGATCGGGGTGCCACACTCTGAACCTAGGAAAATCCAATTCCCTGAGGTCGAGTTGGGCCCGATCGATGAGGCCATCACCAAGGAGGTGAAGGCAGCGCTGTTCGGCATCAACCTGGAGAAAGCGCCAGGGCCGAACGACTTCTCTGGATTGTTCTTTCATGCCTGTTGGGACATAATCAAGGAGGATCTGATGCGAGCAGTCTGCAAATTTCAGTCTTGCAACACACAAAACCTGCACCTCCTCAACCCCGACATTCATGATCCTAATTCCGAAGCATGGATGGGGGAGCCAACCATCCAAACAACTTCAGGCCAATAAGCCTTATACATAGTTTTGCCAAGATCCTAGAACGAAGGCTCCAACTACTGATGTCCAGTCTGATTCTGCTGTGTCAAAACGCCTTCATCAAGAAATGCAGCATACACGATAACTTTGTCTATGTGCAAAGCCTAACCAGAGCACTAAAGCAAAAACACACACCTGCCTTCCTACTAAAGCTTGATATATCCAAGGCGTTTGATTCGACCTCCTGGGAATTTCTGCTCCAGTTGCCTGCACACAGGGGATTCAGAGGTCGATGGAGAGATTGGATATCTGCACTTTTGCTAACCTGCTCCACAAAGGTGTTGGTCAACGGTGAGCTCTCTACTAGGATTGACCACAGGAAAGGATTTCGCCAGGGTGACCCACTCTCCCCTCTCTATTTCGTCTTGGTTATAGACTGCCTGGCCAGGCTCATGGACAAGGCAAGCGCCGATGGAGTTCTCACCCGCTTTGAGAATCAGAGCATGTGGTTCAGAACTTCAATCTATGTTGATGACGTAATCATCTTCTCCAAGCCGCTAATCCACGACGCTACGGCGATCAACGCCATCCTCAAGCTGTTTGGACAAGCAACGGGCCTCCAAACAAACTTGAACAAGAGCAGCTTCTACCTGATCTGTTGTCAGAATTTGGACACCTCACAATTGCAGCAGACGCTGGGATGCACCCAGGGATCATTCCCTTGCACGTACCTGGGCATGCCCCTGTCCGATAGGAAGCTACGTAGGGTGGACCTACAGCCAAACATTGACCGCCTAGCTGGGAAGTGCTCTGGATGGAAGGTTGACTTGATAAACCTGATAGGCAGAGTGGTGCTCATGCGATCGGCCCTCTCGGCCATGCTAGCCTTCCAGATGATTGCAATACCACAAGCGAAGTGGCTAGACAAGAAAATTGACAAAATCCGCAGGCCCTTCCTTTGGGCCGGCAAGAATTCTATTTCAGGAGGAAAATGCCTTGTCAGCTGGAAATCTCTTTGCAGACCGACTGGACTTGGGGGGCTAGGCATCTCAAACCTCGAATTCCAAGGGGCGGCGCTGAGGGCACGCTGGCTTTGGCAGCAAGCTAAGTTCCCGGACAAGCCTTGGGCGGATCTACCTTTTCCCTCTAACAAGCTCTCCGCTGCCATCTTTACCGCAAGCACTGTAATTGTTGTGGGATCAGGGGTGTCGTGGTAATGATTCCGACAATAAGAAAGGGGTAGGATAAAGGAGCATGATCTATCGAGATGCATATGGGTGACACGGTGGTTTTAACGAGTTCGGGCCTCTCATGGTGGAGATAACAACCCTATGTCTCGTGCTCCGGAGAGGCTTTGTTTTATCTTAGTATGTATCCGGAGATTACAATCAGAGGAGAACAGATCCCCGTGGTCCTGAGACTAATGGTGAAAGAGAGAGAGAGATGGAAGAAAAAGAGCCCCCAAGTCTAGTGGTGGGGGTGGCTTATATAGAGTGCGCCACCCCCTCACCTCCTATGTTACAAAGTGGGGCATGAATGCCATAATGCCAGCCCACTATCAAGCCCTATGAGAATGATGTCGACTACTTTGTTGCCTGCTGGTCTGCGTATATCCGAGTGAGTTGTACGGTCAAGTGGATAGTATGCTACTTGTCCGAGTGGATAGTATGTCTGTATGAAATTTATCTGGACCCACATGTTGTGTGGACCCCATGCTTTATGATACTTCGACCCTTCGTGTGCCTACCTATTATGTGTATCCCCAACATTAGCCCCCGAATAGATTGCGATTTTGCAGAACGAGTTTGTGAAAGACACAACTTGGCCCGAGTGATTACGGAAATACTCGGTACCTATCATCGTACTTTTAGACAACCAAGGTTTGAACAAAATCTCAATGGATTCCGGTACTATGCTTCCGACTGATCTGGGGTAAGTGCCCGCGAGGAGCAACTTGGTGACATTCGATCATCTCTCAGAAGAGGTTAACTCGTGATCAGAATATGGATGTCTCATTAAATCCAGGTAACAAGATCGACGCATGGACTGCTCTCTCGGTGAGATGCCATTCTTATCCCGGAGGAACGTCAATACGAGTCGGCTCTAGATCCAAACTTATGAGTTTCATGCTTTGAGTCCTAGAAGAAGGCTCAAAACAGGTCCACAGAGGAGCCTTAAACTCACCTTATAGCAATTTTTTTTGGAAGTAATTTGGAGCTGGTCCTGCATCGAGTAACTGATTACTTGGAATTTCTTCACGCATGGAACATTTCTTGTTTTATTGTTTGGCCGTCACTCGGACCAGGCGGACCGTTCCGAGTGGATGCCATTCCAGTGGGGGCACGCTGAGTGCACCCACTGGGTGTAGTCCCCGAGACTGCAGTCGACTGCGGGCAGTCAGTGGCAGTCTTAGAGCTTATCTTTTTGTTGTTGTTTGGCCGTCACTCGGACCGAGCGGACCGTTTCGAGTGGATACCAACAGTTGGCGGGGGTCTTAGAGCCTGTCTTTTTTGTTGTTGTTCATCACTCGGACTGGTCAAGCCATACCGAGTGGAGATTACTCCAGTGGGGCCACGCTTAGTGCACCCACTGGATGTAGTACCCGAGACCGCCATCGACTGCGGGCAGACGGCGTGGGTCTGAGAGAACTAAAATTCTTTTTAGCTGGTACTGATCGAACTTGTTCTTTTCTCCGATTGGTTTTTGTTTGCTTGATACAGCTTCTGAAGAGAAATCAGCAGTCGACCAATTGGACGATCCTTGAGCAGCATTGATCAGCTCATCAGCAAGGCCCTCAGCAATGGTCTTGACATTCCTGTCTCAGCTCACCAGCAAGGCACTCAGCAATGGTCTTGATGTTCCTGTCAGCCGTCTGCTTTGGCGCCAGCCGTTGGATGGGCCTTTGACAGTGCGCACAATCTCGTCCTTCTTCTTGACGGTGCAACCCTGAAGTGGTGGTCATGGCCGACCCGCACTTTGCTAAGCCCCCGAGTGGGAGGATTGCTCACCACTTGGTAAGATTTTTCAAACTTAGGCGAGTACTGGACTGCAGCTAAGCCTCCGAGTGGGAGGATCGCTCACGACTCGGTAGGATTTTTCAAACTTAGGCGAGTACTGGACTGCAGCTAAGCCCCCAAGTGGGAGGATTGCTCACCACTCGGTAGGATTTTTCAAACTTAGGCGAGTACTGGACTGCAGCTAAGCCCCCGAGTGGGAGGATTGCTCAC
>NC_041389.1:595208771-595211560 GCF_002162155.2 Triticum dicoccoides | reverse complement strand
TTTTCAAACTTAGGCGAGTACTGGACTGCAGCTAAGCCCCCGAGTGAGAGGCGGGCTCACCACTTGGTAGGATTTTTCAAACTTAGGCGAGTACTGGACTGCAGCTAAGCCCCTGAGTGAGAGGCAGGCTCACCACTCGGTAGGATTTTTTCTTCGACTTAGGCGAAACGGATTCGCAACTAAGGCACCCGCTGGGGGATTTTAGAACATGTAAAAAATGAACAACAATCATTCGGAAGACTGTAAAATCATGTCTTTTGATAATCAAACTAAAGGGTACTTCTTTCTGAGTTCTCTTCCAGTGGGGGCACGCTGAGTGCACCCACTGGGTGTGGTCCCCTAGCCTCTGTCGGACTAGATGAGTCTGGCAGAGGGTTTAAGTCTCCCAGTAAACCTCCATGCAGTTGGCACGGTAAATATCTTTGTCTGGAATTGAATCAATCGGATGGATGCGTAACGAGGTGGTTGTACAAACGAAGTTTGACGAGTAAGGCTGCCTGTATGATTCAGCGATGGCGCTTCATTTTTACCCTTTTGCATGAAAGGGGAATTTATCCAAGTGGACGTGCTTCCCGACTGATCGGGGTATGTTGACTACAAGGAAAAACTTGGTGGCACTTGTATGTCTCCCGGAGGAGATAGACTAGTGGTCTGACATGGACGTGTCGTGAAACCCGAGTGATGAGGCTAGTGTGTGGACTGACTCTCCAGAGAGAGGCCACTCATTATCCCGGGGGGAAACCACCACATGCCATCTCTGAGTCCAAGTTTGTGAAACTGACGCCTTGGAGCCTAGGATAGGGCCAAGTGTAACCGTAGAGGAGCATTGTTTTCACCCTTTTGCAGTCCTGAAGATGACTTTAGGTAATGATTTGGGCGATCGTCCGAGTGGACAATACTACCCTTATAGATTTTCGGCAGACTGAGCAAGTATGGTCAGAAAGATATTCCTGATGTTATCAATGGGTTGATTGAATGGGCGTAACCCCTGAGGGCGGCATGGCCAACGGCTGTGCGTAGCCCCCGAGTGATGCTCGAAAGAGGCAAGCTTGCTACAGAGTGTTATATGAGGTTTGATCATACGAGTAACTTAGTCGTTCCCGTGTTGGGGTGTAGAGGTAAAGACATGTCCAACTGATGGTGACGCGCGAGGCGGCCGAGGAGCGATGATGTGTACAACCGAGTGACGACGTGCGGGGCGGCCAAATGGGGAAGACGTGCACAACCAAGTGGCGACGCACGGAGCGGCCGAGTGGTGAAGACGTGCACAACCGAGAGACGACGCATGGAGCGCCCGAGTGGTGAAGACGTGCACAACCGAGTGGTGTGGTGTGGGACGGCCGAGTGAGGATGTGCGAGGCGGCCGAGTGACATATTGTGTGTGCAGCCAAGTGGCTGAAATGGTCTTCGAAGGAGTTAGCCAGATGCTTTCGAAGCTAATGTAACGATGAGGTCGGTGTAGTTTGGTTGCGACACAACAAGACCGGCGTGACAACTGAGTCTGAATAAGAATGAAGATGGCGTGCAGAGCGTCTGGGTGATTATAAAACTTTTCAAAGTGGCGGATCGAATGCACTTGTTGAAGTGAAGGATTTGACTGGTGATGAAGTACTTGACTACTCAGGAGAGTGTCATTCCAAATGAGATGCAGCCTCCAAGTGTGGTGTAGCCCCCGAGCGTACTACATGCTTCGACAACGGACATGTCGGAATACGAGAAATATAGTTTTGAACGGATGACTTGCAATTCATCGAGTCGGACTCGGGTAAAGATGAGGAGAAGTTTCTGAGTGATGCTCGAAAGAGGCAAACTCGCAAAAAAGTGAAGTGTGTGAAGTTTAATTATAAAAGGGACTTATATGTCTCATGCCTGACGAGGTCTATATCATTGATATGATGAAAAGGATTCGACAGAGGGGTTGGCTGGATGTGTTTGAAGTCAACAGAGCGACAAGGTCGGTGTTGTGGTGTGCTAGGACCAGTACGGTGATCGAGTCTGAGCAGCGATGAAGTTGGCGCATAGGGCCGTCGAGTGATCGCGTAACTTGTGTAAGAAGAAATTCCACAAGCCAATGAAATAATTTCTTGAGAAAATTTGATGTGTGCTGATATGATTTGTGTAAATAACACCCATAGACACCCACTGGGAGTGCAAGGGGCTTGCCGGTTCAAAACCAACAAAATTCTAAAAGAGTGAAGGATCTAGTCGAACTTGACGAAGTAAAGGATCCAACTGGACATGTTGGAGTGTTGGCTCAAATAAAATGTAAGTGTAGTGTTCCGACTGAGTTGTAGCCCCCGAGGACTGATGCAAACTCAAAATGAAGAACACATGGTGTTCGTGAATGACGTATGCGTTAAAATGGAAGTTGGACTCAGGAGTGAATACTAAGCAAGTATGTGAAAATAAGAAACCGAGCGTAGGGGCACACTCGGTGGCGTGGCCTCCGAGTGTACATGATTTGTGAATTACGGGATACTCAGGCACGGGGAAATAATAGAATGTAGTGCTAGAATGACTTAGCTGTCTGAAGGCGCCCGAGTGGCCGAGTGGTGAAGATGTGTTCAACCGATGGCAATGCGAGGGGCGACCGATTGATGTAGATGTGTCCAACTGAGTGGCAACGCACGGAGCGACTGAGTGGTTATGAGGTGACCAACCGATGGCGACGCGCGGGGCGGCCGAGTGGTTATGAGGTGACCAACCTGTGGCAACGCACGGGGCAGCCGAGTGGTTATGAGGTGACCAACCTATGGCGACGCGTGGGGCGGCCGAGTGGTTATGAGGTG
>NC_041389.1:595199815-595207559 GCF_002162155.2 Triticum dicoccoides | reverse complement strand
TGGCGTCTGAGTGAAGTGGGCGCGTTCCGCGGAGTGACGATGCGTGGAGCCTCCGAGTGAAGTAGAGGCGTCCCGCGCAGTGGCGACGCGCGGGGCGCTTGTGTGAAGTGGACGTGTTCCGCGGAGTGACGTTGCGTGGGGCCTCCGAGTGAAGTAGAGCCGTCCCGTGGAGTTGCGACGCGTGGGGCGTCTGAGTGAAGTGGACGAGTTCCGCGGAGTGATGATGTGCAGGGCCTCCGAGTGAAGTAGAGGCGTCCCGCGGAGTGGCGACACGCGTGGCGCTTGTGTGAAGTGGACGCGTTTCATGGAGTGGTGATGTGCGGGACGTCCGATCGATGAAAACGCATCCATTGGAGTGGCGGCGCACAGGCCATCCTAGTGTTGTAGACGGGTTGAATGCAGTGGTCAAGGTCGTTGCTGTGGAGGATCTGTCGAGGGTCGTCGCCTCAGGCGTCACCGGTCCGTTACGGTGGCTGGACATCAGCCAGCAGAGTAAAAGGGTTTACCGGCCGAGTGGACCCCGCGACCTCACGGTCGACTGAGCCCTGTTTGAGCGGACGTCTCATCCGAGTGCTCCCGCCTGTCCGAGTGAACCGCAGTTGTCGTTGTGGACAACGATGGGACAAGTGACCCTGCAAGTTAGTAGCAAGTATAGCTACAAATATATTTTCTGCTGGATCAAAAACGTCCCTGCAAGTTAGTCGTCTGGATGCAAACTCCATCCGAGTTACCCTGCATATTAGTAGTTGGCCAAATGAACTTGAGTCTGTGTGCGAGTCACCGAGTGGATTCATCTGTCTGAACTATGAGCGGATCTGGTCCGCAGCTGTCCGAGTGAAAGATCCATCGGGTGACCCTGCAAGTTAGCACTAGAAAATACGGCCACGAAGTTGAAGGCTGGATGGTCATACAAGCATGCATGCCCGAATTAACTGGTGCGGAACCTGTGGAAGTCGTGGAAACAGCTGCTTGGTTCTGGCCGCAGCAATTAAGTGGCGTTAGTAATCCTCATCAATTGGCCGCTTAATGAGGCAACCAATTAATCTGACGTTGAAGATCACCACGTCCTCTCGTTTCCTATAATACTTGCGCGCATTTACCTGCATGCAGGTAATCAAGGGGAAGGTGGCCCACTGACCTTGCATGGTTAAAGGAAAAAGGGCCATGGCAAGCAGACGGCGATGGAGGAAGAACCGCCGTGCCCGGAGGCGTGACCGACTTCCTATTTCCGCGCCGCACGGGGTCTGCGCGTACGCCGCAACAACCATGCGTGAGAAGCTGATGAGGGAGGAGCGCATCGCGCCTGCGACGCCAGCGGAAGAGGCGCCTCCACCATGGAGATCACTGCCGAGCGGGCGACCGGACCGAGGAGTTCCGCACTGCCGGCCAGGCTTGTGTCTCTGCTGAGCAGAAAGGGAGGAGTGCTGCACCATCGCATTATGCTGGCCGTACGACTCAGGAACATCGCTCGAGGGCGGTTCTAGCGCAGATGGACGCGCCAGAGGTCGGTGAAGCCGGACGGGCGGCGGTTGACTCAGGTGGACCGTCCATGTCGGGAGCTCGGCCTCCATGCCGCTGTTGTTCGCGTTTTCTTGTTGATGTGAAGAAGATGATGTGGCCATCCTCCTCATGAGTACATGTACATACAGAAGAAAAACAACCATTGTTAGATTAAAGATCGACTGTAAAGAATTAGATTGTATGGAATGGAACTTCCTGATCCCTCTGTACGAAGAGTATCATGACTCCCCTGTGAATGGAGTGATATCCGAAACATCCTAGATCAGATCCTCCATTGATGATTGTTGATCGGCGGACGAACATTGAAGAATAAAAACCAGTTGCATCATGGCTCGATAAACGCCATGCCCCACGGTGGGCGCCAACTGTCGTGGTAACGATTCCGACAATAAGAAAGGGGTAGGATAGAGGAGCATGATCTATTGAGATGCATATGGGTGACACGGTGGTTTTAACGAGTTTGGGCCTCTCACGGTGGAGATAACAACCCTACGTCTCGTGCTCTGGAGAGGCTTTGTTTTATCTTAGTATGTATCCGGAGATTACAATCAGAGGAGAACGGACCCCCGTAGCCCTGAGACTAATGGTGAAAGAGAGAGAGATGGAAGAAAAAGAGCCCCCAAGTCTAGTGGTGGGGTGGCTTATATAGAGTGCACCACCCCCTCACCTCCTATGTTACAAAGTGGGGCATGAATGCCATAATGCCAACCCACTACCAAGCCCTATGAGAATGATGTCGACTACTTTGTTGCCTACTGGTCTGCGTATATCCGAGTGAGTCGTATGGTCGAGTGGATAGTATGCTGCTTGTCCGACTGGATAGTATGTCTGTATGAAATTTATCTGGACCCACATGTTGTGTGGACCCCATGCTTTATGATACTTCGACCCTTCGTGGGCCTACCTATTATGTGTATCCCCAACAAGGGGCAACGATCTCCTTCTGGCACTGCCACTGGTGGCAAGGTACACCGCTCAGAGATCAATTCCCACACCTATACTCACACAACAGAGGGCGGAGGCTTTCGTCCTGGCAGCCCTTACGGGCCGCAAATGGATAGCATGCATTAGAAGCAACCCTACTGCCCAGGTGCTTGCTGACTATGTGCATGTATGGCACATCGCTTCCCAAGTGAACCTCACGCCGGGGCAACCTGATGACATCCACTACAAGTGGACTGCTGATGGTCAATACTCTGCTAAAACAGCCTACCGGATTCTTTTCCAAGGCATGATCAGGGCCAACTACAACTTGCTGATATGGTCTTCCAGGACAACCCCCCCCCCCTAAGTGTCAGATGCATGCATGGCTGGCCATTCAAGGGCACTGCAATACAGCCGACCAACTGGCAAAGAAGAACTGGCCTCACACGCCAATTTGCACCCTGTGCGAGCAGCACCCGGAGACTTCCCTACACCTATTTGCTCAATGCCATTTCTCCAGGTTGGTGTGGCAGCAGATCATCCAACGCTTCAACGCCCAAATCATGCCTCCATCGGCCATGGAGCCCTCCCTTGAAGACTGGTGGTACCGCTCTGTCAAATCCCTATCCCTGGCTGGTAGGAGGAAGATCAACAACCTCGTTATTTGCGCCTGGTGGTGCATCTGGAAGGAGAGAAATGCTCGAATTTTTAAGCACCAATCGACAACGGTCGATGCGGTTTGCTCGCTCATCAACGAGGAACTTCGGCTCTGGTGCACGGCCGGCCTTATCGGGGCAATGTGGATGCCACCGGACTAGAGACTGCGCACTCGTCTACTAACCTGGCCGCCGGCCTTTATTTTCGTTTTCCTTTCATTTGTAGTTGTCCTTTAGTAGCTACTAACCAACCTGACACTGTAACCCGGCCGTCTTGGCCTTTCTCTTAATGAATGAAATCAGCGCTGGCTGTTTTTCGTCAAAAAAAAGACTGGAAATAGACGGACTTGAAAATCAGAAAATGACTCGTTTGAGAAATTTCCAGCCCTGAAGCCCACGCAGCAGAGTCGGCCCTGTTCTCTGTCGCTAGTCGCCCGCTCCAAGTTGGCTTCGTCCACCGCAGTTAGGGATGGCACCCGCAGGGTATGGGTATGGGTGGAGCTACCCCATACCCTTACCCGTCCGCTCCTAGCTTATCCATTGCCCTTACCCATACCCGTCAATGGGTACAATTTTTTCCCATACCCGTTACCCAACAGGGTAGATGGGCACCTGCGGGTAAAATTACCCACGTTTGCAAAGCATCAGCTTGACCAACTAATAGTCATAAACGACAACATATAATTATAATCTATAAACAAATAATAGATTATACAACAAGACACACTTTTAAACAACAATACATCATAAACAACACCATACTTAATAAACAACATCACTTCCTATTAAATAACAATACATTAAAACATCTTCACATAAGTCATATATTTTGAGTTCACAAATTCATGACAAAGTTTAGAGATAATTTCGAGTTCATACATATTTTATATGGGTACATGGGTACGTGGGTATGGGTCATACGATCCCATACCCGTACCCGCTCTACTCGATCGGTTTAACTTTTCCCTATTTATATACACATGGGCAATTTTTTGTCTCATACCCTTACCCTAATAGGGTTTTTACCCGCAGGGTACGTGGGTAATGGGTACCCATTGCCATCCCTAACCGCAGTCTCGTGTCCCATCACCGCAGTCGCCTGGTCCACCCCCTCGTCCGCCATGAAGGAGGGCATGAGAACCAGGTCTTCGGCGACCCCACATCACACGCACCGAGCAAGTCAACTTCCTCCACCGTTTCACGATCGTCCCCATCTTCTTTTCCTCTTCATCCAGTACGCGCATCTCCTCCGTGTCGCCCAAAACTGGTAGTAATCCTCCTCCCTTAACACCCTTACTCACTACCAATATGAACGGTGTATGTATGTTTCAATTACTGAGTCCAGTACCCGAAATCTTTTGCGCTTGTAACAGATTATTTGTGTTGTCATTTTGATGAGAGAAACTAATTAAGCAGGCGAAATAGGCACTTTTTGCCACCACAAAGTTTGATGCTTGACATAATAAGTTTTAGTACATCAAAGTTGATAGAGCGTCGGTTTGTTTATCGCCTGTACCTACGAATTCCCATATAATGCTCTTTACATAGGATCTTGTCCTTGTATTGCATCTGGTGGTGCCTCCACTGTGTTTGCATTACAACAATTTAGGGTGGACAAGAATTTAGCATCTAAAGTACTGTAGCTATTTCAGGAAAACATGCATAGTGATTGACCTCAGGAAAACATGCATAGTAGTGGATGAAAATTAGTAGTAGATCATCTGGTTGTTACTTCTAAATGTCAGTGTATTATTTTTTGTTCATTTATTTGAACCTTGTCTGCTTACAGGAAGACTAGTATGTAAAACCTTGTGGAAGCCGTGATAGAGAAGTCGTCAAATTGGCAAGACCTGGCCTAATACACCGCTGGACGAAGTATGCCGCTGGATGAAGACCCTCAAGTACACACTGGAACAACACAACTGTCGCGGAAACCATTAGAGAAGATGAATGCTTGCTGATGGAGTAGACTTAGATTAGGGATGTCAAATTTTGCAAACTTGGAATTGAATTCATGACAAATGTTGAAGCAATGTAAAACTAATTGTTGTCCTTGACAATGTTCAATGTACCTTTTCATCTGAAATACATATGGATGATTTTTTATGGACGTGTTAAGAAGGTGTTATTGTTGCTCTTATTTATTTGATTGCTGTCCAAATATAATGTACAGTTGTACATTGTGTTGTTTCATCTAAAATATATAAGAATGATTTGAGAACTTCAATTTGGTGGGTCTCGGAAGATGCTACTTTTTTGTCTTGTCATTTAGTTGAAGTCAGACAGTATATGTCTGAAAATTCAAATGTATTGAAAATCCGTAGGCATGAAACTCAATTAGATCAGGGATTTTGTTTAGTATGAAATATGCAAGCCCTTTTTTGTACTCCCTCCATTCCTAAATATAAGTCTTTTTAGAGATACCACATAGGGACTACATTCGAATGTATATAGACGCCTTTTAGAGTATAAGTTCACTCATTTTGCTCCGTATGTAGTATATAGTGAAATTTAAAAGACTTATATTTATGAATGGAGGGAGTATGAAATTGCTAGTTTCCTTCACCTTCCATGGAGGCTGTCTCGTTTGCCTTCCTCCTCCTGACATGACGTGCGGCGGCAAGTCCATGGCGCATGTCGCAGTGTGCGTCATTGTGGACGGCATACAATACAAGGTAGAGGAGGCAACCGTTTTTGCCTGCTAGGTTAATGTGGTTCAAACCAGCCGGCGGCATAGCCACAAGGGTCATCATTATAGGCCAATGCAAGGTAAATTGGGACGCAGTGTGTTGGCCAAAGGACACTAGTAGAAAAGGGGGCAATGGTCCAGGCCGGGTCAGCCCATTAGTCCTGGTTCAATCCAGAACCGGGACCAATGGGCGCATTGAACCCGGTTCGTGAGCCCTGGGGGCCGGTCGGGCCACGTGAGCCATTGGTCCCGGTTCTTCTGGACCTTTTGGTCCCGGTTGGTGGGACGAACCGGGACCAATGGGCCTTGGTCCTGGCCCACCACCATTGGCCCCGGTTGGTGGGACAAACCGGGACCAAAGGCAGCCCATTAGTCCCGGTTGGTGGCACGAACCGGGACTAAAGGGGTGGTCCTCGTTGCGGCCAGAGTTTAGTCCCACCTCGCCAACCGAAGGGGGCTCACACCGGTTTATAAGCCCCTCCCTCTCTGCCTTGTTGTGCTGCTCTCAAAGTGAAAATAGATGCCCTTATACAGGAAATTTGACCTAAATTCATATTGAATTTCTCTGAAGTTAGTAGAAATTTATTATGAATTTAGGTCTAATTTTCTCTATAAGCGCATCTATGCTCATTTCTGAGTACTTTTTTATATAGTTTTTTTCTTTTCTGCTATATTTATTTTTTTCTATTTTTTTCTGAGTTGTAATAAGTTATTAAAAATAAAAAAGATTTTAGTAAAGTTAATCACAACTATTTTTTCTTCTAATTATTTCTGAGTAGTTTTTTATATAGTTTTTTTTCTTTTCTGCTATATTTATTTTTTCTATTTATTTCTGTGTGGTAATAATTCATTAAAAATAAAAAAGAGGCGCAATGCTAGTTAATTCGCTTCAAGCCTTTCGGAATAGTGTAAACTGCACTGCACATAGCTCCGTGCAGTCTACCTTATTCCTCAAGGCTTGAAGCGAACCAACGTGCAGGTGAGCATTGAGCCTCTTCTTCATCGTCTCTGCACTCAGGGCTTATAAACAGCTGCGAGTGCCTCTCGCTTGGCGAGGTGGGACTAAAAAGGGGGCAATGGTCCTGGCCGGCCGGGTCAGCCCATTAGTCCCGGTTCAATCCAGAACCGGAACCAATGGGGGCATTGGACCCGGTTCGTGAGCCCCGGGGGCCGGCTGGGCCATGTGGGCCATTGGTCCCGGTTCGTAATTTTTCTAAAACAAAAAGCAAAAAGAATTAAAAAGTAAAGCAAATAAACAAAAGAAAATAAATAATGCAGAAAACAAAACAAAAAATCTGGGAAAAAAATAAAAATAGCAACAATAAGTATTTTGTTGTAAGTAGAAACAAAATAAAATAAATAAAGCACGAAACAAAACAAAAAAACAAAAAAAGTGTTTTCAAATTTGAGAACTAATGGCACTAACAGAAAGTTTAAAATTGTTCTAAAACTAAAAGCAAAAGGAATTAAACAATAAAGAAAAAAACAAAAGAAAATAAATAATGCAGAAAACAAAACAAAAAATCTGGGGGGAAAATAAAAATAGCAACAATAAGTAAAGGGAAAAAAGTGCCTCCTACTGGGCACCCACGGCCTGAATACGACTAGAAACCCACCATGGGCCAAGATTCAGGCCCACGGGTGGCCCAGTAGGCCCATCAGGCAATGCGGTAGTAAGTAGGCCCGTAAGCCTGCAGTGGAGAGGAGCTCGAGAGGGGTGTGGCAGTGGGGCTTATAAACCACTGCGCGCCCCTCTCAGCTAGCGAGGTGGGACTAAACTTTCGTGCCGCACCGTGGCAGCACACGACCATTGGTCCCGGTTTGTGGCTCCAACCGGGACCAATGCCCACCCTTTAGTCCCGGTTGGTGGCACCAACCGGGACCAAAGCCCTCTGCTTCCCGCCCTTTGGGCTGCTGAAAAGTGACCTTTGGTCCCGGTTGGTGGTACCAACCG
>NC_041389.1:595186268-595199219 GCF_002162155.2 Triticum dicoccoides | reverse complement strand
ATATTGTGTTAGATTTTTTTTCTGTTAATAGATTTTTTTTGGTGTAATTAATGTGTTCATATTGTGTTAGATTTTTTTCTGTTAATAGATTTTTTTGGTGTAATTAATGTGTTCATATTGTGTTAGATATTTTTTTTCTGTTAATAGATTTTTTTGGTATTAATTTGTTCATAGTATGTTTGGTGATATTATTGTTAATAGATTTTTTTGGTGATATTTAAATTGTGTTAGTAATTAAGTACTATAATTGAACTAGCTAGTTAGAAAAATATAATTACTACTTTATTTATTTATAGTAAGTGATTAGTAGTTGAACTAGATAGTTGATTTAATTAATAAAATTACTTTATTTAACTATATATAGAAGTACGTGGTTCCCGCATCGACGTCGACGATGCCTATCCCGCATCCTCGTTGTCGTCGACTCGGCGGTGGAGGCCTGCTTGATCAGGGCCATGTTCGGGACTGGGCTCCACCGGGCTGGTATTGGGAGGTGCTACCTTCTGAGGGACGTAGGTTGGTGAGGAGGCAGCCCGTTGTTGACCTGATCCTTGTTTGGTGGCGGTCGTGTGGGCCAGTGACGGTGCCGAGGCTTCCGGACACTGCGGAGGTGGTACGTCACCGTTTCAGCGAGGAGGACGAGCACGTCCGTCGCTACATGGTTGCATTGGAGGGCAGGTTTGACAATAATTGGCAGGTTCTTCAGGGATCTCACTGAAGCTATGATCCTGTGATCGTTCCTTATCTTTGGGTGTCCACCGCCCGCGACGATACCCGTCGGGCGCTACGGTTCTAGCTGTATTAATTAGCGATGCTATATGTATGATAGTATTCGAGGAGTATTCGACGATGTACGGACACAAGAGATGATGTACTTTTGGTTATAATTGAATGCATGCTAATTTGAATACTACTTTATTTTATGATTTGGTTTTGCTTATTGAATGCTCATATTGGAAAAGTACTCCTACTTTGAATGCTCATATTTGGTTTATGCCGTCGTGGGGGTAGCTTCTCCTTCATTCCCGTGTGCTAGATAATTTGTTGTAATAATGCACTCGGGAATGAAAGGAGGAGCTACATACCATCACCGATAATCAACCCGTGATTAATAATAATGATCTAATTTAGGTTTTTTAGTACATATATTTAATATTTGAATTATGAACTTAGGCTGGAAATGTCATACTCGGACGATGAAAACCGCCCGGGGGAGTGCGACTGGTGCCACGACGACCGAGGTATGTGCGACAGGTTCATTGAGCTAGACGAAGATCGGCGCTTCAGCATTAAGCTCGAGGAGACCTTCGATGTTCATACGGTACGCAACGACGACAATAGTTTTTCGTAATTAAGGAGGACTTCAACTATTTTAACGTGTATTTTTCATCTTTTCCAATTTTACTAGCTTATCCCATGCTTTGCAAGACGCTATGTCTTGGAGAGGATGGGTTTTGAAGACCATAAAAGTATGGAAACCAAAAAAATTATCCTAAGTACCCATCATGGTGTAGATTTTCAAGTAAAGCTGTACAATGCTCAGAGTGTAACCCATTTTGGTTGCAAAAACTGGGAAGCACTTTGCAAGATGTATGGTTTTGATGAGGGTATGCTTGTCACCATGGATCTTGGTGATCCTACAATCGCGCAAGAGAGACCTACAATTTTCGTCCTTGTGGATACACCTCCAATTCTTCCCCCATGTGAGCTTAACATAGTTATTAAGTAATTTATATTGTTTATTTCAAAATAGTTGACAACTTATTCTCCATTGACAGCTTATTTTCATTCTTCAAAGAATGTGCGGAAGATGGTAGACAGAACCTACTACACCGAAGGCTCCGAACTAACTTATCAGGAGAAAAATCATCTGGTCGCATTTTGTACTGATCTTGAGAATTACAATGTCTACAATCGAACTCCTCAACATTATGGTAAATACGTGCCACTAGTGCACGTGTTGAACTACGGTAACTACCATGGAGATACCCTGGTAAGATTTTTTACTATTATGATATCCGTGCATCTTTTTGCACACTTCTAAAACTAGTACATCATATCATTGCTAACTACGAAGTTATTACTATGTTTTTCAACTGATAATCCCGAATGATTGTGTGCCTCATCTGATGTATACACACGGTAGCCTTCATGTTTTGAACATACAACCAGGTCTTCCTATGAATCTGAACTGTCCATACCAGGTTTCTAAAAGAAGTGGAGACATGACAATCAAAGAATGGAAAAAATGTATGGACAGTCATAAGGAGCTTCTTGGAAGCAACATTCAGCGAAGGGCAAAAACCGGAGACAGGATGATCGCCATTCTTCATAATGGAGAGTCAGGGTCTATATTGTTTTATGCTATTTTACCTTAAGGGTGTTTAGGTCCTACCTGATACTGATGATCATGTGCTAAGAACAATTATGTAGGGTTGGGTTCGATGACTATGAGGATGATGATCGTATGACTTATTATTAATAACGAGTAGAAGTTGTATGATGATGCATGATTAGTAGGACGAGTACTTGTTATTATATATGCTGATGTATGCAAGCATGCATGAGTTATTATATCAGCGGGTAAAATGAACATATATAGCAGCAGCGTTGGTAAACCAAGGACGAAGATATAAGAGAGGACACTTCTCTCTATTAGCTAGCTAATATAACAACCTAAAAATAACCCCCAAAACCCCTAAAGCAGCCACTTTCCAAAAAAAAACATGGACTTTTGGTCCCGGTTGGTGCCACCAACCGGGACCAAAGGCCCCCTGACTGGGCTCGGCGCACAGGGCCATGTGGAGGCACATTGGTCCCGGTTTGTGTTTGAACCGGGACTAATGGGTGGAGGTATTAGTAACGACCCATTAGTCCCGGTTCATGAACCGGGACTAAAGGCCCTTACGAACCAGGACTATTAGGTGTTTTTCTACTAGTGGGACCTTGGAGGCCTTGGCATACTCAACACGGAGAAATTTGCTCGCGCTCTACGCCTGTGTTGTTTATGGTTTGAATGGAAAGACCCAACCAAGCTTTGGGTGCGCATGGGAAACCCCCGCGACAAGATGGATTATGCCTTGTTTATGCCTCCACTCCATCTTTGTTGGAAATGGAGCAAGGACGCCTTTCTGGGATGTGCCATGGGTGAACGACCGCAAGCCGAAGGACATCGCACCTCTGATTTACGAGGCATCTAAGAGGAAAAACTGGAAGGTGCGTGAATCTCTCAACAACGATGCTTGGGTCTTGAGAATTCACATCTCGGCCTCCTTTTTGTTGAATCAGTTGCGTCAATTTGTCACCCTGTGGACAACGATTCATGGCTTCCACCTTGAAGAAGACGTCGAGAATGATATTGTGTGCAAGCACACAACTAGCGGCTAATACACGGCTGAGTCGGCATACAAAGCCCAATTCCTTGGCACAATTAAATCCCCTATGGAACGTATTGTGTGGAAGGCTTGGGCTCCCCCCAAAGTCAAGCTCTTCGCTTGGTCAGCTATTCAAACCAAAGTTGGCCTTTGTACACTATACAAGCAGGAGCAAGAATTTATGGACTACCTTTTCTACAAATGCCGCTTCTCTACCCCCTTTGGGGTTTAGTCAAGAACTGGCTCCAGTTAGTGAACATTGATACTTCCTCATGGAATCTCTCAAAAAACATCAAAGATTGGTGGGTGGGACTTTCCGACACATCTATCCCCAACAGTAATGCGATGGCCTCACTCATCATGCTTGTTGGAACCATTTGGAACGAGAGAAATGCGCGAGTGTTCCGTCAGAAGAGTGCTCCGCCGACGGTCCTCCTCGCCAACATCAAGAAAGAGGCCAGGCTTTGGTTAACTGTGGGTGCTAGAAAATTGGTATATATAATGCCGTGAGAGTAGCTGATCACTTTTATTTGGGCTATTGTGGCGCCATCTATGCTGTAACATGAACGATAATATTATTCCTTTTATTTAATGAATGAGGCAATTATTTTGCCTCTTTAAGAAAAACACTATTGGATTCCGGCATGGCCGCTCCTGCCGCTCTCGACGGTAGTGTCGCTTGAGACTGTAGTATCATAGCCCGCGAATCATTTGGCGTGTGGCGGACATTATTGTCGTCTAGCCTAGGGGGGAAAATTATTGTTCTGACCTATGTGGCTAACAAAATCCCGATTTGACCTCGTTTCAAAAAAAATCGATTCTGACCTCTTTGGGTGACGCCAACATCCCTGGCGTCTGGATTGCGAAGCAGACGCCAGGGACCCTGGCGTCTAGACCCTGGCCCACACTGCCTGTCTGCCCATTGACCTGCTAACATGGCAAGGGGGGCAGACGCCAAGTACCCTGGCATCTGGCCCTGGTAACTGGATAACCCCATCGGGAGAGTGTGTGGGTCCCACCCCACACACTTTCCCCAATCCAGCCCGAGCTTGAAGAACATTTGCTACCCCCCCCCCCACTCTCTCTCACCCCTCAAGCTCCCCCATCAAATCCTCTCCAAAAGGTGCTTCCCTTAGGTGGATCTTTCCATGACTTTGTTGCTTGTGGTAATCTCCCTCAAATCACCCAATTTTTCTTGGTTAAATCTTGTTATTTAGGTTGCATTTTTTACATGTTGGTGCAACCCTAGTTCATGTTTTCTCCCTTATGTTAGTGTGAATGGCTTGGTTAACTTTGATAATATAGTGATATGCATGGTGTGTAGTAGGAATATATGCTTGTTGAGTAGAAATATTGGGGGTTAGGGTTAGTTAGTGATTAGGGTTAACTTTGCTTAGTGTGTGTTAATTAGTGAAACTTTTGTGGACATCACCAATAATTTAGTGTTGATATAATTAGGATATAATGAGATGTATTTGGATAAACACCAATTCTCATTGAAGTCTTAAATGCGTTCATGTTGTTTTTAGATGGAGAGACTTGTTAATGTTCATTACATGGACAAGGAGGCATTCTTGAGTAACAATGCCGACACGGGTGAGGAACCATTGGTTTTTGATACAAGCCCTAGCTATGAGGATGTTGTTGCAAAAGTGAGACAAGTCTTAAAGTGGATGGACACCAATGTTGATGTTAAGTTAATAGGAAGGTATGATGTTGGAGTTGGAGCCAAATCTCGCTTGAAAAGTATGCCTATCACCTCGGATTTGCATTGGGATGTATACAAGGAAAAAGTTTCCCAATCGGAAGACAAGTCACTTGAATTGTTTGCCACCAAGGTTGAATCTCCTCGGTTTACACTTGATTTGAACCGGCATGTCTCTTCCCCAATGGATGACATGAGCAAGAGGACAATGGTGCCACTTGTTGAGCATAGGGTTGTGGTTGATGCCCCCAATGCTTCTAGCCAACCACCAACTAGCCAAGCAAATGAAGTTGAGGTGATTGCTAGTGACGAAGTAATTCAAGAGGATGAAGATGCTTATGATGACAAAGAAGAGCAAGAGGAAGGGTTTCATGGTAATGATGTTGGTGACTTGGATGCGTACATAGCGCAAAAGGACATGGATCGTGAGTTGCGTTTTAGGCGTCAATATGCGTATGACTCGGATGACGAGGGTCCAGTTGAACAGTTGGACGAGGATGGATTCACAATGGAGGAAAACCAAATCCACTTTGAGCTGACGGGCTTAGAAAAAAGAACTCACTTGTTTAAAGATCTCAGCCTTGCCCATAAAGCTATTGTTGACGGTGGAATGAGAATGACGGCGATTGAGCCAACACCATGCCCAGATCCAGGAGAACCAAGGATGGAGAATGAGGATGAGAATGCTTATCTGAAGAAAGGAGTGAAGTTTCTGAGCTTTTCTATGTTGAAGTTTTGGTTGGCTGACTATGCCATTCGGAACCATAGGCCAATTTATGTTGAGCACTCCGACATGAAGTTGCGTTACACCGTGAAGTGTGAGCAAGAAGGATGCCCATGGAAGGTTCGTGCAAGAAAGCTTAAAGAAACCAAAGAATGGGTGTTAAGAAGTTGTGTTGCCACTCATAGGTGCAAACCGCCATCTAAACAACTTCGAACGACACACCGTCAACTCACATCTGAGTATCTCGGATACAAATGGATGAAAGTCATAGGCTTTGATCCCACTGTGAAAGTAAGTTTCTCATGCGGACGGTGAAAAAACAATTTGGTTATGAAGTCAAGTATGGGAAAGCATGGAAGGCAAAGGCAAATGCTATTAGGATGTTGTACGGTGGTTATGAAGAAGCATACAACCAGCTCCCGAGGTTGTTGGGCGCGATTGCACATAAGAACCCGGGCATGTTTCATGTGGTCGAGGATCACGAGGGAGTGTTCCACCATGCCTTCTGGAGTTATGGACAATGTCTGGAGGCGTTTCAGCATTGTCGTCCGGTCTTGTCTATAGATGGCACGTTCTTGACCGGTAGATACAAGGGCACGCTAATGGTAGCAATGGCGCACTCATCAAACGACAACGTCTTGCCAGTTGCATTTGCTTTGGTGCCTTCCAAGCACCAAAACAACTGGGAGTGGTTCATGGGTCATGTTAGGCACAATGTGATTGGGGCTAGGGAGGTATGCATCATATCGGACCGGCACCATGGCATACTCAAGGCAATGGACATTGTTATTCCAGGATTTCCAAAGCTTCACCACATATGGTGCATGAGGCATTTCGTGGCCAACTTTTACCGGGCATGTAAGAGCAAGGAGCTCATCAAAGACCTTACCCATGTATGTGTGGCCTTCACCACCGAAGGTTTCGATGCTCGGTACAACAAACTCTTTGCAGCGGTGAACGAAGGGGGAAAAGAGTTCTTAACTAGGAATTTAAGCAAGAAACACAAGTGGGAACGCGCTCATGACGATGGTGGTATGCGATATGGCGACATGACGAGCAATCTAGTAGAATGTTTCAACAATGTGCTGAAGGGTGCTCGTGCATTGCCGGTGACTGCAATAGTGGAGTACACCTTCAAGCTTAATGAGTACTTTCAGAGGCATTCTGAAGAGACTGCAAAATGGATAGGTGAAAAAAAGGATTATCCGGAAAAGGTTGATGAATGGTTGCAATTACAAGCAAGCAAGTCTTCACGGCAACAAGTTATCATATTCGACATAATTGAAATGATCTATCGAATTGATGAGCCAGGTGGCACAACAGGAGACAGTTTTCAATATGGTGGTGCTGCATTTGAGGTGCGTCTGAAGACTCGGCGGTGCCAGTGCGAGAGGCCTAGTAAGTATCATTGGCCATGCTCGCATTTGATAACGGCGGCGAAGGCGAGAAACATACATGTTTGTGATGGAAAAACCGTGCGGATGCAAGAGTTCCATGTGGAAGCTACTAGGTTGACATGGGCACCAAGATTTCACCCTTTCTTGGACCAATCACAGTGGCATGAGTACCATGGCCCTCATATTAAGCCAGACCCTCTTCTGAAGGTGGAGACCAAGGGTAGAAGGAGAACTAAGAGGTTCAGGGGTGATATGGATGACCTGGCTGGATACACTGGCATGAAACAATTTGGTAGCGGTCATTTCATGAAGGCTCCGGACACTATCAACTGTGGGGTGTGCGGTGAAGGGCGACACAATGAGCGGACATGCAAGAAAAGGAAAACCAAGAAAAGGAAAACAAGTGGTGGAGGTGGCACCAATGTTGAACGAGTTGGAAGAGGTGACGGTGGTGGTGGTCGAGGAAGCACAAGTGACAGAGGTGGTGGTGGTGGTCGTAGAGGGAGCACAAGTGCTAGAGGTGCTAGTGTTCATAGAGGGAGCACAAGTGCTAGGGGTGGTGGTCGAGCAAGCACAAGTGCTAGAGGTGGTGGTCGAGCAAGAACAAGTGCTAGAGGTGGTGGTGGTCGTAGAGGAAGCACAAGTGCTAGAGGTGGTGGTGGTCATAGAGGAATGGTTGATAATGGATCGGCCTTCAGTTATTTGCTTAATCCAGATGGTTGATCTAATAATAATGTTATATTGTTTTTTCATACAATTCCTAGCATTTATTGATTTACTGTATTTACACATTTACTCTCTTTGTGTCTTGTGCTAACAATTGTTCTTTTTGTAGGCATGGCTTCATCCGGTTTCAGGACGAGGCCGGCGTGCGCGGATCAAGAGGACATGTCGAAGACGTGGATGGAGGCCAGGTTGGACAAGGATAAGGAGAAGGATGTGCCCACACCACCATGTTGGTGTGGTGATGTTTGCAAGTTGGAGGTGTCCATTGACCGAAGAAGTCATGGACAGAAGGTAGAAGGTTTTTGTGTGTCCCAACTATGCACATGATCGTCGAAGGCCAACTAACGCATATGACATACCACCGGTATGTTAGGTGTACATACAAAAAATGTAAATATGTTTGTCATTTTATTTCTAACACAAACATGATTTATATGTAGTCCCCTCCTCCAGTTTGCAAGTACTTCTCTTGGATAGATCACAAGGTACCAAAAGATGTCCAAGAGGACCAACGTCGAGATTGCTTACGGAGGCAGCGCCTGTTCGAGGAGTCCTATGCACGGGGATTGGAGCGGGAGCGTCGTGAGAAGGAGGCTCGTGAGCGCAAGAAGCGTGAGGAAGAGAGGGCACGCAAAGAGAAGGAGGCTCGTCAAGAAGAGAGGGAAAGAAAACTTGCAAGGTCTCGCGATGCACAAGAGGAGGACGAGGCACGTGACAAGAAGGGGAAGTGGCCCCGTACTACTCAAAAGACAAATGGAAAAGGCACCGACATCGATGATGGACTTTCGAGACTTTGTGTGTGATGAACTTGTCATTCGCAACCTCGCATGGTCATGAACTACTTATGTCATTCGAGACATCGTGTGTGATGAACTTGTAATTTGAGACTATTTGAGATAATGTGCAAACTATGTTTGTCATTCGAGACTAGTATGCTTTGTTCATATTTTTGGTTGAGACTAGCATGCTTTGTTCATATTTTTGGTTGATTTCCAATGTTTAGCAGTGTGTGCAACAAGTTTCTAAGCAAAAACATTAACAAAAGACAGAAGTGTGTGCAAAAACTATCAACAGTCAGGGCCAGACGCCATAGACCCTGGCGTCTGGGTTTGGCTATGATGCACACCCAGACGCCAAGGTCCATGGAGTCTGGCTTGTTTTGGTTGCGCAGGAGACCAGACACTTGTCTGATGTGTCTGATGCACACCCAGACGCCAAGGTCCATGGCGTCTGGGTTCCTATCCAGAGAGCATTTTTGCAGTTTGCTAATGTAAAGACCCAGACACCAAGGACCGTGGCGTCTGGCTCGTTTTGGTCACACAGGAGACCAGACACCTGTCTGATGTGTCTGATGCACACCCAGACGCCAAGGTCCATGGCGTCTGGGTCCCTATCCAGAGAGCATTTTTTCAGTTTGCTAGTGTGCACAACTAGACACCAAGGTCCATGGCGTCTGGGTCCCTATCCAGAGAGCAAATTTCGAGTGGATAAGATTCTTTGGGCCCACCTCTAGCCCTCTCATCCATTCATCTCCACCTCTACCCCTCTCATTCCATTCATCTCCACTCACTCTCACCTCTAGCCCTGCCAACGTCACTCCCTCTCCAGCACCCTAACCCCCCTCAAATCTCTCACGAATTGGTCCGGTTTCACCGTTGGATCTTCAGGATTTCCAAACAAGAAGGTAAATCAACTCCACCCCCATTTTTTGGTTAGTTTAATGTATCATAGTTTTGTGCAGACCCTAGTTTGTTTTCCACGTGGTTTAATGTATCATAGGTTAGGTAGTCAGTGATTTGTGTGTTGTAGATGGCTAAGGGTACTCAGTGGGTGCTTAGCCCTGTAGTTCATGTCCAAGGCTTGTCTCCATGTGTTGTGCAAGTTAGTGAAGTGGACCTCACTTTTGATTGGTTGAAGACTAAATTCATGTTGAAGCAAGGGTTGAAGGAAGACGATTTTGTGTACTACGTCAGCAGGAAGTAGTCAGATGGGCCCGGGGAAATAAAATTGATTGACATAACTAATGATGGCAAGATTCAAGAAATGCTGCAAGAATGGGATTGTTATAGTGGCTTTGGAGTGACTCTTTGTTGCATGTTGAGGGGTTGTTATATGATCTATCTATGTTATTATTGTTGAGAGAACTTGCACTAGTGAAAGTATGAACCCTATGCCTTGTTTTCTACCATTGCAATACCGTTTATGCTCACTTTTATCATTAGTTACCTTGCTGTTTTTATAATTTCAGATTACAAATATCCATATCTACTATCCATATTGCACTTGTATCACCATCTCTTCGCCGAACTAGTGCACCTATATAATCTACCATTGTATTGGGTGTGTTGGAGATACAAGAGACTCTTTGCTATTTGGTTGCAGGGTTGCTTGAGAGATACCATCTTCATCCTACGCCTCCTACGGATTGATAAACCTTAGGTCATCCACTTGAGGGAAATTTGCTACTGTCCTACAAACCTGTGCACTTGCAGGCCCAACAACGTCTACAAGAAGAAGGTTGTGTAGTAGACATCATTGACGCACAGAAGCAACTCTCTGCCCTGCAATTCATGAACACACCAAACTTATGTATTTGAAAGAAGACAATATGATGCAAGTATGTTAGAATAGGTTCATTAGACTACCATTTCGTCATGCATCGGTGCATAGTCAACATGAGCCCCTCTAGTGTCTCTCACAGTCGTGTTGAAGGTCTGACAACCTTCTGCAGTCTCCGGGTCTTTAGACACCAACTCCGACCACTCCTCGTGAGTCCAACCAGGCTTTAGCTTTAACCGGTAACGATCCGCATACCACACTTGATACTTCTGATATGCTGACTGATTGTGAGGTATATTCTCTGATTGCACTGACATGTCTCTTTGATCCCAAATTTGTATCCACGCACGGTGTTTGTTTGCCCAATCAGATATATCCTGATTGTTCCTTCGATCGAACCTACAAATGATGCATGGTACAAAACATTAGCAAACATAGACTAATTCAATGCGCTACTACATACTCAAGGACATGCTTGCTCACCGATGCAGAGATAGCATTTCCTCCATGCTCCCCTCAATTGGAATACCTTGTCTTCTTCCAAATTGTCTTGCCATACAGTCTACAAAGTGCCACTCGACTGCGAAGAAGCATATCATTGGGCACCTTGCCCGCCAAAGATGGCTATCACGCGTGCACATCTCATTAAGATCAAAGCCATGGTCTTCCACATAAGGCAACCAATGTACCTGCAAAACAAAGAGATACATTGTTAGATACAAGTTTCATTCCTGACTAAGTTTTATCTCATCGAACATCTCAATACCTGCTCAGCAGTCAAGGTGTCCATCTCGTTCATATAGCACTCTTATCGCACATGCGAGCTTCCTGTGTACACTGTCATTTGTTCCCAATAGTACGCAAGCGTAGGGCACCGATATGGATCGTCATCATGCACCCCATCATGATTACCCCGTGGGTTTGGCATGTTGGGATTCTTGAAATCGGGCCGTCCAATAGGGATCCGCTCCCACATCCACACAGATAGGCTCCAAACAACCGAACCAATGAGGATGTATCTCCCTTCCTGTGGCATGCCAAGTCAAGCTGCAATAAAACAAACATGTTAGATATGGAGGCACATGACAAATGCAAGATAAATGATTGCAAATATCTCTTACCTGACGATACAAATATGCTAGTGCGGCCGAACCCCAGCTATACTGGGTATCCCAGTTATTGAGTAGCTCCAGGAACATCCACAGGGCTGAGTTTCCGGTTTGATCTGAGAAGACTACCTTGGTTAGTACATACCAAAGATAGGCCAGCGCGTACTGCTGCACAACCACGTCATTGGCATCCTCAGGGCACGGATTGGTGTCTCCTCTGACTAGTTTTAGCCAAGAATGCCTCACTCTCGCTGTATCGGCCTTGCCTTCCTAAGGGCCGTCGGGCTGAACACCAACTAAAATGCCAGTCCGTTCTCGCCAATTAACTTCGCTGACACGACCGGTAACAGCTTGTCCGTTGATAGGAAGGCCGCTTATCATAGCCATGTCCTCTAGGGTCATCGTCAGCTCCCCACATGGAAGGTGGAACGAGTGAGTCTCGGGCCTCCAACGATCCACAAGTGCGGTTAACGCCGCGTGGTTCACCGGCAGAGCGCGTTGCTTAAACTGCAATACGAATGGGAGAAGACCCAATCTCCGAATATAAGGCTCGTACCGCGGGTCGTAAGTAAAGTCATCAGCAGAATGACCCCTCATGCGCATAGCAACTACAAGCTGCAAATAAAGTGATGTTTTGATCAATACAAGAACACAAATGAGAAACAACGAAATTTGATAAGTCTTGCTTCTTACCTTTCCGTTCTCAATGGCACGAGCACGATGCTCCTTATCCCACTCGTGATTAATCCGTCATACCAAGGTCCATCATCATCCGCCATCCTACAAAACAAATGACAAACATCTATGAATACATGAACAATATCAAACAATACAATTTCCTTCTCCAAGTTATGCCATATGAACACACCATTCTTCTCAAACATAACCACATCATTTCTTTCTTCTACATATGCACACATATCATCTAGAGTATCAAATTTCACCATCAAATAAATTTCATAATCATCATCCGCCATTCTATTGAACAAATCATCTCACACACAATCATCAAATTTCATCATCTCTTTTGCAAAAAAAACTTTGCCATCTATATATTCAACTATATTGTCATACCACTTCACACATATAATATTTTTTCTAAATATATTTGCTCGCCAAAGTAGTTTTCTCGGATTCAAACAAATATTATGCCATCTATATATTAAACATATAGCTAATTTACTAGCACATGCATACATCATCTATAATTTAAGAAAAAATCACAAACTATGTCTATTGGTGGACAACTACAAACATCTACCAACTACACTACCTACCAAATCATCTACCAACTACAAACTATTTCCTAAAACAAAGAAACCATCTACTAATCTAACATCACCTAATGTGAAATAAT
>NC_041389.1:595173786-595186055 GCF_002162155.2 Triticum dicoccoides | reverse complement strand
GCGAAAAACAGAGGGGTCTGTTCGTTCTGTTCGTGAGGCGCCACCAGGAGAAGTTGAGATGGGGATGGGTGGGCTGGCCCGCGCGGTTATCCAGTTACCAGGGCCAGACGCCAGGGTCCTTGCCATCTGGCCCCTTTGCCACGTCAGCAGGTCAACGGGCAGGCAGGCAGTGCGGGCCAGGGGCCAGACGCCAGGGCTCCTGACGTCTGCTTCGCAACCCAGACGCCAGGGATGTGGGCGTCACCCAAAGAGGTCAGAATCGATTTTTTTTTTTTGAAACGAGGTCAAATTAGGATTTTGTTAGTCACATAGGTCAGAACAGTAATTTTGTCCGCCTAGTGAGTGAGTTGCCGGAGAAGGGAATCAACGGCGGCGACCAGCTCCACCTGCCTTGATCGGATACGAGGGAAGCAGAAACTAGCAAGCCACACATGCGTAAGTGATGGGAAGCAATCATACCTGCAAAATGATGGGAGCCAGATCGCATGCACTTTTTGCGGCAAAGCTATGCTTCCGAGCCGATGGACGCAACGAACGGAGCGGAAGCAACAGCGTTCGCCGGATGTCAACATGGGACACGTGGACGCATCTGAGAAATGGTACGCACATGATCGACGACCAGCGAAGCTCGCTCAGTCAACGGCGGTGGCGGGGGATTTCTCTCTCTTTGCAGGGTGGTGGTGGCCCTAGCAAACACATCGAACATGGGATAGTTTCCCGAGAGGCCGCCCTGATGGGGAGTGATCTGTGGTGATGCTCCTCAGCCGATGGTGCGTCAAACTCAAACAGTTCCGGGGCTAGCGACGACAGTAGTCGATCTCTCGGCTCAGCGGTCGGTCAACGTATGCATCTCCAGATGGACAAGGAGAGTGAAGCGGTAGATCCTTCCCTTTCCCGACAACGGGGATCGAAGGTGGTGCAACTGGAGCATGATGTAGGGAGGCCTTGAACTCATTCGGCGCATATTTACAATTCTTTCTCCAATGGTTCAACTGGGCCTTGAACTCATTCAGCGCACGGCGCATGAATTAGGAAGAAGGCGCCACCCAACAAAGACGTTGGTAGTGATGGTTTCGACAACATGTATGCAGATTCTCGGGGTGAAAATAGTGATCTCACCCATTGTCTACGTGCATGCATCTTTCCTCGAGTAAATAGCGTAAAGCTACTACTTTATAGGTTAGGGTTTCAAAAAACTATCAAATTTATTTTTTCGCTGATAACTACCAAGTCAGGGTCGACTGTTTCAAAAAACACAAAATGCTCGGTGCTTTACATCATTATGACAGTTGGAGCCCGCATGTAAGAAAACTGATAAAGTGGACCGTTAAGTTGCACGTTATGACAAATGGGACCCATGTGTCAGCCTCATAAAAATCCCCAATACAAAAAAAACAAAATCCCTATTCCTGTCTTCTTCCTTCAAACAGATCGGGAGGCAGAGAGGATCCACCCTCCCGATGCAGTTGCTCGTTGCCAGCTCGTCGGATCTGCTCTGGCCTTCACCCTGCGCCTCCCCGCCGTTCCTTCCCTCGCCGGGATACCAGCGCCGCCGACCGCCTACCGCCTGCCTCGACCCGACGAAATCGAGAGGCATCAACTGTTGCGCCCCTGCATCGAAGCTTGCCAGAAGCAGGTCGCTGACCGCTGGCCTCTCTCCTCCATCCTCCCTCGTTCTAGAACGGGAGGAGCCGGCTAGGTGGAGGCGCTCCAGCGTCGGGCGGAGCCCTCCTTGTGAGCCGCAGGAGGGGCTGGCGAGGGAGCTCAGCCTCCACCTCCTGGTGCCTCAAGCTCCAGCGTGCTCTCCCGGGTGCGTGGACGAGGGCGCCGACAGCAGGCGGCTCGATGTCGATGCGGGGCAAGGGTCGATGCGGCGATGTGAAGAGGTTTGCGGCGACGTGCGACGGCACGGAGCAGATGGGAGTTCCAGTGGCGGTGCGGCAGTTTGTGCGGCGGCCCATCCCACGGTCGGACCTGGCTTGGCGTGCAGCGGTGGTGCGGAGGTGCGGTGGTGGAGAAGGAGAGAAGAAAAAATAAGAGGAAGAAGAGAGAACTTACATGTGGGTCCCACATGTAAGTTAACGGTCAAACAAAACAGTCAAACAAACAGAATGTTTAGGAGTGGGTCCGACATGTCAGAAAACGGCTTAAATCGCTAACAACGAGCATTTTGTGTTTTTTGAAACAGCCGACCCCTAACTTGGTAGTTATCAACAAAAAAGATAAATTTGGTAATTTTTTAAAATCTTAATCTGTAAAGTAGTAGTTTTATGCTATTTACTCATCTTTCCTTATTGAAGATATTGGCTCGAAACTCGGCTCGGAGTTAAGAATTGTTGGATCGCTTTTTGTTGTTCGACTACATATTTACTAGTGGATTATGGTCATAGCGTTCGTGGTAGGTTAGTGGCGATAATACTCTCACAAGCTTGGAGAGGTTAACTTAGGTCAGTCAGTCGTATGAAACATTAACTATATTTTCTTTGTGTGAATACGACATTCATGTAGGAATAAGAGGAAATAGCTAATGAGATTTTCGCACAAAAATTAGTTGTTAATGGGGGCGGCAATGCTACACGTACAAACAGTTTACAGGCTTTTATAGGATGAGTTAGTTTTCATTGGCCAACAGGTGAGCGGAACGGTCCACCCCCTGAAAATCAGGGGGAGAGAGCTTTGTGATTGGTTGTTAGATGAAAATAGTTTACAGGCTTTTACAAATTTTTGTATGTCTAGCATTTTTGTAATGGGGGTGAGACAGAATTGACGTGGAAGCGTACGTACTTAAAATCAGAAACCGACTAGTTTGACAAATTCTCAACCTAGCTAGAAGGTCTAAAAACCAAAAAGACGAATTTGCTATGCAAACAGCCGCTCCAAAAGGACATTATTAGAATGTTCTCGTGCTACTAAAGAATTAGTTTTCGTTGCGCAGAATTCGCATTTTATACTTCGTGCATTAGAATTCTCCAAGGACACACCAAAGTGATTACGGAAAGGGGTTAACCCATGTAGAAAATAATAGAGGGACAATTGTTGTCGTTTACATATTATACCGAAAACAACTATGTAACATAGTGGAATTAAACGCTTCAAAATTCCTTGAATGAATGTCATTCACACAATTCTTCAATTGAAATCAAATGAAAAAACAAAAGGCCCAAAGTACATTCACATCATCACATAGAAAAAATAACATGAAACCATATCATTATTATTATGCCAACTGGGATCCAAATCCAAATCAAAACAAAATCATCATTTGCAAAAACAAAAATCAAAATAAAATCATGAGCATGAGATGACCTAGTCCTCATTAAAAGGGTCGAGGACGTGTCCCGCAAAGACGACTGTGCCGGTCGCCTCCTCCACTATAAAGTACGCAAACGGATGGTCAGCTAGGAAATCCACCGGAGGAGGTGGCGATGGCGGCATTGCACAACATCCAGCTGCAACATGCATTAATGTGGAGGCTGCAGCTTCAGTGCCTTCCTCGTTTACCTCGATGACCGCCTTGTGGATGACGTCACTCTGGACCATGTCAGACAGATCGGCCTGGTCGCTGAACGGCAACTGAAGCCCCAGCTTCTTGAGAACGGTGACGAGGCTGTTGTGGAAGGACAGCTTGAATTTGGGCAGCCGGAACTTCCTAACGTCGATCTTCTCCTCGGGCAGGTGCTTGGTTGAGATGCTATCATGTCGACCAGGTTGAGATGCTATCATGTCGACCAGGCTCTGCAAGCCGTCGAAGGCATCTGGAAGAAAGATGCACATAGAAAACTGCGTACGCTTGTTACGATCGGCGCGCCACGCTGTCAACAGGTTAGGAAGATGTAATGCATGAGTGTGACCCGCGAATGAAATGATCGTGACTGTGAATGGACAAACGGATTACCTTGCGCTTGAGCCATTCGGTACCGGAGTTTGAACACCTTGAACCCTTCGTGCACCGCGATGAACTGGGAAGTCCAGCTCTTCATGAATGGCACTTCGACGGTGCGGCGGGTGGAAGGGTTTGTTGGCGGTGTCCTCCTTGTCGAAGGGCTTCTCCCACTTGCCCTTGAAGTACATGGCGTTGCCGAGCACGACGCGGGTGAGCGGCGTTATGGATCCCGGGCGAAGGACGGAGCCGATCAGGTTACCCGTGACCTGCGCGACCCACGCGTTGATCTGGCCCCGTGCCGCCTCGGGATCGTTGCGGAAGTCGACGGTGCTGGCATCGGCCTTGTACGTGCTCACGGCGGCGTGGCGGTAGGCTGGCTTCAGCGGGCACGCGAGGTCGGTCCACACGCCATATGCAAACGCGACGCGCGGCCCGCCGGACTCGGAGTGGTCTTTGAGCGCGTCCTCCGCCACGCGGGAGAGGAACTCGTCGAGCGCGGCGCGAGACGGCGCGCCGAGGACGCCCAGGATCTCGTCAAGGGTGGCGCCCCGCGCGCCGGCGGCCAGGAGCGCGAGCGCCGCGTAGATGGACAGCGGCGAGAGCACCAGGTTTCTGTCCGCGTTGTCGTCGGCGAGGCGACTCGCGAGGCTGGCAGCGAGCGCCGCCTGGCCGCCGGAGCAGGACTGCGTTGTGTCCCTCGTCGCGTCCATCGCTTGCTTTCGGGATGGAGAGACAATTCTTCTCCTTGATGCACGCTAACAAGAATCGGCTCCATCCGTAAAAAAAAAAAACAAGAATCGGCTCCATTTATGCTCGGTGATTGCTAGGCATATATACGTGACAAGTTTCAGTTCTCGAATCGAAAGGGAAAAATCTGAGACAAAAAATCATTTGCTTCCTTTTTATCAATGGAAAGCATGCCAATTTTCTAATTAATGATGAGATTCTGTGACGCATACTATGTTTTTTTATATTTTTTTCTACTCACTTTAAGTTTATTTTTCAACTGTTATATTGTCAATTGTCTAGGTTGTCTCAGCTTAGGAAAGCTCAAATCTAAATGATATGTCTGCACATTCCGCAAAGAAATTATTTGCTGACCCTAAAAAATCATTTGCTTCCTTTTTTCAATGGAAAGCATGCCAACTTTTTCTAATTAATGTTTAGCTTTCCCAATAGGTAAACATTTACAACCCGTGCGCCGGCAGAACGCGCAGCCGGTCACGTCGCAAGTGTTCGATCTACAGGTCTTACTTCTATCCCACGTCCTCCTGCGTCCAGTTTTTTTTTCCTTTTTCCTCTTTGGAAAAAGTCTAAAACAAACCTTAAACTTGTAGACGAAAGCTAAATCGAACCCTGGACTTGTAATCCTGGAAATCAGCACACCGAACTCTTCAATTCCGGTCTATTTTGAACCGTGAGGTTATAATTTGCTTTTTTTAGGGGTAAAAACCACTTTATTCATCATAATCCACATGGTGTGGGACGCGTCCTTGGTCATGGGACAGACCAAACCAAACGTGACGATCAGGACCTCTAGAAAGGGAAAATTTCGCTAGACTATATGCTTCATAATTTACAGCACGACTCTCGAACCTAAAGATACACTGAAACTCGGTAACTTTAAGGTTTATCTCGCTTAAGATTGCTTCAAATCGCCCTTGCGGTCGCGTGTTCATGCCCTGCACCATCTGTTTGCAATCTGAGGAAACCACAAATTTCCTGACATGCAAATCTTCCGCCAGGGAAAGAGCTTCACGGCAAGCTACTGCTTCCAGCGTGGCTGGATCAAAGCTTCCCTCGTTTACTAAGGCCGAACTACCCATGTAGTTGCCCGCTTCGTCTTTGCACACAGCAGCTGCAGATCCTCCTCGTGATCGCACCCCCGCGTCGACATGGATTTTGCAGAAGCCCGGTGGTGGTCTTTTAGGTTTCTGTTGACGTACGGCTGGGGCTTGATTGTTTGGAACAACTCGACTTTGTGAATTACCAAGAATCCCTAGTTCATCAACGAACCTCTGAACAAAAAGATGTGTTGCTAGAGGGCTCTGGAAGATCCCTTTGTGGGTTGCCTTCCGTCGAGCATACCAAATCGACCAGAGAGTTACAACCATCTTGACAAATTTCTCGTGGGGGAGCACCTCCATCAGACTAAATAACCATTGCTTGGCATGAGGTTCTGTTGTGGTCGTGATTTTATGTGTGATATCCTCTTCTGACAAAGCCCAAATGCTTCGCGATGATGAACACTCCAGTAGCGAATGACGCCATGAGTCTTGGTTTCCACACAATCCACATCGGTTAGAATCTGCCATGTGTCTGTGAGCACGGACATCATTTGTAGGCAGAGACTGTTTAGCTAATCTCCACATGAACATATGAATCTTGCCCGGGACTTTCGTCTTCCATAACGACTTCCACGCACCCTGCTCCGCAGAGGAACTAGATGACCCTGCATTACTCTCGAGCCAATCCTCTCTTCTCTGTCTCGTGGCCACAAGCATGTTATAAGCTGACTTGACTGAGAAAATACCATGTTTATCAAAGTGCCATGCCCAGAAACCTGGTATATTCCGTGTGCACAACGGAATGCCCATAATCACCTGAACGTCCATTGGCATGAACGTTGCAACAATGCGCTGCTTATTCCATGAAGCCGTTGTGTGAACAATTAATTCAGAGATCATAGTTGGCCTATCGTGTGAGAGGCACCAGTACGGGCGGAGCATTTCATCTCGTGGCATCCAGTTTTGTGACCATATTTGTGTCGTCTCCCCATTGCCAATTCTTCTTATCAGTCCTTGTTTCAGGACATCTCTCCCTTCTATAATTGCTCTCCACACTTGGCTCGGGTGGCTACTCAAAGTCGCATCGAGGAAATCGGACGACGGGTAGTATATACTCTTTAGCAGGCGGGAGCTTAATGTCTCTGGGTTCTGGAGAATCCTCCATGCCTGTCTGGCTAACATCGCCAAATTGAATAACTCAAAATCTTTGAAGCCCAGACCACTTAATCCCTTCGGCTGAGTCATAGCTTTCCAGGACACCGTGGTTTCCGTTTTCCTTCTTTACTTCCCCACCAGAACTTCCTTATTAACATGTTTAGGTGTTCATATAAACCCCTTGGCAGCTTAAAACATGACATTGAAAAGACAGGGACTGCTTGAGCAACTGATTTCACTAGCACTTCCTTACCCGCAGATGACAAGGTGCTCTCGATCCACCCTTGAACCTTGATCCACAAACGGTCCTTTAGGTATTTAAAAGCCCCATTTTTGGAGTTAACAATGTCATACGGCATTCCCAGGTACTTCTCGTTTAGGGTTTCATCTGGCACATGCAATATATCCTTGATTTCTTGTCTCACGGAGTCTGGTACCCCCTTGCTGACAAAAACTGAGGATTTTGAGTAGTTTATACGTTGCCCAGTGGCCTGACAGTAAGTATCAAGAACATGGTACACCTCATTAGCTCCCACACCGTTTGCCTTGAAAAACAGCAGGCTGTCATCAGCAAATAGGAGGTGGTTTACTAGTGGCGCCGTTAGCGCTACCTGTAGCCCACCCAAATTGGATGACTCACTCTTGGATTTTAAAAGGCACGACAGGCCCTCTGCTGCTAACAAGAACAAGTATGGAGATATCGGGTCCCCTTGTCTAATCCCTCTTGAAGGTGTAAAGCTACTGAGCTTCTTGCCATTGAACAAAACTGCAAACTCAACAGTTGTTACCATACCCATAACGATGTTTACCCATCTTTCAGTAAAGCTCAACTTCAACATTATAGCCCTTAAGTAAGGCCACTCCACCATGTCTAGTTTCAAAGCACAAGATTGATTTTTCTTTGCCTTGTTCATCTTCATAAAATGCAAACACTCATAGGTTGTGATGATGTTATCTGTGATCAACCTGCCTGGGACAAAAGCGGATTGCTCCACTGATATGATGTCAGGCAAAACTAGCTTCAATCTGTTAGAGATAACTTTGGAAGCAATCTTGTACAACACGTTACACAAGCTTATTGGCCGAAACTGGGACAGTAGTGTTAGATTTTTTACCTTTGGTATGAGAACCAAAATCGTCTCATTGATGCATTTCGCAGATTCAGTTCCTTCTGCTATTTTCAAGACCACCCTTGTTACATCGTCACCACAAATTTCCCAATGATGTTGAAAGAAATGCGCTGGATAACCATCCGGTCCTGGAGCCTTAATTGGGAACATTTGAAACAGCGCAGTTTTCACTTCATCCTTACTGTAAGGAGCATTCAACATGTCGTTCATTGTCTGTGTTACTTTCACCGGTACCATATCAATGACCTGCTGCATGTTTTGGACTCCCTCCGATGTATACAGGTTTTGATAAAAGAAAGTGGCCATGTTCTCCATCTCATTCACATTATCGGTGAGCTCCCCATTCGATTTCTGCAAAGCCTTGATTTGATTCTTTCTCCTTCATCGGCTCGCTTGAAGATGAAAAAAGTAAGTGTTTTTGTCCCCGTGCATGAGCCACTCCAGCCTAGCACGTTGCCGCCATATCATCTCCTCACGGTGATATAATTCTGTTAACCTGTCGATTATTTTTATTTCTGCATGCAGCGGACCCGATCTGCTTGGGATCCTGCACATCTCCTGTAGCTCACTGCTGAGGCGCCGAATCTCCTGTCGCACATTCCCAAAGTGCATCTTGTCCCATGAAGTCAAATCAGTTGAGAGGGACAACAGCTTGTCGCATAGGTCGTGGACAGATTCCCCTGGGGCGCGAGCCCATGCATGCTCCACCAGCGGCGTGAGGCCCGCATCTCTCTCCCAGGCTATTTCGTATTTAAAAGACCGTGTGCCCCGATTGCATGCAGCCTCATGCACGTACTCGACGTAGATAGGAACGTGATCACTCGTTGCGGCAGTTTTGTGTTCCAGGCTTGCTGTGGGGAAAGCAATCATCCATGCTGGGTTAGCCACCGCGCGGTCAAGTCGTACTCTTGTGTATGTCCCCCCGGTCACCTTCTTCTCAAAAGTCCATGTGTTTCCCGTGTAGCCTATGTCCGAGAGGCCGCACGTGTCCAAGGCGTCTCTGAATGCCTCCATCTGAGCTTGGCTTCTCTGGCCAACACCGTCATGTTCATGCGCCTGGATTACCTCGTTGAAATCACCCAATACTAGCCAAGGTATATCATTTGCGCCTACTATACCCCGGAGCATATCCCATGTTTTGTATCGTTCATTTACTTGAGCCTCTCCGTAGATGAATGTCACTCTCGTTTTGGAGTCAATGAGTTCATCCATCATAGCATCGATATGATAGCGAGAATAACCAACAACTTCGAGCTTTATTTCATCGTTCCAAAAAGATGCCTAATCCACCACTTCTTCCTGAGCTACTCACCGCAAAACTCTTATTATAGCCTAAAGAACCGTCCATACTCTCTACTCTAGAGCCCTCTAATTGGGTTACAAGGATGCATAACACAGAGGGGGCAAATTGCCTCGTTAGATCACGAAGCTCTTGAACTGTCGCGGGTTTGCCAGCTCCGCGACAGTTCCAGCAGAGGAGACTCATTGCGCTCGACGCGGCCCCACTAGAGGGCCCGCCGTACGCGCATCAGAGTTTTTAGTTGATGTTGAAATCTTCCCGTCAGCTGAGTCACTCAGAGTCTGTGTGTTTAACTTGTTTCTTTTTGGTTCCTGATTGGCCGAAGGACTTAAAGGACCTTCCGGAGGCGGAAGAAGCATGAGCTTATCTGCCTTCCCCTTAGTTGCATCTTTGATTGTATTTGCCTTCAGATCTGACCCTGCTCCCCTCTTCCTGTTACCATCAGCGTCTTGCATGGTGACATCCAAACCCTGGGCCACAGCTTCAAGATCTTCAGCATCATCTGTGCTACTGTGTCCATATTGCCCTCGGCCCCGGCCACTTCCAGAGCGACCAGAACGGCCTCTCCCTTGGCCTCCTCTTGTGTTGCCTCCTTCTGATTGGGATCTCCCTTCACCGGGACCTCTACCCGGACTTCTGAACCATGTTGCCTTAAGATCTTTGTACACCAATGCTTTTTGGGGGTGAACTCCATCACCACATTCTTTGGAAAAATGCCCCAGGTACCCGCAGACCGCACACCAATCGGGGAGACGCTCATATTTCACCCTGAATATAAGTCGCTGAACTGTGTCCTTCTTCTTGATTACTAGGGACACTGCATTCTTGAGGGGTTTAGTGACATCGATTTTGACACGTACCCTGCCGAAGTTCCCCTCAAAATCATGCGAGCTCGGCTCAGCATATATGAACTCGCCGACTGTTGATGACAGAGCCTTAATCTTGGAGAAGTAACCCTCCGGGAAGTCATGAATCTGGATCCAAATATCAACCTTATTGAGCTCTATCGTCGACGGCTTAGTAAGGCCATCATATGGTGCGGGTACCACCATCTTCCCTTTGTATGCCCATGGCCCGTCCTCCATCACACGCTCCCAGTCGCCCAAGCAGCCAAACTGCATTGTATACAAGTTCTCTTCTAATGGCTTGATCTTCACTACCTTTGCCAGATCCCATGCCACTCGCATGTTCCTATAGAACCAATACTGGTTGTAACTTTTCTCGGTATGAACCCTAGCAATGATCATCCAGCGTGAGGTTATAATTTGCTGACGTGGCAGGGGCTGGCTGGACATTAGGACGAATTGGGCTGGCCCATTAGCACAGTCGCTCGCTTGCTCTACTCTCTTTAGTTTTTTTCGTTTTTCTTTCTTTGTTTTTCATTTTCGTAAAAATAATAAATTCTAGTTTACATTTTCGTAATGACAATACACACTTTTTAGAACTACAAGTACCCACTTTGTCTTCCCCTAAGGGGTTCTCACTTGTCTTAGGAGTGACAAAAAATACCAGCAAACGCAAAAATAAGTTACACGTTGGAGGAGTTGAACTCAGGACAACACACTAGCAAAGACCGCACCTAACCAGTAACCCCGACGGCTGCTAGCGATTATAGACAGGGCTTCATTTTAAAAAACTAACAGAAGCGTTCATATATGAAAACATTCCTGATTTTTTTAAATATTTCTGAAACAAAATGTGCGCAATTTTGAAATACCCATTATTATTTTTTAAAGCAAATAATTCAAGAAATTCCATTTTTTAAATGTGACATGGTAACATTTTTTCCAAACACGTGTATTACATTTTCTTAATGATAATAAATATTTTACAAAATTATAGAACATTTTATTTCATTGCGTATTTTTTAAAAAACAATCAGGTTTGAAAATAATTCCCTCGAGAACCACGGCATAGCCGGGATGGTAGGCATGGGCTGATGCATGCCTGCCCGCCTGGGTTTGAGCCTCCGTGCTCGCAATACCAGCGCGTACTCACCTAATTCTTCTATAAAAGTAAACCGAGGGATTCTTCCCCTCCGGTCTCGAATAATAATAATAATAATAATTCCCTCAAAAAACAAAAAAAGGGAACAAAAAACTGATATTGTTTTCAAAAAATGGTTCTTTTGTCAAAATATTCGGAATTTGATGAAAAAGTTTGCGCTTTAAAGAATGTTTGGCGATTTAAACAAAATACGTTTAAAAATGTTGCTCTCAAAAAATGTTTTCAATGCCGACTTTGCGGTCTGTTATTAACTATGTTTGAGCTTCGAATTATATATCACTAACAGCTATGTACTCAGGTGGCTGGCTGGTGGAGGGCGGCAGCGCCTAGTCGCAAGTTCAATACCCCGAAGTGTCTACTTTTGTTTTTACGTCGCGCCTTATAGAAACGAATTAAAGAAAAACATTGCTTCACGCCCGATGGGCCGGCCCAATCGCGTCTGCAGCCAGCAATCCCGGTATTTGATCTGCGCGTCCACAATCCCTGTTTGGAAACGTTCTTAGGGTTTAAAATAGACTGGGATTGAAGAGTTTGATGTGCTGATTCCCGGGATTACAAGTTCAGGGTTCGATTGGGCTTTTACCTACAAGTTTAAGGTTTATTTTGAACTTTTCCCTTCCTCTTTCCCCGGCAAGCACCATCGGCCAGTGGGCTCGCGCCCAGCTGCGCGACCGTCGCGCCCGTTGCTAAGCAGCATTAAAACCCAATCCCGCTGCCTTCTTGCTGCAACCTCATCGCCATGGCCACGCCCGTCGCCATGGATGCGCACTCGTGCTGCTCATGTCGCCATAGCCGCGCGTGATGGGGCGTGGAAGAGGCGGCGGGTGCAGACCTCAGGGACGACGCAAAGATGACTTGCGGTGTTGTGTTGGGAGAAGGCCGGGCCGGCGAGGCTAGCCGGGAGGAGTTGCGTTTCTGACGTGCTGCAACCGGCGATCGTGGAAGCTACCACCGGTAACTTTTTTGCTGCAATCATTCAAAATTAGCACGAACCCGTGATGGCGATG
>NC_041389.1:595162773-595173253 GCF_002162155.2 Triticum dicoccoides | reverse complement strand
AAGTGTAACCGGGCATGTGACCGGAGAAGGTGATGGTGCGTTTTCTGCAACTAGCAACGAGAAAGCTACCACATGCGACCAGATGTGTTGCAACCGGCGATGGTGAAGTATGATCGTCGAAGACGGCGCCGTGATTTGCTACAACCGGTACCACCGTTGATGTGCTGGAACTGGCGCCGGCGATGGTGAAGTATGGTCGTCGACGACGACGCTGTGATTTGCTGCAACTGGCGCCGGTGCTGGCGGAGCCGCAACTGACGAGGAATGCTTCGACCAGTGGTCAATTTTGCTGGAACCGGCAGTGCGGATTGTGGCATAGGGGTAGGCCCACGCGGGCACCAACAATGCAGCGATGAGCGGCCAGACAAGCTATGTCGCTGCGCGCAGGAGCTTCAATCGAGAGACCATAGGGAGGCGACAGAAGCAAGCATGCACAGGGGGAAGAAGAAGACATGTGTGGGGTGCAGGCTAAGGCGAATCGTACGGCTGCTAGCGCATACATCATGTGGCTGCAAGTTGACCGGCCAAATTTGGGCCGGGCACCGGCACAGAGTGCTACCCATCCCAATAAGAGATTCTCTGATGCAAACTATGTTTTTTTTTCTATACCAAATATTAAGCTTCTAACGGTACGTCACGTAAATTGTCCCCAAATTTGAAAAATATTATCCACCAATGCCACCTATAAATGATAAAAAAAAAACATTTCACACAGTGGAATCCGGCTTCTGGGCCGGCCCATACAATAGGTACCTCCACTGCACTCTACGCGCTGCGAGAAGGCCAGCCGCCTGTTTGGGCCGGCCCATATCTGGGTAGCCTGTTTTTCGAATTTCGTTTTACTTTTTTCCTTTTTCCTTTTCATTTTTCTACTTTAATTATTTTGGCAGTTCAAAAAAGTTAAATATGAGATTTTTAAGTAATTTTTTAACAAATTATAAAATGTTTGTGTATTCAAAAAAATCGTGATTTTATAAAAAGATGTTTGCTTTTTCAAATAATATTCGAAATTTTAAAAACAAATGTTCGGGAAATTAAAAAATACTTGTGACTTTTTAAAAAGTTCATGTATTAAAAAATGTTAATGAAATTGAACAAAATTTTGTATATTCAACAAATGTTTATGTATGGAAAAATATCCTAAAAGTTCGAAAACTGTTTGTGACATACCAAATAGTTTATTCATTCATAAATTGTATGTTGATTCAAAAATGATCATGCTTTTCAAAAAATGTTCTTTAAATCAAAAAAATGTTCTACCAATTTCAAAAACAATGTTATTCCATTCTAGAAATGTTCGCCAATTCAAGAAAATTGTTAAAAAAATGTTTGCAAATACTATAAAATGTTCATGAATTAAAAAATTGTTCTTGATTTTCGATTTTTTTAAAAGTGTTCATGAATTTAAAAAATGTTCATGGTTTCAAATATGTTCCGGAGTTTAAAAAATGTTCATGATTTGAAGAAATTGAGAGTGATAGTATATCTCAGATGCAACAAAATGTAATCATGTTCATGATTTTTTTCTCCCGTTGCGATGCACGGGCGCTATTGTTTGTTTATTTTTAGAGGACTTACATAAATCCTAAGAAATTCTCAAGTGTAACATTGGAATTTATAAGGATTGTTTTGCATTCACATCCAGTCAAATCTCTATAAAGTTTATCTATTCCAGTTGGTGTATGCCAAACAGTTATTTCCAATAATTTATTTAGTTTTCTAATCATCGGATTCAAAGTACATAATACTTCCTCCATCCGAAAATAAGCAATTTTTTTATGAAATCAGCGACACTAATTTCAGGATTGGAGAAGTATATACGAGAAGCTGACGCCTACTTCACCGCGCCGGACGCTCATACAACAAACACACGTACAGTCATCCTACAAAAGCACGCATGCACACCAAGTCCCTATGAGCACCTTCGATAGACTGAGTCGGTACATCATCTTGAGATTGACGAAGTAGCCGCAGACGCCTTCATAGTCTACAAGGATGTCTCCTCTAACTCAACGCACATCGTCGACAGGTATGTCTCCTCTAACCATGTATGGCCGCCCTTGTTGGTTGTCATTTGCAATTGTTGGATGGACAAAATCGGTACAACATCCCCGCTGCCTCTTTCAAACCAATGCATCCAGTGGATGCATCCCCTCATGGGATATATACGTGGAAATCATCATAATAAAGTGACTGTTGATTGCCATTTGCAATTGTTCTAACACAAAACTTACAACTCACTATAGCTAAATTGGTACCTAGGAATTTAGTATAACTATTTTCTTGTGATTTTACAAGAAAACGTTCCGATGATAAACTGCACTTGACAGCTTGCCGGCATATATAGAACTAGAAGTAGTTTATGCTTGAGGTACAGGGTAGCTATAACGCGTGCCGGCGCCCAAGCCGAGCTCGGCATTCGGTTTCCACCACTGCTGGAGCCCGTGCGCGTTGAGGCTGCTTTGCGCGGTCTTCCACAGCATCGCCGATGGAAGGAGGTGCGGCCGCTCCTTGACCTTGCCAAGCAGGCGCCAGAGCATGTCACGGTACGACAGTGTCATGAACTTGCTTGCAACACAGGGAAATCGGTCCACGAACCGCTGCCGCAGCTCGAAGTAGTCGATGAAGCCCTGGCAGATCCAGTCCTTCTCGTGCAGGTACAGATTCGGCACCCATGGGGAAAGCCGGTCGAACAGCTTCTCCATGCGCTTCCGGTGGCGACCCGAGACCGTTGCCGCACCGGCCTTGAAGAGGTAACTCGTGAAGTGCAGGTGCCTCTTGGCCACGTCCTGCGCGTTCAGCAAGTTCATGGCCGCCGTCAGCGACACCTGCGGCGGGTTGAAGAGGAAGGTCGGCAGGTTCAGCTCTCGCCTCTCCATCATGTCCCGACCCACGTCCAGCGCCAGTGATGCGCCGAGAGAGTGCCCGGCGAGCCAGACGTCGTCGCCTCCTAGGCCGGCTTCGCCATCCATAAGTTTGTCTACCGCCGCGTACGCCAGCTTGGAGCGCGTGCGTTTCTTCAGTTTGTTGGTCAGTATTTTGAAGTCAAGGTAGATGTCTTGTGTCGCTACCGACCACTCGGGGTGCTTGCGCATGGTGCCCCTAAAGGCGACGACATACCGTGGAGCACGCGGGTGGGGAGGCGTGCGGGGGCAGGGCGCGTACTTGAAGATGGCACCATAGATGGTTTCGAAGATGGGGGGCTTCTGCTCTCTGAGTTCATTCTCGAGGTGGAAGCCAAAGCTCTCCCACCACGCCGGCGCGAGCTCCTCCCTCCTGTCCATCGTCGCTCTGTCGCACTCGAGGACGTAAGCACCTTTGACCATGCAGGCGACGACGCAGCGGCGGTGCTCCTCGTTGCCCCTGTGACACATGTGGAGAGATCATCAGGCTATGCTACTAAATCGGGTTGGCTGGATCATATAACGTACCAGTCAATCTTCGCCGCGGAAGAACCGTCGCGCAAGATATGCTTCAGCCCATCGACGTTGAAGCGGTCCGAATCCATCGGTCAGTATGATGCGCTTTGATCGACCTAGCTAGCTAGAGGTCTGAGGTGGCAGAAGCTAAGCTACCTATGATCCACAACCTGAGCTTGTTTTGGTTGTATACTACTGAGCTTTACTGCTTTGATTGCGCTGAAGTTGCTGTGAAAACTTGCTTATATATACTCCGCTTACAAGTAGCTGCCGAAAATCTACTCGTTATTATCGGGAAGAAAGAGAGAAGAAGATGGCAAGTCAACTCGGTCGTAACTGTCTAACAGACCCAGTCACTAACATGACATGCTCTTGCACGCAGAACTAATACTACCATATTAACCAAGTGGAGCGTATACAACGATATATGGCTCCCCATCTTCTCTTAAATCAAAAGACACGCGGCTTGTGTGTTTCTTCAAGGGAAAAAAAAAAGCCAAGTGGAGTGTACGTACGTAACGTACGTACTTGCTCGATCAGGTCAAATGTCGCGTTTTGGCAAATGACTGGCTCCTTCCTGACGGAAATGTTACTTGTAATATTTTCCACTGTGGTTTCCATAGACCGGGACTGCATTGACGTGGGAGCGTGCGTGTAATGGAGATATAGTCACTGAACTATTTTTCGCCGCGCAGCTCCGTCCCACAAATCAAAGTATACGGTTCGCGATGACGAGTTCGTCGTTGCCCCATGTTCGGGCGCGATGCACGCGCGGCATCGCCTTCGATGCCGAGGACGCGCCCCACGATTTCCTTCAGCGCGCAGGCCAGGCGCCTTCGATGCTGCAAAACCCGGCACCATCGCTCTACACGGGGCTCCGCCGCGACCTCTTGGCGCACGTCCGGCAGACAAGGAAGAGGTCCGTCTCACACTGTTGGGCGAGTGCCGCAGCGTGACCCGGCCTCCGGATGCGGTGGAGCTGATGCCTGCAGGGGCTGGAGCATCTGTAGCTGAAGAAAAGGAGCAGGCAAGGTTCACTGAAGAAACTGAAGTCGGTTTGGCGGAGAAAGCCATGGCGGGAAATGGAAAAGGCGCTGCCGATCGGTTGACGTAGACTGGAGTAGTTGAGCGTGGGCTACGTGGTTAGAATACCCCACAGTGGGGGTAACTTCAGCAGTAACGTAAGGTCCAACTCAGCAAATTTACTTATGTGACAATAATTTAATGAGAAGAGAGATGCATTGAGTAAGAGCATCTACATCCGGGCGCTTCAAATCCACCTCCTACGTACGGACGCGCCGCCCGGTCACTGTCCGATCACTTTTTTTGATCTAGACGGTTCTCAAACGTCTGGGCTGACCGGCGCAACACATATCCAGCCCAATTATGGGGCGGATATGGGGCGCGTGGGACCCGATAGCCCGATCCCACCTCAAATTGCACCTAACCCATCCCAAAGACCAGCCGGATCCATTTGCTATCTCCTCTCTTCTTTCACCCCAAATGCATCTCACCCTGTTTGTCTAATATTTGAATTCCCTCCCGAGTAAGAACAAATCCCTTTTCTGGTAATGGAACCCCCAATATACCCTCTATTATTTCATAAGCAGTGTTGGCATCACATTCAATAAAATTACCATTTGTGGCAAAATCAAGAGTTGTCTATGGGGCATGGTTAATCCTACATAAAAATTGTGAAGCAAATTTTTCATATCCCCTTTGTGGTGCAAACATGATAAGGGTTCATTAATCTATACCAAGCATCTTCATATTTTCTCGTTGTCTCTGCTTGAGGAACAGTCATGCTAGTCATACTGAAAAAGCAAACAAACAAGCAAGCAAGAGAAAGGCACACACAAAATATTTTCGTATTTTTGTAAAAACTTTTTAGAAGTGGAGGAGATAGAAACGAGATGCAAATAGCAAATAAAATAATTGCAAGGAGATGCAGATTTATGCGTAGGTACTTGATAGATATTGATGATCACTAGTAGAAAACATGGCATATGTTCGGCCTAGATAAGCCCATTAGTCCCGGTTCAGTCACGAACCGGGACCCATGGCCCATTGGTCCCAGTTCGTGAGGCCAGGGGGCCTTCCGGGTCTCGTGGGGGCATTGGTCTCGGTTCGTCTCGCATCTTTGGTCCCGGTTGGTGGGACGAACCGGGATCAATGGGCCTCGCTCCTGGCCCACCATCATTGGTCCCGGTTGGTGGCTTGAACCGGGACCAAAGGCTGCCCTTTAGTCCTGGTTCATGCCACGAACCGGGACCAATGAGTTGCCTATATATACCCGCTCGCCCGCGAGCAGAGCACTCCACTGCTCTGTTTTCTGCCCGGTCGTTGGAGAGCTTTGTGGTGCTCTAGCTCACCTCCTATGCACACAAGGTGTTCGATGGAATGCCCGAGCCACACTACCTAAGCTTTCTCCTCTCCACGCTTGACCTCCAAGCTTCATTTTCCTCAATATTTGTCTAGGTTTAGCGGTCTATCATGTCCTGTCCCGTCTTCACCGCCGTCGATCGCCCGCGCCGATCTCGTCGCCGGCACCACCGTGGCGAGCCTCTTGCTCTTATCTTCTTTCTGAAAGGAAAAATAATCTTACTTGTATGTTTATATAGATACTTGTATAATTTTCTTACTTTTATTATTGCTTCTTATTATTAAGTGTGATGGTTTTGGTATCCGCCCCCCTCGGCCCTCGTCCTGTCTATGATTCAGATGTGGTATATATTATATTTATAACTATTTGGTTCATTTATTGTTTATGACAATTATGCCGACCAACGTGACATAGATTTTATTTATCTAGGAGGTATGTAAACCGGAAATTCCAACCGACCCTATTGTCGAGAGGTTAAATTTAGTTGAAGAGAAAAACAATTTCTTGAAGAAAAAAATAAAAAAAAATTGAGGAGAAGAAGATGATATTGGAGTTGCATGTTGCGGATGTCGTCGATGATCACAAGATCAAGATGGATGCAATGCGCTTGAAGATTAGAAAGATTAGAAAATATGCCATTCATACTGAGGCTTGGTATCATTATGTCATTGGGTGAATTGTTACCTTGGTTGCAATTATGATCGCATTTGTTTTCACATTGAAATGTTTTATATAGTTTCAATGTATGGTTTAATTAATTAGATGCTCTGGAGAGCTATATGTTGTTCAACGAGAACTATGTATGTGCTTTGGTTTTAATGTGATGTGAACTTATATTAATTTGGTCACTTAATTATCTATTCATGATGTTTTGTAATGGTTTTTGACACACTTAATTATATACAGGGATAATTAATTTGGTGCCCTTAGTTGTGTCCCACTCGGCAGGTTTACCCCTAGTTTTTGAAAACACTTGTTCCTGCCCAAACCACTTTGCTCCTCTTATGCTTTTGCCCTTTGACCGTTTGACCATCACTTTGAAAACTTCATAAAAAATTCATACTAACTCAAAAAAATTCAAAAAGATATCAAAATGTTCATAAAAGCATCACCTATATGTGCATGTCATTTGCATTCATGAAAAATGTGTTGGCCAGTCCCCATCTTAGTTTTAGCTCATATGACCTTATTCCTGACCTTAAGAAGATAGGTCTCCCTCAATTGCGGTATGAGGGGAGACTAGGTGGAAAATGCACGCTAGGAGCGGACACAATAGTATGTAGGGACGGGCATTCTTGGTCTCAAGCACACTACACGGTTCTACAGAATTCTACCTTAGTGACCCCATATGTCGATGAACACAAGAACATTCTGCGCCCCAAACACCCGGACCAGTGTGACGACTGGATTACATGTGAACACATCAGGAGTTTCGGCAGTTGGTTCCAAACACATCTCAGGTGTGACAAAACTGTTTCTGATGACCTGTACTCGTTGGCGAGGGAACCATCTTCGACTGTAATGACCTACAAAGGGTATGAGATAAATGGGAATACATTTTACACGATCTCCCAAGATCAAAAGAGCACCAACCAAAACAGTGGTGTCCGCTTTGATGCAGCAACCAAGAGGGGAAAGGACACATATTATGGTTACATAGTGGACATATAGGAACTTGGCTATGGAAATGATATTAAGGTCCCTTTGTTTAAGTGCAAATGGGTCAATCTGTCAGGAGGCGGGGTACAGATAGACCCACAGTACGGAATGACATCAGTGGATCTGAACAATCTGGGGTACATAGACGAGCCATTCGTCCTAGCCAATGATATGGCGCAGGTTTTCTATGTGAAGGACATGTCTACCAAACCGAGAAATAGAAAAGATAAGGAAGCGGATACATCATAAGATGACCCAAAGCGTCATATAGTTCTTTCAGGAAAAAGAGACATCGTGGGATTGGAGGGCAAGACAGGCGTGTCTGAAGATTAGGAAAAGTTTCATGAAATTCCTCCCTCAAAGTCAAGGCTGACCCAAGCACCCTGCTAAATGATGAAGATTATCCATGGTTACGGTGCAATAAGCAAAGAGCACAAGCGAAGAAAAAGTGAAGACTTTCTATCAACAACTATTATGATGATGCCTTTGATGTAGAATATCACTGCAGTTACATTTGAACAAATGAAATCCCTTTGTAACAGATGAGTTTTTGTCCAAAACCCTGATACTTCGAAAGAGATCGTCTGTTTTATACACGAAGTGCATCCAGTTTTTGTCGTAGCCCTCTTAACTTTTTAGCACATCCTATGTGGGTGAAATGATGATACCATGCCAACTTTCAACATTTTCAGAGTTCATTTAAAATGCTTTCATAAACATCTAGTATTATTGAAACTAAATTATATAAAATTTATGCAACTAAAATTATCAAAGTATTTTCTGTTCAAAACATTAAAAGCAAAAAGAATTTTCATAAAATAAATAAAAAATCTAAAAAGAAAAGAAAAGGAATAAGTACAAACAAAATAAAATAAATAAGTAGAAACAAAATAAACTTTAATAAATAAGTAGAAACAAAATAAAATTTAATAAAGTAAAATAAATAAACTTTAATAAAGTAAAATAAATAAACTTTAATAAAATAAATAAATAAAAAGAATTTTCATAAAATAAATAAGAAATGCAAAAAACAAAAGAAAATAGATAAGTAGAAACAAAATAAAATAAATAAATAGAAACAAAATAAACTTTCATAAATAAGTAGAAACAAAATATACTTTAATAAAGTAAAATAAATAAACTTTAATAAAATAAATAAAAATAGCAATAGTAAGTACAAACAAAATAAAATAAATAAATAAAAAAAGAAAACAAAAAAATAAGTAAGTAGAAACAAAATAAAATAAATAAAGAGAAAAAGAAAAAAGTGCCACCTACTGGGCCACCACGGCCTAAATACGACTAGAAACCCAACGATGGGTCAGGATTCAGGCCCGTAGAAGGCCTAGTAGGCCCACAAGCAGCATAGTACGTGATTAGGCCCAGTAAACCTGCATTTGAGAGGAGCTCGAGAGGGCAGCCGTAGTGCGGCTTATAAACCACTCCGAGGCCCTCTCCACTAGCGAGGTGGGACTAAACATCTGGGCGCGGGCAGCACAAGGCCGTTGGTCCCGGTTAGTAGCACAAACCGGGGCTAAGGTGGGCCTTTGGTCCCGGTTGGTGCTACCAACCGGGACCAAAGGCCCACCTTAGTACCGGTTTGTGCTACCAACCGGGACCAAAGGCCTCTGCTTCTCGCCCTTTGGACTGCTGAAAAGAGACCTTTGGTCCCGGTTGGTAGCACAAACCGGGACTAAAGGGGTGCATTGGTCCCGGTTTGTGCCACCAACCGGGATCAAAGCTCTTGCTATATATACGACACTTGTCAAAAATCTCATTCAGTTCCTCATTCTGCCCGCCGCCGACGCCGCCCTCTGGCCCGACGCCCTGCTCCTCATCGCTGTAGCCGTCGCCCGCGCCCGTCGTCGCCGCCCCCGTCGCCGCCTGTGCCTCGCGTCGCCCCGACACCGTCGCTGCGCGCCACCCCGCGTCATCGCCGTCACCTCCCCACGCCGCCCCGCGTCACCCCGAGCCCGCCGTCCTCGTCACCGCGTGCCGCCCCGAGCCCGCCGTCCTCATCGCCGGACATCAGCCATCGCCGACCCCCTTGAAGTGCGCCCCCACCCCCTTTTCCACATGGTCCCATGGAGAGCAGAATTAAGGAGATGAGAGGAGAAGAAGGAGCTAGTGAATCTGATTCAAATTTCATTTGAATGAAATTTGAAAAAATTGAACTATGGATCAGAAGGTTTTTGGTGAAAAGGAGTGTGGGTACTGTCATGAAGTTGGAGTAATTTTTCTGGTTGTAAAAGAGTTAGGAAAATTTAGAATATGCTAAATATGTCAAAAATGTTTTTTTTCATAGAAAGTTTTTTGTTCATATATAGAAAGTTTTTATATATGACTATGGATATATGAGCAATGATGATCCCGGATAGGATAGTCCGCCTTTTGGTACAAATTTCAGCAAAGGCCTTCCAAATAGCGATATTCAAAAGGCTCTTGCTGAACTTTGTACCAAAAAGCGAATTATCCTATCTGGGACTCCGTTCCAAAACAACTTTGGAGAACTTCGTACCATCATGCGCCTGTTACTTTCGCCTAATGATGAAGACATGGTTTTGTTGAATCCTTTGACACTAGAAAAACGTCGGACAATCATGAGAGAGGCGGTCGATATACCCCCTCTCCGATAACTTCGACATGAGGGGGGGTCGATATACCCCCTCCTCGATAACATTTTTTTCTATGTATATGTCGTCGTTGTCGATATACCCCCTCCCCGATAACTTCGATATATCCATCTCTCATGTTTGTATATTAATTGTCATGTTATAATATTTGTAGAAACTATGGATCATAAAAGAGACTTCGATCATGAAGAGATATTGGGGGACATAATCCGTGACGGAGGTGATGTAGTCTTGTCATTTCTCAACGACATCCAAGAAGGTCTGCAAGGAAAGGAAGCAGGCTGCGGTGATAAAACAATGGAGGATGGTCATGATCGTGTTGGTGGCTCCGGCGACCGTGATGACGGCTCCGGTGACCGAACAGAGTCAGGATCAGCTGTTGCAAA
>NC_041389.1:595149149-595162299 GCF_002162155.2 Triticum dicoccoides | reverse complement strand
TAACTGATGCATTAATTGTTTTGGTATGTAGATATATTAACTCTTCTTTCTTCTTTTATATAGCCCTACGTATCAAGCAATACTTTAGTAAAGAAACGAGGCCCGAAGAAAAAGTTGCGCCCGGATGAAAGGTTCACGATCACAGAAATCGTGCGCGATGGCCAACCGATTAAACCCCTCCGGACCAAGGAAGCATTTTCTGCTCAATACATGGTTCTTGTTAGGTACATGATCCCGATCAGCATCGAGCTATGGAATGAGCCTAAGAAGGATGAGCTACAAGTTTCTTTTGTCGAAGATAGACAGAAAGAATATCTTTGGAAAGCGCTGAAGGTAAATTTCACCCTACCGGAAGAGGAGGACCCAGAGAATCCAGTTATAGAGCCATTGATCAAGTCCTGTGCTCTCAGGAAGATGGCAAATCTATTCAGGAGGTGGAAGAATGAGTTGAAAACAACATATGTCGGCCAAGACAAGACTCTAGAATTCACCGGCCGATTTGAGAAGATAAGAGATCACTGGCCCGCATTTATGGCCAACAAGACATCGCAGAGGAGTAAGAAGATGTCAGTGACTAACAAGATAAATGCTGCAAAGAAGGAGCATCACCATCGCATGGGGTCAGGTGGCTACCTCAAAGCCCGGCTGTTGTGGAACAAGGCTGAGCAGGACCTGATTGCTAAAGGGGTCGAACCAGAGACATTGCACTGGCCAGACCATTGTAGGACTTGGTTCTTCGGGGCTGGTGTAACATTGGACCCTGAAACAGGGAAGTGCTGCTGGACGGACAAGCAATGTGCAACACCCGTCATAAAGCTTCGGAACGCAATCAACGAAGTGCGAGAAGGGAAGTTTGTTCCCGACAGAGAGAACGACGAGCTCACAAGGGCCCTCGGGAATCCTGAGCACCCTGGACGAACACGAGGCACGCCAGGCTCTGTTGCGTGGAAGGTTGGGTTTCTCGGTGCAGGCGGTTACAAGCAGAGCAAACTGCAGGAGTTTAAGGCAAGGGTAAGAAAGCTAGAGGAATGAGATGTTGAGAACCAGCAACTGCGAGATCCTGCCCAAGAAGCTACCCCAGAAGATACCCCGCCATCTCAGCGGAGAAGAAGCGTGGCTTCCATTGAGCTCGTTCAGCAGCCTGACTTGACGGGTCCTAGCTACCCCGTGGATTTTATCACGGATTCACACCAATGCCACCTTATGACGCAATGGCTTCAGCTCAAAGTCAAGGCGGTTGTCGGCTCTGTATTCCCTCCTTCACCCGGAGCAACTTTTCACTGCAGTCCCATTCCATAAGGCTATGTTGTTGTGATGGTGGACGAAATACCGGAGGGATTTGAGGAGCTCCAGCTTGACCACCCTACAGGTGATGGGGAGACTCGGCTAGGTCTTGCTATGCATACTCCGTGTCTATGCTGGAAGGAGCACATCAAGCTTCTGAACTTCAAGGCTCCTGCTAGTCAGTTGGGCACTCCGCCTCCTCCTCCTCCTCCGGCGAGTGATCAGGGCACTCCGCCTCCTGCTCCGGCGCGTGAGGGTGGCAGTACTCCGCCTCCTTCTCCGCCTGCTCCGGTGCGTCCGAGCAGCCCGCCTCCTCCTTCGCCGCCTCGTAAGCAACAGTAGAACACAGAGACCGCCGCTCCGGCTGCTCATGCGCGTCGTAGCAGTCCACCTCCGGCTGCTCCGCCTCTTCAGCAACGAAAGAAGATAGCCGCAGCCGCTCCGGCTGCACCGGCGTCTAGTAGTACAGCTCGACAAAGGCTAGCAGAACAAAGAAAAGGGAATAAAATTCCCCAGCTCGGCGAACAAGCGAAGAAATCATGCCCCCCCGTTCTCAATGTGTCTAGCGATATCGTCGCTAATCTTCTGGGGATGTTGCCCGGTACCAATCCTAGAGATTACATGACCGATGATGATGCAATTTTTTTTGAAACAATGGAGGTGGACACATTAAGATTCAAGCATGGGAAGCCTCTCGTCAGACCTGGTACTTCCCTAACAACGATGATGCGAAGATTCCATGATTGGTACATGGACATCTGCAGGAAGTCTGGGAAAAATACTTTGTCGCTGAGAGTTAAAGAGGAGCACGACCTCGTTGGAATTGATGTGTTGTTAGTTTCATATGAGGAGTTCTTCCATTTTTTGTATCAAAAGGCTCTCGATAAAACAATCATCACTTGCTGCTGTCTGTAAGTACTATTTCTCTGTAATTAATTAAGTCTCTATATATAGCTCAATTCTTTCATTGCATGTATATATAATTATCCTCACTATATTATGCAGATTGAAGATCGCTGAATTGAAGAAAAGACAAGTAGGTGATATTGGGTTCATTAACATAAATCTCATGGATTAATGGAGTGTTAAACATTCTGCCAGAGAAACCGAGACCAACTTGCTCGCATCGTTACTTCAAAATCAAAACAAAGCTACAATACTCTTTCCTTACGAATACAAGTGAGTGTTACTGTCTTGTGCATATTCAGTTTCCCTTATTACTTGAGGTTATAGTAATGTAATTGATGAGTTATGCATGCGTGCGCAGCTTGCGCTTTATTCTGCTAGAGATTAAGCTTGAGCAGGGACTAGTAACCGTCATAGACTCCAAACGAAAAGATCCGGAGGAGTATGCAACCATGACTAAAATGCTCGAGAAGTAAGTTCAATCGATTATTATTGCACCATATCGGCAACTTTGTTCATTTCCTGATATCAAGTAATTGTTTTCTTTGTCTGGTAGGGTTTGGAAAAAGTTCACCGCACAAGCTCCGGGACTACCGGCGCAACTGCGATTTGACCACCTGAAAGCAAGTACTAGCTACTAGCTAGTTCCGCGCATCTCCCATTGATTCTAGCTAGTTTCATCAATACCATTTAGCATGCTTTCTTATCAGTTTGATTGACCTCTATTTCTTGTGAAGTGGTTGTGGCAGGAACGCGGGAATGATTTGGGTGGACACTACATTTGTGAGTTCATCCACCACACCACCTGTGAGCGGGGCTACCCTAAACAACAATATGAAGTGCGTAAGCAATAATATTCACAATTTTATTTTTTACCATCATTTCTGTTCAGTTTCATTCATATATATGTATTGACCCCCTTCTTGAAATTATATGTGCAGATGCGGGATGAACTCCTACCACAAGATCGCATACGAGCAATTCAAGAGGAATTGGCGGGATTCTTTCTTGACCACGTGATGGACAAACATGGAGAATACCATGTGGAAGTTGGGTTCAGATGTTAGGGGACGTAAGAGATCTTATATTGTATATATATATACACATATATATATATGTAGCTAGTAGCGTCGGATAGATATACGAAAACTTGTTGTTCGACCAATCTATCGGAGAAGGAGAGGTCAATCGCTTCTCTCTGTGTATATGTTCATGACGATCTTCTGTACTTAATGGTTTCCTTCATTTGCTTACTAGCTAGCTAGCGTGTCGAGTCCTCTTTATACGTAGCATCGACCAAGCACGGAGATAAGAGAGGACACTCCTCTCTATTAGCTAGCTAGCATAATATATGAAACCCCTAAATTAAGCCTGCAAAACCCCCAAAACCCCCCAAACCCCCCACCCCTTTCAGAAAAAAAAAAAAACCAGCCCCTGAACTGCTGACGTGTGGAAGCCTTTTGGTCCGGGTTGGTGGCACCAACCGGGATAAAAGGTCCCCTTGCCTAGGCAAGCCGCAGCGGCCAAGTGGAGCCCCATTTGTCCCAATTCCTCAAAGAACCGGGACTAAAGGTATAGGGCTTTAGTTATGACCCTTTAGTCCCGGTTCAGGAACCGGGACAAATGGCCCTCACGAACCGGCACGCATGGCCCTTTTTCTACTAGTGGATGTCTCCTCGGCAATGGCGCCAGAAATTCTTCCTGCTACTTGTGGCGTTGGAATTCCCTTAAGAGGAGAGAATGATGCAGTACAATAGAGATAAGTATTTTCCTCAGTTAAGAACCAAGGTTATCAACCTAGTAGGAGAACCAAACATCTCGTTAGCAACACCTACACAGAAATAACAAATCCTTGCAACCCAACACGAACAAGTGATTGTCAATCCTTTGACGGTTACGCGCAAGATTAAATTGCATAGTATTTGATAGATAGATCAGAGAAAATTGTATGGTATTTGATAAATAAAATAAATAAAGTAGAGAAGCAACAAGGTATTTTTGGTTTTAATATATGATAAAAGATAGACCCGGGAGGCATAGTTTTCACTAGAGGCTTCTGTCATCGAAAATAGCATATGATGGGTAGACAAATTACTATTGGGCAATTGATAGAAAAACAAATAATTATGATGATATCCAAGGCAATGATCATATATAGGCATCACGGCTGAGACAGTTAGACCAACTCCTCCCTGCATCTACTAGTATTACTCTACATATCGACCGCTATCCAAGATGTTTCTAGAGTATTAAGTTCATAAAGAGCGGAGTAAGGCCTTAAGCAAGATGACATGATGTAGACAAGATAAACTCACATATAAATAAATCCCATCTTTTTACCCTTAATAACAATGACATACGTGTCATGTCCCCTTCTGTTACTGGGATTGAGCACCGCAAGATTGAACCCATTACAAAGCACCTCTCCCATTGCGAGATAAATCAATCTAGTTGGCCAAACCAAATCAATAGATCGGAGATAAATACCAAGCTATAGTAATCATGCATAAAAGAGTTCAGAGAAACTCAAATAATATTCATGGATAGATCTGATCATAAACTCACAATTCATCGGATCCCAACGAACACACCGCAAAAAGTGATTCCATCGGATAGAACTCCAAGAACATCAAGGAGAACATTGTTTCGAAGAACATCGAGAGAGAAGAAGCAATCTAGCTACTAACTATGGACCCATGGGTCTGTGGTAAACTACTCATGCATCATCGGAAGGGCAGTGATATGTATCCAACGTATCTACAATTTTTGATTGTTCCATGCTATTATATTACCTATTTTGGATGTCTATGGGCTTTATTTTACACATTTATATCATTTTTGGGACTAACCTACTAACCGGAGGCCCAGCCCGTATTGCTGTTTTTTTGCGTATTTTAGTATTTCGAAGAAAAGGAATATCAAACGGAGTCCAAACGGATGAAACCTTCGAGAGCGTGATTTTGGAACGAACGTGATCCAGAGGACTTGGATTGCAAGCCAAGAATCAGCCGAGGCGGCCACGAGATAGGAGGGCACGCCCACCCCTCCTGGGCGCCCCCCTGTCTCGTGGGCCCCTCGGGCGGCCACCGATGTACTTCTTCCTCCTATATAAGCCTACATACCCCAAAAACATCCAGGGAGCCACCAAAGAAATATTTCCACCACCGTAACCTTCTGTATCCGTGAGATCCCATCTTGGAGCCGTCGCCGGCGTTCTGCCGGAGGGGGATTCCACCACGGAGGGCTTCTACATCAACACCATAGCCCCTCCAATGAGTTGTGAGTATTTTACGATAGAACTTCGGGTCCATAGTTATTAGCTAGTTGGTTTCTTTTCTCTTTTTGGATCTCGATACAATGTTCTCCCCCTCTCTTGTGGAGATCTATTCGATGTAATCTATTTTTGTGGTGTGTTTGTCAAGATCCGATGAATTGTGGGTTTATGATCAAGATTATCTATGAATAATATTTGAATCTTCTCCGATTTCTTTTATGTACGATTGAGTTATCTTTGCAAGTCTCTTCGAATTATCGATTTGGTTTGGCCTACTAGATTGATCTTTCTTGCCATGGGAGAAGTGCTTAGCTTTGGGTTCAATCTTGCGGTGTCCTTACCCAGTGACAGAAAGGGTTGCAAGGCACGTATTGTATTGTTTCCATCGAGGATAAAAAGATGGGGTTTATATTATATTGCTTGAGTTTATCCCTCTACATCATGTCATCTTACTTAATGCGTTACTTTGTTCTTATGAACTTAATACTCTAGATGCATGTTGGATAGCGATCGATGTGTGGAGTAATAGTAGTAGATGCAGGAAGGAGTCGGTCTACTTGTTACGAACGTGATGCCTATATACATGATCATGCTTAGATAATCTCATAATTATTCTCTTTTCTATCAATTGCTCGACAGTAATTTGTTCACCCACCGTAATACTTATGCTATCTTGAGAGAAGCCTCTAGTGAAACCTATGGCCCCCGGGTCTATCTTTTATCATATAAGTTTCCAATCTACTTCTATTTGCATCTTTATTTTCTGCATATATATTATAAAATACCAAAAATATATTTATCTTATCATATTATCTCTATCAGATCTCACTTTTGCAAGTGGTCGTGAAGGAATTGACAACCTCTTTATCGCGTTGGTTGCGAGTTCTTTGTTTGTTTGTGTAGGTTCGTGGGACTTGTGAGGAGCCTCCTACTGGATTGATACCTTGGTTCTCAAAAACTGAGGGGAAATACTTACGCTACTGTGCTGCATCACCCTTTCCTCTTCAAGGAAAACCAACGCAAGCTCAAGACGTAGCAAGAAGGATTTCTGGCGCCGTTGCCGGGGAGGTCTTCGCTCAAGTTAAGACATACCAAGTACCCATCACAAACTCATCTCCCTCGCATTTACATTATTTGCCATTTGCCTCTCGTTTTCCTCTCCCCCACTTCACCCTTGTCGTTTTATTCGCCCTCTCTTTCCCAATCTCCTCTCTTTTCCGCTTGCCTTCTTCTTCCTCTCTCTTTGGCTTGCCTTTTTATGTTTGCTTGTGTGTTGGATTACTTGTCGCCATGACGCAAGATAATACCAAATTCTGTGATTTCTCCAATACCAATAATAATGATTTCCTTAGTACTCCGATTGCTCCTCTTAATGATGTTGAGTCTTGTGAAATCAATGCTGCTTTACTGAATCTTGTTATGAAAGATCAATTCTCTGGCCTTCCTAGTGAAGATGTTGCTACTCATCTAAATAACTTTGTTGATTTGTGTGAGATGCAAAAGAAAAAAGATATGGATAATGATATTGTTAAGTTGAAGTTATTTCTGTTTTCACTTAGAGATCGTGCTAAAGTTTGGTTTTCGTCTTTGCCTAAAAATAGTATTGATTCTTGGAACAAGTGCAAAGATGTTTTTATCTCTAAGTATTTTCCTCCCGCTAAGATCATCTCGCTTAGGAACGATATTATGAATTTTAAACAACTTGATCATGAGCATGTTCCCCAATCTTGGGAAAGAATGAAATTGATGATTTGCAGTTTCCCTACTCATGGTTTGAATTTATGGATGATCATCCAAAAATTTTATGCCGGATTGAATTTTGCTTCTAGAAATCTTTTAGATTCGGCCGCCGGAGGCACATTTACGGAAATCACGTTAGGAGATGGTACAAAACTTCTTGATAATATAATGGCTAATTACTCTCAATGGCACACTGAACGATCTACTAGTAAAAAAAGTGCATGCTATAGAAGAAATTAATGTTTTGAGTGGAAAGATGGATGAGCTTATGAGATTGTTTGCTACTAAGAGTTCTTCTATTGATCCCAATGATATGCCTTTATCTACCTTTATTGAGAATAATAATGAATCTATCAATGTAAATTTTGTTGGTAGGAATAATTTTGGAAACAATGCTGATAGAGGAAACTTTAATCCTAGACCATTCCCTAGCAATTCCTCTAATAATTATGGAAATTCCTACAATAACTCTTATGGTAGTTTTAATAAGATGCCCTCTGATTTTTAGAATAGCGTGAAAGAATTTATGATCTCTCAAATGAATTTTAATGCTTCGCTTGAAGAAAAATTGCTCAAAGTTGATGATTTGGCTAGGAACGTTGATAGACTTTCGCTGATGTTGATTCTCTCAAACTTAGATCTTCTTCTCCTAAGCATGATATCAATGATTCTCTCAAAGCTATGAGAAGTTCCATTGACGAATGCAAAGAAAGAACCGCTAGTTTGCGTGCTAAGAAAGATTGCTTTATAAAAGCGTGTTCTTCTAGTTTCCATGAAAATAATGATGAAGATCTTAAAGTTATTGATGTGCCCCCTATTAGATCTTTATTTTTCAATATGAATCTTTATAATAATGGGACTAGAGATGAGTCAACTTTATTTAGAAGGCGTCCCAAGAATTCAGAGTTTTTAGATCTTGATGCTAAACTTGGTAAAAGTGGGATTGGAGAGGTCATGAATTTAAGTAGTATTGAACCCACTATCTCGGATTTCAAGGATTTTGATTATGATAATTGTTCTTTATAAAGTTGTATTTCCTTGTTGCAATCCGTTGTTAATTCTCCTCATGCTTATAATCAAAATAAAGCTTTTACCAAACATATTGTTGATGCCTTGATGCAATCTTTTGATGAAAAACTTAACTTGGAAGTTTCTATACGTAGAAAACTTAATGATGAGTGGGAACCTAGTATAAAGCTTAAAATTAAAGATTATGAGTGTTTTTCCTTATGTGATTTGGGTGCTAGTGTTTCCACGATTCCAAAAACTTTATGTGATATTCTAGGTTTCCATGATCTTGATGATTGCTCTTTAAATTTGCACCTTGCGGATTCCACCATTAAAAAGCCAATGGGAAGGATCAATGATGTTCTAATTGTTGCTAATAGAAATTTGGTGCCTGTTGATTTTATCGTTCTTGATATAGATTGCAATCTTTCTTGCCCTATTATTCTTGGTAGACCTTTCCTTAGAACGATTGGTGCGATTATTGATATGAAGGAAGGGAATATTTGATTCCAATTTCCATTAAAGAAAGGCATGGAGCACTTTCCAAGAAAGAAAGTCAAATTACCTTATGAATCTATCATGCGAGCTACCTATGAATCAAGTGCCAAAGATGACACTACTTAGATCTATCTTCGCTTTTATGCCTAGCTAGGGGCGTTAAACGATAGCGCTAGTTGGGAGGCAACCCAATTTTTCTTTGTGTTTCTTGTTTTTGTTCCTGTTTAGTAATAAATTTTGCATCTACTTTCTGTTTAGATGTGTTTTCTTGTTTTATTTAGTGTTTGTGCCAAGTAGAACCTATAGGATAACCTATGATATGAGTTGATTTGATTCTGCTGAAAAACAGAAACTTTGCACTCACGAGAAAAAATTCAATAAATCACAGAAACGAGATTTTGCATTGATTCTTTTTGCTCCTGTTAAATTAACAAAGTGTTTAGGACTTCCTATTTTTGTAGGATTTTTAAAGTTCCAGAAGTTTGCGTTAGTTACAGATTTCTACAGACTGTTTTGTTTTTGACAGATTCTGTTTTTAGTGTGTTGTTTGCTTATTTTGATGCATCTATGGCTAGTATGTAAGGGTATGAACCATAGAGAACTTGGAATACAGTAGCTTTAACATCGATATAAATAAAGAATGAGTTCATTACAGTACCTTATGTGGTGGTTTTGTTTTCTTTCACTAACGGAGCTTATGAGATTTCCTGTTGAGTTTTGTGTTGTATAGTTTTCAAGTTTTGGGTAGAGCTTTGATGGACTATGGAATAAAGGGTGGCAAAAGCCTAAGCTTGGGGATGCCCAAGGCACCCCAAGATATTCAAGAATAGCCAAAATCCTAAGCTTGGGGATGCCCCCGGAAGGCATCCCCTCTTTCGTCTTCGTTCATTGGTAAATTTACTTGGAGCTATATTTTTATTCGCCACATGATATGTGTTTTGCTTGGAGCGTTGTGTATTATATTAGTCTTTCATTTTTAGTTTACCACAATCATCCTTTCTGTAACACACCTTTTGGGAGAAGCCTACTTGATTGAAATTTATTAGAATACTCTATGTGCTTCACTTATATCTTTTGAGCTAGATAGTTTTTGCTCTAGTGCTTCACTTATATCTTTTAGAGCATGGTGGTGGATTAATTCTGAAGAAATTGTTGATCTCTCATGCTTCACTTATGTTATTTTGAGAGTAATTTAGAACAGTATGGCATTTGCTATGACTATAAATTGGTCCTAGAATGATGAGCATCTAAGTTGGGTATAATAAAAACTATCATAGGAAGTGAATTGGATGCTATGATCAACTTGATACTTGATAATTATTTTGAGATAGGGAGGTAGTGATATTAAAGTCATGCTAGTTGGGTGATTATGAATTTAAAGAATTCTTGATTTTTGATGACTTCTAAATTTTTGCAATAAGTATATGAGTTCTTTTTACTAATGTTGAGTCCATGGATTATACACACTTTTACCTTTCCATCATTGCTAGCCTCTTCGGCACCGTGCATTGCCCTTTCTCACCTTGAGAGTTGGTGCAAACTTTGCCGGTGCATCCAGCCCCCGTGATATGATACGCTCTATCACACATAAACCTCCTTATATCTTCCTCAAAACAGCCACCATACCTACCTATTTATGGCATTTCCATAGCCATTCCGAGGTATATTGCCATGCAACTTTCCACCGTTTCATTCATCATCATCATGACAACCATTACTTTTGTCATATTGCCATTGCATGATCATGTAGTTGACATCGTATTTGTGGCAAATCCACCATGCATAATTTTTATACATGTCACTCTTGAATCATTGCACCATCCCGGTACACCGCCGGAGACATTCATATAGAGTCATATCTTGTTCTAGTTTCGAGTTGTAATTCATGTGTTGTAATCAATAAAAGTGTGATGATCATCATTATTAGAGCATTGCCCAAAAATAAAAGAAAAAGATAAAGGCCAAAAGAAAAAGAAGAAAGGACAAAGAAAAAAAAGGAAAAAAAGAAAAGAAAAAAAGAAAAGAAAAAAAATAAAAAAATAAAGGGGCAATGCTACTATCTCTTTTTCCACACTTGTGCTTCAAAGTAGCACCTTGTTCTTCATGCAGTGAGTATCATATATTGTGCTTCAAAGTAGCACCATGTTTTCATGTAGAGAGTCTAATAGGTTGTCACTTTCATATACTAGTGGGAATTTTTCATTATATAACTTGGCTTGTATATTCCTACGATGGGCTTCCTCAAATGCCCTAGGTCTTCGTGAGCAAGCAAGTTGGATGCACACCCACTAGTTTTCTTTTGTTGAGCTTTCATTCATTCATAGCTCTAGTGCATCCGTTGCATTACAATCCCTACTCCTCATGTTGACATCAATTGATGGGCATTCCCATAGCCCGTTGATTATCCTCGTCAATGTGAGACTTTCTCCTTTTTGTCTTCTCCACACAATCCCCAATCATTATTCTATTCCACCCATAGTGCTATATCCATGGCTCACGCTCATGTATTGCGTGAAGGTTGAAAAACTTTGCGATTATTTAAGTACAAAACAATTGCTTGTCTTGTCATCGGGGGTATAGAAGTTGGGAACATCTTTGTGTGACGAAAATGAAGCATAGCCTAACTATATGATTTTGCAGGGATGAACTTTCTTTAGCCATGTTATTTTGAGAAGACATGATTGCTTTTATTAGTATGCTTGAAGTATTACTATTTCTTTTGTCAATATGAACTTTTATTTTGAATCACTTGGATCTAAACATTCATGCCACAATAACGAGAAATTACATTGAGAATAATGCCAGGTAGCATTCCACATCAAAAAAATCTGTATTTATCATTTACCTACTCGAGGACGAGTAGGAATTGAGCTTGGGGATGCTTGATACGTCTCCAACGTATCTATAATTTTTGTTGTTCCATCCAATTATATTACCTATTTTAGATGTCTATGGACTTTATTTTACACATTTATATCATTTTTGGGACTAACCTACTAACCGGAGGCCTAGCCCGTATTGCTGTTTTTTTGCCTATTTCAGTATTTCGACGAAAAGGAATATCAAACGGAGTCCAAACGGAATGAAACCTTCGGGAGTGTGATTTTTGGAACGAACGTGATCCAGAGGACTTGGACTGCAAGCCAAGAAGCAGCCGAGGCGGCCACGAGATAGGAGGGCGCGCCCACCCCTCCTGGGCACACCCCCTGTCTCGTGGGCCCCTCGGGCGGCCACCGACGTACTTCTTCCTCCTATATAAGCCTACATACCCCAAAAACATCCAGGGAGCCACCAAAGAAATACTTCCACCACCGTAACCTTCTGTATCCGCGAGATCCCATCTTGGAGCCATCGTCGACGTTCCGTCGGAAGGGGATTCCACCATGGAGGGCTTCTACATCAACACCATAGCCCCTCCAATGAGTTGTGACTAGTTTACCACAGACCTTCGGGTCCATAGTTATTAGCTAGTTGGCTTCTTCTCTCTTTTTGGATCTCAATACAATGTTCTCCCCCTCTCTTGTGGAGATCTATTCGATGTAATCTCTTTTTGCGGTGTGTTTGTCGAGCTCCAATGAATTGTGGATTTATGATCAAGTTTATCTATGAATAATATTTGAATCTTCTCTGAATTCTTTTATGTATGATTGAGTTATCTTTGCAAGTCTCTTCGAATTATCGATTTGGTTTGGCCTACTAGATTGATCTTTCTTGCCATGGGAGAAGTGCTTAGCTTTTGGGTTCAATCTTGCGGTGTCCTTACCAAGTGACAGAAAGGGTTGCAAGGCACGTATTGTATTGTTGCCATCGAGGATAAAAAGATGGGGTTTATATCATATTGCTTGAGTTTATCCCTCTACATCATGTCATCTTACTTAATGCATTACTTTGTTCTTATGAACTTAATACTCTAGATGCATGCTGGATAGCGGTCGATGTGTGGAGTAATAGTAGTAGATGCAGGCAGGAGTCGGTCTACTTGTTACGGACGTGATGCCTATATACATGATCATGCCTAGATAATCTCATAATTATTCCCTTTTCTATCAATTGCTCGACAGTAATTTGTTCACCCACCGTAATAATTATGCTATCTTGAGAGAAGCCTCTAGTGAAACCTATGGCCCCCGGGTCTATCTTTTATCATATAAGTTTCCAATCTACTTTTATTTGCATCTTTATTTTCTGCATCTATATTATAAAATACCAAAAATATATTTATCTTATCATATTATCTCTATCAGATCTCACTTTCGCAAGTGGCCGTGAAGGGATTGACAACCCCTTTATCACGTTGGTTGCGAGTTCTTTGTTTGTTTGTGTAGGTTCATGGGACTTGTGAGGAGCCTCCTACTTGATTGATACCTTGGTTCTCAAAAACTAAGGGAAATACTTACGCTACTGTGCTGCATCACCCTTTCCTCTTCAAGGAAAACCAAC
>NC_041389.1:595076458-595148822 GCF_002162155.2 Triticum dicoccoides | reverse complement strand
CTCGAGAACAAAGGCTTGCAGAAGTGGAAAAAGTATTTCGTTGACTCCATGTTGGTTTCCCAATTTAAGAGAATTTATAGAGGCGGGGTTAGGTCAAACGGAGCCACGTGGGCCCCACAAGCCACCAGGTCACGCCCTACCCCCCTCGGCGCCCTGGTGCTTCGTCGGCCACTACTCCATCTTCTCGTCCTATCCCGAAGCTTCCAATGTCTCTTACATCCAGAAAAAATCTCCAAAAAGTTTTGTGGCATTTGGACTTTGTTTGGTAGTGATATTCTGCAAAACCAAAACAAGCAAAAAATAGCAACTAACATTGGGCACTAAGTTAATAGGTTAGTCCCAAAAGATGATACATATTTGCTTGTAAATGTATATAAAACATCCAAGATTAATACTATAATAGCATGGAACAATAAAAAATTATAGATACGTTGGACACGTATCAGGAACCTATTGTTACCGTTTATCATTCCACACGTGCATATGAGTCTTCCACTGTGTAAGGGCATATTTCTCCCTATGTGATTTTTGGTGATTGATGAGAATGCATTTTCGGACTAATCGTGTGCATTGAGCATTTCAGAATGAATTTCATCAGTCAGATGTTTTCCAAGATCGATTTCAAATTATTTTTCATTCTTGGCTCAACCTCTTTATTTTTGATTCTCCCATACTATCTCAACAATTCTTTTCAAGAGAAAAGGCGCCGGCCGATCCCGAGAAGAGCTCGAACCTTTCCCAACTTTGAATTAACAAAGCCATCAACCGGCTAGGATAACAGGGGCACCACATTACAAAGAGAAGAAAGCAATGCAAAGTGGAAAGAAGATACATAGAGCTAGGCAGAACAACACAATGGAAACAATGGAGCATCGATGCCGACGACCATCACTACGCCTACACCAACTAGCCAACTAGGTACTTGGGTGGAGGGACATGCCATGCAAGCATTGAGCGCCGGCTACATCCATGGCCAGACTTGGGAAACACTTGAGCTGTCTCCACCGTCGCAAAGGGCCACTACCCTTTCACCCAGGCTTGATGGGTGCCGTACCAGCGACCAGCAGAGTGGCTACACATAGCCCAGCTCAAGGTGACCGAGCTGCCAAATGAGAAGCCGCCAACGCTGACCCACGAGAAACGGTTGGCCAACCCGACGAGAACCAAACCGGCAGCGGCAGCACGGAGCAAGGGATGCGAGCTATCGGACGAAGACGCGCATCCAAGACGAAGACCGAAGAAGAAGAGCAGGACAACTAGGCCGCCATGCTTTGGAGCCGAGACACCAAACGCTCCACCACCGAGAGCAACTCCCGACCGCCGCCTTCAAGAAGGAACACACCACCGAGGTGCCGTCGACGCCCAGACCAGGGGAGAAACGGCTTTCGCCGGAGCTCAGGGAGGAGGCGGGAGGGGGAGGGTCAACCCCAAAGCCTCCAAGGAGGGGCTCGGCGTCAAAGATGTCGACTTTGGGGGGGCCACCACGCCGGCCAAGGGTTTCCCTCGGAACCACCCCCACACGCCAGATCCGGCCATCCGGCACCACAGGACAATGGACACCACCGCCAGAGACCAGCGCCGGCACGGATCGGAGCAGATCGGGCTGGCACCGAAGCTTCACCATGGAATCCCGGCGGACAGTGAGGGCCACCGCTGCGCCAACGACCGTGACCTCCACGCTGCCCACGCAGCCGTGGGAGGCCACCCACCAGCACCCGCCGGCGCTGCCCGCCGCCCAGGCCGCGTCGCACGCCGCCGACCAGGGCCGCCGCCCTGGGGCCCGCAGCACTCCATCTGAGGAGGAGGCGCCAGATCCCTGCTGCCACCATCATCGGGGACGCGCGCCGAGCGTCGGGTGCCCCTCTGGCAGCGGCGGAGAGGAGGAAGAAGGAGGGGGAACCGCGGTGGCGGCGCTAGGGTTGCCCCCAAGTCTCCTCAGAGGAGGTGATGTGGGGGGGGGGGGTACGAACCACTATCTCAACAATTCATGGTGGTTCTCATCATCATTCTCAACATTTGAAGACCGAAGAAGGATTTCTCTTAAATCTTGCTCCATTCTCTTCAAGATTCATGGTTCTAGCTTGATGCCATCCTCTCTTAATTATTTTCAGTTGTGAGAATTCTTTTCAACCATCTGACGCATTTCAAGAGTTGCTTCCTTTCTCGATCATCCGAAGGCTATCATTTCTGAATATTACTCATTCTCAGCCTTCAGCTCTTATTCTCCAAATCTTACCGGTGTATCATTAAAGTATACTCTTTAGTCTACTCATGATCTCTTCGTTCTCATGTATCTAAATCCCCTCAAGTATCTTCATTCGTTTTCCAATTCTTCCCGGTGAATTGTGTCTTTGCTACTTTCATTTTCAATTCTTACAGTGGTTCGTTCAAGATTTCACTTCCTTCGTTATCATATCAGTTCATTCGTTGTTTCCAAATCCCACCGGTGGTTCCATCAATACCTTCTCAAGTTTGCGATATATCTTTCTTAATCCTTTCTACAGGAATAAGTAGTATGCCAAATCCATTGCTTGTCATCAATTTAATTTGATGAAGAATAAGCATACAATAAATCTTATTCTTATTTCCTAAAGGTGATTGAATTCTTTTCTTTCGGAGATTGTTCATGATGAAGTAATTCTTGGTTCTAGTGTTTCATCTTTTCCATTTCCAGAGTTCCAAGTTTTCTCGGTTATATCATCGAGAAGCTCCAGCTAAATCATTGCAAGGCTTCACCTTGTGTTTTCAACTTCTCTTTCTTTTTATCATCCTTTTATTACCGGAGTTCTTCGTGGAGGCTCTACATGGTGGTTCATCAAGGATTCTTTTCATTCTTCAATTGTTCTTCAAGATTTCTCTCGAAGCTAAGATCCGACAAGCTATACTCAAAAATAAACATGGTGCCCAACACATGTTTTTTCCCTGAGGCGTTCAAGCATTCTTCATCTTGCATTCCAAAGTGCAATTCTCCTACCTTATCTTATGAGATGGTGTTATATCATTCTTGACAATTTCCATTCACGTTTCATGATTTGCATGTTGTCAAGAATGAGGTATTTTAAATCCATTAATCTCTTCGTTGGAGTTATCTTGTGTCATATTTCACCTAAAGCCTTCCCTAAGGAATGTTGCTATTGTGGTGTTTATCAATGATCCAACTTATCTCTCTATCATTTTGGTGGAAGAAGTTTTTCATCTTGTTGGTGTTACCAATTATATACTTGTTTTAGTAGTGGCAGAATTTCGCCTCAATTTTGAGAAGCTTTCCATAAGCCCACTACAAGCTTATTCGTTTCGTTGTTGGTTTTCCAACAACTCCGTTATAACCTTCTTGGAAGGGTGCTTTCCAAGCTCATTTGTGGCAGAAGTTGGCATTTTCTTCTCCATTATTTTATTCCAATGATCTATCTTCTATTATTTCTTCCGGAGGCATTGTGATGTTGCTCTTTTCACTCATCATCTCGAATTGTGAGGATCGTGTTCTTTTCGTGCTTATCCATTTAATCGGAGTGTTGTGTCATTTTTTCAAGTTATTTTCATCTTATCAAGTCTTGCATCTCTTTTCAACCGGAGTGTTATCCGAATTTGTTCTTCCTTGTTCCTTGTTTATCTCGTTTCAACCAGAGTGGTTTCAATTCCTTCTTGTCCATTGTACTCGTCATTCATAGCTTTGCAACGTCCAAGGTTCATATGGTGTTCCTTGTTTCTATTTTCTACCGCAGTGCTCTCAATTGTGTTCAACTCCGTTGTGTTCTTTCTTTCAACTTTTCAAACTCTCAAGGTTCTTTGGTTTCACTCATTTGTCAAAGAAGCAACTTAGTTTTACCTCTTCTCTTCCTCTTCCATTTCTCTCCGGTGCCATCCTAGATCTCGGGACGAGATCCTCTTGTAGTGGTGGAGTGTTGTAACACCCTGGATGTAACTTTCCATAATTGTAACTCCAACTCTTGCCATTTCCGGTGATGTGTTGTGATATTTCCTCCGTGGTTGGGTTTTTGTCTTTCGATTTGCTTTTTGTTCATGTCATGCATTTCATCTCATGTCATCATTCGCATTACATTGGCTTTGTTTTATTAAAACTTGCATCCGCTCGTAGTTGCCGCTCCTCAGTTCTCTTCGTTGCGTTTGTTGACCGTTCCGAGACCAACCGTGTTTTCGATTCCCTCTTGTGAAACCGTCTAACCTCTCTGCACAACCACCAACCCCCTCGTGTGCGTGTCCGAAACTTACCCGAACCTGAACTGCTCAGTTGTGACCGATGGGTCCGCATCATCTCCAAACATCCCTAAAATATCTTCGGTTCTTTGTTGGACTCACCTAAGCATTTTATTCTCGACCGGCTGATTATGATCGGAGGGTACAAAGACCCCTAACTCTAACCCACCTACCTATTTAATCAGCCTAAACCCTAGTCCTAGAATGTCCCGTCCACCCTTCCCTCGCACCGCCGCCAGTCCGTTTTCCTCGAGATCCTTCCCGATCCAGCCAACCCGACCATCTCCCTCATTTTCAGCGCGGGCCAACCACCTCCTACCCTTGATCCACCCATTCCTGCAGCTCCTCCCCACGGCTTCCAGATCGAGCGACCTCAATCTCGAGCAGCAGCAGCCCGGAGTCCCAGGACCGTCGTGCCTCCCTGGTCCCTTCCTTCCCTCCTGTTCCGTCTGTCTCTCCCTCCCTTATTTTCTCAGCTCTCTCTCCCTCTCTGTTCATCGACAGGACCGCGTCGTCGCCATGGCCTACAGCGCCTCGACGCCCAGCTCGCCTCCACCCTATTCTTGGATGGACCCGCCCGCCAGCCTCGCCTTCTGCCGCTGAAGACCCACCCCGGGGTCTCCTTCGCTGCACCGCCACTCGCAGACCCTCTGCTCTCCTGCACCTCGTCCCAAACGCCGCCAAGTTTGCTGCCGCCAAGACCTTGCCTTGCCGGATCCGCCTCCCACCATCGGGAATCAGTTCCCTCGATCTCGCCCCGCCTCCGGTGGTCGTCCCGCCGTCTACCGTTGCCGGAAGCACCAGCACCGCCACCACTCGTCTTCCTGGAATGCATGCAGCCCTGCTTCGCGCCCAAGCCACCGTCCGTCGCCCTTTGCTTCGCGCTGCCTCCAACCATAGTGCCTCCAAGGCCCAGCATCCGCATCCAGATTTACCGGCCTGCGAGGCCTCTCCACCAGCTGGGCTGAGGCCCATGGTGAGAAACCCCCCAGCCCCTCCTATGCACTGTTGACCCAGCAAGATTCGGCCTGATGCGTGTTTTTTCTCCTGTTGCGATTTTAGCATTTATCCCAGGTTTACAGTTTTGCAGAAAAACCACTAAAGTTCATGCATTTAATAACTCACGAACTATGCATTATATGTAAAAACATTATATATGTAAAATGCTTAGTTTTTCATGTACTCTCTCATATTATGCAACTTTCAACCATGTTTGAAATGTTTAAAATGATGTTTGTTTAAATTTGTTCAAATGCCATGTTAAAATGATTTATTTCATAACTAAATAACCATAGCTCCAAATTAAATAAAATTTATATGAAAATGGGGTAGAAAAATGCATAGCTTAACTTGGTGCACTTTATTTTACTGTTTAACAACATTAAAATATGGTTTAGGGCAGAACAGTAGCAAATTCAAAATATGCACATGGGGATTTTCTGGAATTGTTGTTTGTTGTTCCGGACTCATTTAAACTTGCCTAGATAGGTAGTTTTCATATGTTTCACCTCTTTCCGTGTTTAACAACATTTAATATTGTTGTACCTAAACAAGAGCAAACTAAATAACTCGAATGTGGTGTTTCGTCAAGATGCAACTCGTTGCATGTTGAGCTCCACTTAATTTGTAGTGTTGTTTGTTGCACTTTGCCATGCCATGAATCATTAAACTGGACATGCATCATACTTGGTTGTGCATCACGTCATGTTTATGTGAGGGTTGTTTACCATGATGTTTGCTTCTTTCCGGTTGCGCTTCTCCTTGATAGTTCTGGTTATGTTGCGATTGTGAGGATCCGTTCGACTACGTTGGTTCATCTACTTCATGGATTCGGTCTTCTTCCTAGCAGGATTTCAGGCAAGAGGACCATTACCCTCGATATCACTTCTATCTTTGCTTTCTAGTTGTTCGTTCTATCGCTATGTCGCGCTCCCTACCACTTGTTTATCATGCCTCCCATATTGCCATGTCAAGCCTCTAACACACCTCCTAGCAAACTGTTGTTTGGCTATGTTGCCGCTTTTGCTCAGCCCCCTCTTATAGCATTGTCAGTTGCAAGTGAAGTTGAAGATTGCTCCATGTTGGAACATGATTATGTTGGGATATCACAATATCTCTTATTTTAATTAATGCATCTATATACTTGGTAAAGGGTGGAAGGCTCGGCCTTATGCCTGGTGTTTTGTTCCACTCTTGCCGCCCTAGTTTTCGTCATACCGGTGTTATGTTCCTTGATTTTGTGTTCCTTACACGGTTAGGGTTATGGGCCCCCTTGATAGTTCGCCTTGAATAAAACTCCTCCAGCAATGCCCAACCTTGGTTTTAACATTTGCCTACCTATCACCTATATCTTTCCCTTGGGTTCTACAGACTCAAGGGTCATCTTTATTTTTGACCACCCCGGCCCGGTGCTCCTTTGAGTGTTGGTCCAAACTGGGCAGCCTGCGGGGCCACCTTGGGGAAACTTGAGGGCTGGTTTTACTTGTAGCTTGACTCATCCAGTGTGCCCTGAGAACGAGATATGTGCAGCTCCTATCGGGATTTGTCGGCACATTCAGGCGGTCTTGCTGGTCTTGTTTTACCATTGCTGAAATGTCTTTTAACTGGGATTCCAAGTCTGATCGGGTGATTCTGGGAGAAGGAGTATCCTTCGTTGATTGTGAGAGCTTGTGAAGGGCTAAGTTGGGACACCCCTACAAGGTTATGTGGAAGAAGGGAATTTGTTAATATCTGGTTGTATAGAACTTGACACTTGAATTAATTAAATTGCAGCAACCGCGTGTGTAGCCGTGATGGTCTCTTTTCGGAGGAGTCCGGGAAGTGAACACGGTTTGGGTTATGTTTGAACGTAAGTAGTTTCGGAATCACTTCTTGATCACTTCTAGCTTCACGACCGTTGCGTAGCTTCTCACCTTACTCTTATTTGCGTATGTTAGGCACCATATTTGCTTAGCGCTTGCTGCAACTCCACCTCGTTACCTCATCCTACCCATAAGATTAAATAGTCTTGATCTCACAGGTTTTGAGATTGCTGAGTCCTCGTGACTCACAGATACTACCAAAACAGTTGCAGGTGCCGACAATACCAGTGCAGCTGATACCACCGAACTCAAGTGGGAGTTTGACAAGGACCTTGGTCATTACTATGTCTCGTTTCCTGATGATCAGCAGTGGAGCCCAGTTGGGCCGATCGGGGATCTAGCATTTGGGGTTATCTTCTTTTCATTTGGTTTTGTCTATAGTCAGACTATGTGTGTACTCTGAATGATGTATGAATTATTTGTTCTTTGTGTGAAGTGGCTATTGCAAGCCAACTATTTATCTGTCCTTGTTCTTGTACATGGGATTGTGTGAAGATGAGCCTTCTTGCGACAAAACCACAATGCGGTTATGCCTCTAAGTCATGCCTCGACACGTGCGAGATATAGCCGCATCGTGGGTGTTACAGGTACCCAAGAGGAGCCAACTTCAACCTTTTGGGCTATTCGGACTCGGGTTCGATGGGGGACAAAGTGGATAGGAAGTCAACCTCTGGAGGGTGCCAATTTCTTGGTTGCTCTTTGGTGAGTTGGTCTTCTAAGAAGCAAAGTTGTATGTCTCTCTCATCCACCGAAGCGGAGTATATGACCGCCGGTAGTTGTTGTGCTCAACTTCTATGGATGAAGCAAACTTTAAAGGATTACAGTGTCATTTGTGACGAAGTGCCTCTTTGGTGTCACAATGGAAGTGCCATTGAGGGAGTCCTGGATTAGGGGGTGTCCGGATGGCCGGACTATGACCTTTGGCCGGACTCCCGGACTATGAAGATACAAGATTGAAGACTTCGTCCCGTGTCCGGATAGGACTTTCCTTGGTGTGGAAGGCAAGCTTGGCGATACGATTTGTAGATCTCCTCCCATTGTAACCGACTCTGTGTAACCCTAGCCCTCTCCGGTGTCTATATAAACCAGAGAGTTTTAGTCCGTAGGACGAACAACAATCATACCATAGGCTAGCTTCTAGGGTTTATAGCCTCTCTGATCTCGTGGTAGATCAACTCTTGTACTACCCATATCATCAATATTAATCAAGCAGGAGTAGGGTTTTACCTCCATCGAGAGGGCCCGAACCTGGGTAAAAACATCGTGTCCCTTGTCTCCTGTTACCATCCGCCTAGACGCACAGTTCGGGACCCCCAACCCGAGATCCGCCGGTTTTGACACCGAAATTGGTGCTTTCATTGAGAGTTCCTCTGTGTCGTCACCTTTAGGCCCGATGGCTTCTTTGATCATCAACCACGACGCGGTCCAGGGTGAGACTTTTCTCCCCGGACAGATCTTCGTGTTCGGTGGCTTTGCACTGCGGGCCAATTCGCTTGGTCATCTGGAGCAGATGGAAAGCTACGCTCCTGGCCATCAGGTCAGATTTGGAAATTTGAACTACACGGCTGACATCCGCGGGGACTTGATCTTCGACGGATTCAAGCCACAGCCGAGCGTGTCGCACTGTCATGATGGGCATGATCTAGCTCTGCCGCCGGACAGTGCCCAGAGCGCCGCTCAGGTGTCCGCTCTGACCCTTAGCTCGGATCCGACTGTGCCGGTCGAGGACGGGAGGCTAGACACTGCCTCGGGGGCTGCAATCTCTACGGCCATCAAGCCGAATACCAGCCTTGTCCTCTCTGAAGCTTGTGACTCCAAGGTGTCAGACTCCTTTTCGGACTCCGAATCTTCCGCACCCCTTCCGATCGAACCCAATTGGGCTCCGATCATGGAGTTCACCGCCGCGGACATCTTCCAACACTCACCCTTTGGCGACATCCTGAATTCACTAAAGTCTCTCTCTTTATCTGGAGAACCCTGGCCGGATTGTGGTCAACAAGGTTGGGATGCGGACGACAAAGAAATTCGAAACCCACCCACCACCCACTCCGTAGCCACTGTCGACGATTTAACCGACATGCTCGACTTCGACTCCGAAGACATCGACAGTATGGACGCCGATGAAAAAGACGAACAAGAATCAGCGCCTATAGGGCACTGGACAACCACCTCATCTCACGATGTATACATGGTGGACACACCTAAAAGAAACAAAGACGAGGATCAAAAGGGTGCAACGAGGGATCATTCCCTCGAAAAGCAATCAAAGCGGCGGCGGAAACGCCGCGCCAAACCCCACCTCGACAGAGATCCAGCCGTAGAGCAGGATGAACCGGCGGACGACGAACATACCATCGAGCAACCGTCCGAAAAGGGCAACTTGGATGAACAAACCAAACATCCCGTCCCCGGCGAAGATAATAGTCCGGACGACCTCACGCCGGACAAATTGTTGGAGAAGAATAACCTCCACCAAAGGCTCATCGCCACGGCACGTAGCCTGAAAAAGCAGAAGTGGAAGCTCAAAACAGCGAAAGATGCACTCAAAATCAGATGGGACAGAGTACTCAACACCGCACACAAGTACGGCGACAGTCACCAGACAAAGAGTTATCCGACGCAAAAATTACTACCGGAATTTGATGAGGAGGCCTTAGAGCCCCCACGGTCAAAAAACAAGGAAGCCTCCAGGTTGGATAGACGACCCCATGATCGCCATCGAGCGGCAAAGGGCGCTGCACTCAATCCGGCGCGCGATCCGCACAAGGATTCGCATAAAAAAGACGGCCCAACTAGATCCATCTACGGGCCAAGAAAGCAAGCTCTAGTAAGCAATGCAACGCAACAAATATCCGAACATCGCGGCACACCCAAATACAGGGGCGCCGCACATCCCCTATGTTTCACCAATGAGGTGCTGGACCATGAATTTCCAGCGGGATTCAAGCCCGTAAGCATAGAGGCATACGATGGAACAACAGACCCTGGAGTCTGGATTGAGGATTATATCCTCCACATACACATGGCTAGAGGAGATGACCTCCACGCCATAAAATACCTACCCCTCAAGCTCAAAGGGCCAGCCCGGCACTGGCTTAAAAGCCTTCCCGAAAACACCATATAAGTTGGGAAGAGCTCGAGGATGCTTTTCGGGCAAATTTTCAAGGGACCTATGTCCAACCTCTGGATGCAGACGATCTAAGCCATATAACTCAACAACCCGGAGAGTCAGCCCGGAAACTCTGGAACAGATTTCTTACTAAAAAGAATCAGATAGTCGACTGTCCGGACGCCAAAGCCTTAGCAGCTTTCAAACATAGCGTTTGAGACAAATGGCTCGCCAGACACCTCGGCCAAGAAAAGCCAAGAACAATGGCCGCATTGACAAGCCTCGTGACTCGCTTTTGCACAGGAGAGGATAGCTGGTTGGCAAGAAGCATCACCAGCGACCCAAGTACATCCAAAGTCAGAGATGGAAACGGGAAACCGCGCCGTAGCAAGGAACGACGCCGGTTCAAGGATAACAGCCCGAAGAGCACTGTCGGTGTCAAAACCGGCGGATCTCGGGTAGGGGGTCCCGAACTGTGCGTCTAGGCGGATGGTAACAGGAGACAAGGGACACAATGTTTTACCCAGGTTCGGGCCCTCTTGATGGAGGTAAAACCCTACGTCCTGCTTGATTAATATTGATGATGTGTGTTACAAGAGTAGATCTACCACGAGATCAAGGAGGCTAAACCCTAGAAGCTAGCCTATGGTATGATTGTTGTTTTTCCTACGGACTAAAGCCATCCGGTTTATATAGACACCGGAGAGGGCTAGGGTTACACAGAGTCGGTTACAATGGTAGGAGATCTACATATCCGTATCGCCAAGCTTGCCTTCCACGCCAAGGAAAGTCCCATCCGGACACGAGACGAAGTCTTCAATCTTGTATCTTCATAGTCTTGGAGTCCGGCTAATCATGATAGTTCGGATGTCCGGACACCCCCTAGTCTGGGACTCCCTCAGTAGCCCTAGAACCAGGCTTCAATGACGACGAGTCCGGCGCGTATGTTGTCTTCGGCGTTTGCAAGGTGGTTTCTCCTTCATGTTGCATGTGTTTGCTGGATAGTGTCCGGTTGCTTCATAAATGTTGCGCTCCTTCGCTTCCACGTCCAATAATGGCCTTCTTCCACGTGTTGCACGAATGCGAAAAGCCGGGGTATTCTTGCGTTTCACCCCCCAGCTGCGTGAATAAGCCGCCCATAAGAGAGGCGAGGATCCAGATCCAAATCACACCATCCTCCTTCCGCAAGTACTCATCAAGGCGCATCTGACAAAAAATCCATTCCAACATGGATAGTCCACACGGCTCCTCTTCTCGCGCTCCCAGTCCTCAGCCAGGAGATTGGAGGAGATGCCCAGTCCCGTATAGCGAGTTAGTGACGCTCCAAGCAGAGGGATATCTTCCCCCAGCCTTTATGGTTCCGGTTCGAGCCAGACTGGCCACCTACAAGGGTGGGAAGCAGGCGGAGAGCGTCCCCAATCCTTCCAAAGGAGAGCGGGTATGCTTCGTCCCCTACTTAATAAGGGGACTCGGATTTCCCATACATCCGTTTCTCCGGGGGCTCCTGGAGTTCTATGGACTCCAACTTCACCACCTTACGCCTGCCTCCATTTTGCACATCGTGGGCTTCGTAGCTCTTTGCGAGCTGTTCTTGGGCATCGAGCCCCATTTTGCGCTATGGAAGAGGCTGTTTTGCCTCGTACCCCGCTCTTACGAGGGGTCGATATATCAAGTGGGTGGAGCCGAAATATGGCGCATCGCCGGGACCGGATATCTATCCGGAACCCCGAAGAAGGCGTCCGAAGACTGGCCTTCGGAGTGGTTCTATATGGAAGACGCCCCGCTACCGGATCCAGTTCGGATCGGCCTCCCAGAGTTTAGCAACGCTCCTCTGAAGAAACGCCTGAGTTGGCTCCCACGGAGCCCTCAACGGGAAGATGACAGGAGCGTCCACTATCTGATGGGCCGGATACGGTTACTAGCCCATTCTGGTTTAACCATGATCGGAGTCATGGCCACATGCATTATGCGAGGGGTGCAACCGCTCCGATATAGGGGCCACCCTATGTGGGATTTCAACAGGGAGAATGACGTCACCAATCATGGCCGCACGGGGCCGGGATCGTCCGCCGATCTGGTGAAGATCCTGTCCGGCTTGTACAAGGGGGAGGAGGAGTACTTCCTCCGCACGAATCCACTGAATGGATTCTCCATGAATAACCCTCGGAGCTGGGTAAGCGGACGTTTAAAGATCTGATCCGTGCTTTCAAAGATAAGTGTCTTACTTTATGATTTCGACGCAGGTACTGCGTCGGGATGTGGAGGGCATAAAAAGCCCAACTCCACAACCTGAGGATCCGAGAAGATCCCTTGATCCGGCCTCTGAAGAGGATCCAGACATAAAGGTGGAATTGATCGACGGGGTGTTCCACCAACTCAACATAGACAATGCTTTAGTCGCCATTACGGCTGACTACCCCAGTTTATGTCCGGCTTCCCAGGTAAGTACGACCGAAGTCCTGACACCGTTACTTTTTTAATGCTTATTTCTGACCACCGTGTACCAATGGTGCTTGGCAGGAGGTGCCTTTACGGCGGGAAGCCGAGCCCGCGGCGACTGACCAAGCGAGGTCAGTGCGGCCTAGCAGGCGGAAGAGGAGTGCGGCGCGAATCGAAACGTCATCGCAAAGGTATGGTGCACCATTGTCTTTTTAGGGAAAGACTCCTGGGAGGCATATTAATGCTCATGATTCTTCCAGGAGAAAGAGCGCTCGCCGGACTGAGTCCGGAGAGGGTGCCCACCAAGCCTCCGCCAGCCAGGCTCCAACGCCTGGTCCGGAAGGGGAGGCGAGCGCAAGGCGCGAGCCGGATGCTCCTCCAATGGAGGATGCCGCCAGGTTGTCCGCCACCAGGTCTGAGGTGGAGAGCGCCATGAATCACAGGCGCCGTCGGTCAGTTCTTTGTGACGCGTGTTTCTCCCCTGAGGCATTAAATGCCTGTAATGCGGGAGACGCGCACCTCCGTGCTGCTCAAGATGGTTTAACCAGATCCACGGAGCAGTATGTAAAGGACATACGGGTAAGGAATTTTAATGGTTATATATGCCAGTAGCCCCCGAGACTTAAAATAGTTAAACTAACTGATTTAAGGATCATTTGTTATGCAGGATCTTGCTGAGAAGAATACCCACCTGTCTCAGGAGCTTCAAGAGTGCAAGGCCCAACTTGAGGCCGCGCTAGCCGCTGCCGGGGGAGCCACGGAGACCCCCTCTGGTAATTCATATTTTGAAAAGAGAAGTAGTTTATGAAGTGCGGCGTGTGTGTATAATCTAACAATAATATTGCAGAGGGTGCCAGACTAGATCCGGACAAGCAACAGCTGCTGCGCCAGGTGAAGGCCCCCGAGAGGGTGCTTACGAGGGTGCAGCAGGAGAGGAACAAACTCCAAGATGCCAACACCCAGCTGGGCGAAGAACTAAAAGATGTTCGGGTCCAGCTGTCTAACTCCGTAAAGGAGAATTGGCGGCTTCGTCGCGGCATTTATAGTAAGTGCTTGAGCAAACTCTTTTGAAAAGAAGAGTTCGGCGAGGAAGTCGATTGACTTAAATGTGTCTGTAGGTGTGCTCACGGGTCGTCCGGCGGAGGATATGCCTAGTTCCATGGGAGACCCTCTTCCCGAGCTGCTGCAACTGCACGAACGTGTTCGGCAGGCGATGAGCGGCGTCGTGCAGGCCTTGTGGCCTTCCGTATCCCTACCCGAGGGTCTTGGAGGGCTTGCTGAGAAGCTTCAGGGAGTACGGCGGCGTCTCCGTCTGTGGAAGATATCGGCCTGCTGTCAAGGCGCCAGGGAGGCCTGGGCCATGGTGAAGACGCGGTACCTTAAGGCTGACCCAAACCACATGGCCGAGGTCGGACCTGTGGGGCCGGATGGGAAGGAGATCCCTGTGAGCCTGATGTACGGCCAAGTAGAGTTGGCCGTGAAATATTCCCAAAAGGACTGTAAATGAGACAGCATGTTAGATGGGATTGAAGAGGAGTACAATCAGTCAGTTTGATGATGTAATTTTAAAATGACATGTAAAATGCCTTCTAGCCGGATTGTAGATCGTTTGTCTTTGCGAACCTTTTCGCTTCAACCTCGGGACCCAACAGTCCGGAGTGTGTCCGAATACCCTTACGGTTATGAAAGAACCGGGGCATGCATGGAGACAAGGCGTAGGGGTCATAATTGCTTTATCAGACAAGTGCCCAACTAGCTATGTTATATTACATGGTTAGTAAGAAACATCTTCCAGGGAGAATAGTTCCGTTAAGGGTTCCTTTCCCTGGGAGGCATGCCCTAAAGTGCATGTCCGGACTGCGAAAATAACAGAAAAAAGCATCTGGGGGTAGATAAATAAGTAAGTAATAAATCATCTTTCAGGTCACCGACCGAATATTCCCTCAAGAACGCTAGCCTTCGGCTTCACCCAGTCTGAGGTACACATCCGGCTGACCCGGCAGTAACAATCGCAGAGGTGCTCCCTTTACCTCCTAGCCGAACAATCGGGAACGTAGGGGTAAGCACAGGAGCCAGGCAACCTGGCTTGGCCAAAACTTAAGTCATATCGATGCATACAATGGTGAACAAAAGGTACATGCGGAAGTGTGACACATGTGTTGGGCATGAAGCCCATATAAATAAGCTTCTGTTAAAGAAGCCCCCAGGTATAACGAGTGCGAGTAGCACATCGAGTGAGTGCGAACAAAGCGCAGATCAGCCCTCAAGAGGTTTGTACTGAAAAAAGGGGGAGGATAAAGGAGGGAACACAAAGACAGCGAAAGAATATGAAAGGTGGACGGAGGAAGGAGACGAACCCTGAGTCCGGCGCTAGGCGTAAAATCTTCGGAGACGGGCTGCGTTCCATGGGTTTGGCTCGAGTCGGTTGTCAGATGCGTTGCGTAGATGGTATGCACCGCCGGTAAGGACTTGGTCGATGATGAAGGGACCTTCCCATTTGGGCTTAAGTTTGTCCTTTTTCTTGTCCGGCAGGCGTAGAACTAGCTCGCCAACATTGTAAGTTTTGGCCCGTACTTCTCTGCTTTGATATCTTCGAGCCTGCTGTTGATAGAATGCGGAACGGGATTTTGCCACATCGCGCTCCTCCTCTAAAGCGTCCAAACTGTCCTGCCGATCTAACTCGGCTTCTCTTTCCTCGTACATGCGCACGCGAGGTGAGTCATGAATTATATCGCAGGGCAAAACTGCCTCAGCGCCGTATACCATAAAAAATGGTGTGAATCCGGTTGTGCGGTTTGGCTTGGTCCGCAGCCCCCAGAGTACGGAGTCGAGCTCCTCTACCCAGTGCATGTTAGATTTCGTGAGGGACCGCACTAATCTGGGTTTGATGCCGCTCATGATTAGACCATTTGCTCATTCCACTTGACCGTTAGTTTGAGGGTGGTAGACGGAAGCGTAGTCGAGCTTGATGCCTATGTTTTTGCACCAGAGTTTAACCTCGTCAGCCGTGAAATTTGTGCCGTTATCAGTGATGATGTTGTGGGGGACGCCAAAACGGTGTACTACCCCGGATATGAAGTCTATCACAGGTCCGGATTCTGCCGTTTTAACCAGCTTGGCCTCTATCCATTTTGTGAATTTGTCCACCATGACCAATAAGTATTTGTGCTTGTGGGTTCCCCCTTTAAGGGGTCCAACAATGTCAAGCCCCCAGACCGAACGGCCAGGTAATGGGTATAGTTTTGAGGGCAGTGGGTGGCATGTGGCTCTGATTAGCAAAAAGCTGGCAACCGACGCATCGTTGGACTAAGTCCTGAGCATCTGCCCGGGCTGTCGGCCAATAAAATCCTGTATGGAAGGCCTTGCCTACAAGGGCCCGGGCTGCAGCGTGGTGCCCGCCAAGTCCGGCATGAATTTCAGCCAGGAGATTTTGCCCTTCATCTTCGGAGATACACCTTTGAAGGATTCCGGTTATGCTTTTCTTATAAATTTCTCCCTCATGGACCTTGTAGGCTTTAGATCGCTGAACTATGCAGCGGGCCTCATTTTGGTCTTCGGGAAGTTCCTGCCTGATTAAGTAGGCTAGGAATGGTTCCGTCCACGGGGCAATTACTACCAGTATTTCGTGGGCTAAATCTGTTATTTCATTGGCTGAACCACCGATTGTGTCAGAATGTTCTGCGTTAGGTGATGGAGTTGGTTCCGGATTGTTATTTCCGGACACCTCTTCCCATAATACGGATGGCTTAAAGAGATGCTCCACGAAGATGTTTGGAGGGACGGCGTCGCGTTTTGCGCTGATGCGTGCCAACACGTCTGCTGCCTGGTTATTATCCCGGGCTACGTGGTGGAATTTGAGTCCTTCGAACCGGGCTGACATTTTTAGGACGGCGTTACGGTAGGCTGCCATTTTCAGATCCTTGGCGTCAACGTCTCCATTTACTTGGGATATTGCAAGGTTTGAATCCCCGCGCACCTCTAGGCGCTGAATGCCCATGGGGATTGCCATCCAGAGGCCATGTAGAAGGGCCTCGTATTCGGCTGCATTGTTGGAGTCCTTGTACATTATCTGAAGCACATATTGCACTATGTCCTCGGTTGGGGACGTCAAGACGACGCCAGCCCCCAAGCCAGCCAACATTTTGGAGCCATCGAAATGCATGATCCAATTGGAGTATGCCTCGTACTCTTTAGGGAGTTCGGCTTCGGTCCATTCGGCGATGAAGTCAGCATGAACTTGCGACTTGATAGCTCGCCGTGGTTTGTAGGTTATATCAAATGGTAAGAGCTCAATGGCCCATTTTGCAATCCTGCCCATTGCGTCGCGATTGTTTATAATATCGTTGAGAGGTACTTCAGAGGCCACCATTATCGAACACTCTTGAAAGTAGTGTCGCAGCTTCCGGGATGCCATGAACACCGCATACGCTATCTTTTGATAATGTGGGTACCGGGACTTGCATGGAGTTAAGACAGTGGATACGTAGTACACTGGTTTTTGAAGAGGGAATCTGTGCCCTTCTGTTTCTCGTTCGACGACGAGTACCGCACTGACAACTTGATGTGTTGCTGCGATATATAATAACATAGGTTCGCCCAGGTTGGGCGTGGCCAGGACCGGATTTGTTGCCAGTATGGCCTTAATTTCTTCGAGTCCGGCCATGGCAGCATCCGTCCATTCGAAGTGTTCGGTGCGCCGGAGGAGGCGATAGAGGGGCAGTGCCTTTTCTCCCAAACGGGAGATGAAGCGGCTTAGAGCCGCCATACATCCGGTTAGTTTTTGTATTTGCTTGAGGTCTTTTGGGATATCCAATTGTGACAGAGCTCGGATCTTGGCTGGGTTTGCTTTAATTCCTCTACCAGATACAATGAAGCCCAAGAGCTTTTCGGCTGGTACGCCGAAAACACATTTTCCGGGTTGAGATTAATGTCATATGCTCGGAGGTTGTCGAATGTCACCCTCAAGTCGTCTACTAGAGTTTCGACGTGTTTGGTCTTGACGACCACATCGTCTACGTATGCCTCGACTGTTTTGCCTATCTGGGTGGCCAGACATGTCTGAATCATGTGCTGATACGTTGCGCCGGCGTTTTTGAGTCCGAAGGGCATTGTGTTGAAGGAGAATGGCCCATATGGAGTAATGAATGCCGTTGCGGCCTGGTCTTTTTCCTCCATCTTGATTTGATGGTATCCGGAATATGCGTCGAGGAAGCATAATGAATCGTGCCCTGCGGTAGCATCGATTATTTGGTCGACGCGATGGAGGGGGAAAGGGTCCTTTGGACAGGCCTTGTTAAGGTCTTTGAAATCAACGCAAGGGCGCCAGGATTTGTCCTTTTTTGGTACCATTACTAGGTTGGCTAGCCAGTCCGGATGTTTTATATCTATGATGAATCCGGCTTCTAAGAGTTTGGCTAGCTCCTCTCCCATTGCCTGTCTTTTGGGTTCGGAAAATCGCCGAAGAGCTTGTTTGACTGGCTTGAATCCTTTTAGGATATTTAGACTGTGCTCCGCCAGCCTGCATGTGATTCCTGGCATGTCTGAAGGGTGCCAGGCAAAAATGTCCCAATTTTCCCGAAGGAATTCTTGTATTGCGGCTTCTACATCAGGATTTAATTGTGCCCCAATGGAGGCCGTCTTTGTGGGGTCCGTTGGATGGACCTGGAATTTGACTATTTCGTCTGCTGGTTTAAAAGAGGTGGAGTTGGACCTCTTATCGAGTATCACATCGTCCCTATCCACCATGGAGCGCAGCGCAGTGAGTTCCTCTGCCGCTAGGGCTTCGGATAATGCCTCTAGGGCCAGTGCGGCTGTCTTATTTTCAGCGCGGAGTGCTATATCTGGATCATTGGCGAGAGTGATTATTCCATTGGGTCCGGGCATTTTGAGCTTCATGTACCCGTAATGGGGTATAGCTTGGAAGATTGTGAATGCCTCTCGCCCTAACAAGGCATGATATCCGCTGCCGAATGGGGCCACTTGAAACGTGACCTCTTCGGACCTGCAATTGTCCAGCGAGCCGAACACTACATCTAGTGTGATTTTTCCTGTGCAGCGTACTTCTCGACTAGGGATTATTCCCCTGAAGGTTGTGCTGCTTCGCTCAATGCGGCTCCAGTCAATTTCCATTTTTTGAAGGGTTTCCTCGTAAATGAGGTTTAATCCGCTGCCGCCATCCATGAGTACCTTGGTAAGACGAAAGCCGTCCACTATCGGACTGAGGACCAATGCGGCTGGTGCTCGAGCTGTTCGAAATTTAGGTTCGTCGCTAGCATTGAAGGTGATGGCCGTGTCACTCCATGGATTTGTTGTTGCTACTTGGTAGACTTCGGCGAGGCTGCGGATTGTTCGTTTCCGCATGTTATTTGATGCGAAAGTCTCGAAGACTGTGAATACCGTACTGGTACTGTTGGGCTGGTTGCCTGGGGCTAGAAAGCCTTCGCCACTTTTGGCCACCTGCCGTAGTATCCAACATGCTCGAAGGCTATGTGTTGGAGTGGCGCCCTCCGTACTGTGGATTTTACAGGGTCCGTTGAGCCATCCCTCCAGTACGGTTCCGTGCCCTTTAGGGGGTTTTTGCTTTTTGGTTTTTAACCCAGGTGCTTGAGTATGACGCACCCTTTTATTTCGGACTGGGGTTGTATTCAGGGCCGGATTGTCCCAAAACCTGGTTTGGGTTTTCCAGGCACTCTCCATCGCACAGTATTTTTGTACAATGGTCGCTAGGTCGGCGAGGCGTGTAACTTCGCGGTGACTTATGGCGTTTATGATTCCCTTGTCCGTGCAATTGTTGCAAAAAATTGCAATCGCGCTTTCTTCACGGCAGTCCTTTATTCTGTTCATAACCAGGAGGAATCTGGCCCAGTAATGATGTACTGTTTCATCGGGCTCTTGCCGTATTTGAGATAAATCGCTTATGTTTGGGTGGGCGGGTGGAATTAAGTCCAGAACCCCGCCCGATCTAAGGCTCAAAGGCCGAGAAGTTTCCGGATTTGGAAGCTTGGTTTGTTGGATGCTTTCCAACAAATCTGGTCCGATGCCTGACTTTAGGTTCAGTATTTGATTGGCGTCCGTCCCTCCTTGGGAATCCAGCAAGGAGGGATCGGGAATCTGTACATAGCTGGTTTTTAACATAGAAGAAGAGTCGCCGCATTGTTCCTCTACCACAACAACGTGGTGGGTAGCCTGGGGAGAGTTAATTTCTCTCAGGTCGGTTTTAAGCCCAATCTGATCGTAGTCAGTAGCGACTCCCAGGGCGGCGATGCAATCCAAGAGCTCGTTTACGGAGGAGAGCTCCATCGGATCTAGTTGCTCGGCGAATTCCGAGCTGACATGAAGATCGCTTTTGATGACCTGAGAGGTCATCGTCGGAGCGGTGGCCGAACAGGTGGTCATAAGAAAACCACCTAGCCGGATAGTTTGGCCGGCGGCCAAAGCTCCCTTGATGACGGCGCCGTCTTTAAAGATGGGAAAAGGCATCCTTCCTGATGGCGACGGCACAGAGGAACTCTCAATGAAAGCACCAATGTCGGTGTCAAAACCGGCGGATCTCGGGTAGGGGGTCCCAAACTGTGCATCTAGGCGGATGGTAACAGGAGAAAGGGACACGATGTTTTACCCAGGTTCGGGCCCTCTTGATGGAGGTAAAACCCTACGTCCTGCTTGATTAATATTGATGATGTGTGTTACAAGAGTAGATCTACCACGAGATCAAGGAGGCTAAACCCTAGAAGCTAGCCTATGGTATGATTGTTGTTTTTCCTACGGACTAAAGCCATCTGGTTTATATAGACACCGGAGAGGGCTAGGGTTACACAGAGTCGGTTACAATGGTAGGAGATCTACATATCCATATCGCCAAGCTTGCCTTCCACGCCAAGGAAAGTCCCATCCGGACACGGGACGAAGTCTTCAATCTTGTATCTTCATAGTCTTGGAGTCCGGCTAATCATGATAGTTCGGCTGTCCGGACACCCCCTAGTCCGGGACTCCCTCAAGCACGGTAGTCAATGCCGGATTCAAAAGCTCTCGGCAGAATCAGAAAAAGCCGCCCCCCAAGGATAATAGGGACGAGCTATCTAGCCTCAACAAAATCTTGGACAAAATATGTCTAATCCACAGTACTATCGGGAGGCCTGCAAATCAAACCCACAGAGATTGTTGGGTCTTCAAGCAATCCGGCAAACTCAACGCCGAACACAAGGGGCTCGACATACCAAGCGAGGGTGACGACGAACCCCACAAGTAGAACACCGGAGAACAAAAGAAGTTCCCACAAGAAGTCAAAACAGTAAATTCACTTCATGTGACAAAAGGGAAAAGCAGAGTGGCGCCTACAGAGATACGCGCCATACGGCCTGTCCCAGAGGAGTCCCGCCACTGGTTGTTACAACCAATCACCTTCGACCATCAGGATTACTCTAGAGGTATCCAGAACGGAGGCTGGACTGCCTTGGTCTTAGATCCGATAATTGACGGACTCCACTTTCCACAAGTCCTAATGGACGGCCGCAGTTACCTAAACCTGCTATATCAGGACACAATCCGCAAAATGGGGTTAAACCCAGCAATAATTCGCCATGGCAACACTTCCTTTCAAGGGGTCACGCCAGGCCCAGATACCCATTGCACGGGTTCCCTCTCATTAGAAGTTATGTTCGGCTCCCTCGACAACTTCCGAAGCAAAAAGCTAACCTTCCACATCGCCCCATTCATAAGTCGCTATCAAGCACTACTGGGACGCGAAGCTTTCGCCCGCTTTAACGCAATACCGCATTATGCATCCCTTACACTAAAAATGCCCGGTCCACGAGGCATCATCTCATTAATGGGAAACATCAAGTGTCACCCGAGCGCGGATGATAGTGCGGCTGCCTTGACAGCCGCGCACTAATCCAGCTTTACTAGTTAGAGCACCTAAACAGGTCGTTAAAGACCCCGGACATGGCTCGACGAGTTCGGTGCAAACATACAAAGGCTTAATAGCCGCATAACCCTGTACAAGGGGCTCCGCGCGTTTACACCAGGAGACAATAAAGCTTAATTCTCCCCATTTTCTGTATTATACTTTGTTTATTTTAACATCGATTTCTCGCACGATTGTTTTCCACTAAGTTGCTCCCTTTTGCAGATGAACACCGTGCTACACCCGTCCAGGATACAGCACAACAGAGACACAGGCGCAGACATGCAGTAGGGACACCGTTTCAAGGATTCTTTTCAGATTAAGACCCTATGTAAACCTTTTTTACTGTGTCTTGTTGATAACATCCCCCGGTTTTTGCTATAACCAAGGAGGAGGCTGGCGTCTTGGCATGTGGCCACGCCAGAATTTTGCGCGTTCCTGGACACCAGGGGCTTTTTACCAAGGGCTTTTGTTCGGCCCGTCTTCATAAAGACCGAATACCTTAGGGAGTGTTCGGCGTCGCGAGTTTGGCCTTATATGCATCAGCTTCGAATCATGTCTTTGGTCAAATGTTGGGTTTGCCCGGCTCCTGTGTTTTGCTGCCTTATGTTCCGCTCTATCGCCTAAGGCGGCACCAGGAGAACTACTGCGATTGTGCCCCGGTTCGGCCAGGCGAGCACCTCAGTAGAGAAAGCCGAAAACTGTCTGTCATGATATAGCGAGAGACTGATCAACCACTCAATGACTTGCCGGAATCTTTAGGATTCCTCCGCATTAACAAAGGGCCGTTTCCCGGTCAGGCACACACGCGCCCCGAATTCGGGCGAGCGCGGTGCCCCTAGGGGCTATTCAGTAGCCCCACTGTCAAACTCCTATGGCTAAGTGAAAGTGATAAAGCATTATAGTCCGGTTGCCTAGTTCGCTGCGCTATCACCTCCTTTCTAGGACCAAACCGTTGGATCAAGTGTGAAAAGGCGCCTTTTGCGAACACCCCCGCATTATATGCGTGGGGGCTGAAGCCAACGACTGCCATCTTTCAGGTTATATACACATATACATTAACGGCCGCACAGGAGGCATTATAATTCTTGAAAGCACAAGTATAAAAAGCTTTTACATCCTATCAAAATATTGTTTTACAATAGCACATGCTATTCGAACACAACATCCTTCGAGCACTGTGTCTCTATTAAACGAGCACCCTGAAGAACTTCCTCAAAGTAGTGCTTGGCAGGTACTCGGCTTTCGTCCGAATCCCGGGATGCAACAACACTGGCCTTCATATCCGCCCGGTATGTCTTGACACGGGCAAGAGCCATCTGTGCACCCTCTATGCACACTGACCTTTTCATTGCATCAACATGCGGCACCGAACCAAGGAACTGCTGCACCAGGCTAAAATAACTCTTCGGCTCTGGCTCTTCTAGCCACAGACGACTCGCGACGTACCTCATAGCGAGTCCGGATAACCTGTTCAGCTCCACCCAAGCGGCTAAACGTTCGGATATCGAAAGTGGGCGCTCTGGATTGTGGAACTGCAACCAAAAAAGTTCTTCCAATTCATGGTCACCTAGACCCCGGAAATGTTCGGTCGCGTCTGCGGCACTCGCCGCCAAATCCAGAGAAGTGTTCACCGCACTCCACTTCCGGTCTAATGGAGCATACTTAGGATCCCTGAACTTCATCCGCAGCATATATGGCTTTCCAGCCGCGATATCTCCGGCCTGACGTAGCTCCTCCTTCATAGCTCTCATTGCAGAGCGAGTGTCCTTGGCCTCGGCAGTGACCTTTTCTAGGTCTTTCTGTGCCACCCTATATTCTTTTTCAAGAAGCTTACAACGATCGGCAGCATCCTTCAATTTTACAGCCATCTCGGGTGTTTCTTTCTTGCTCTGGCAGTGTGCAGCCTGTTTGGCTTTTAGCTCTTCATCCTCTTTAACGGCAGCCGCATCGCTTTTCCTCGCTTGCTCCTTGGCTTGGGCAATTTCCGCCCGAAGGCTCTCCATGGCAGCGGCACCATCTGCTTTAAGCACATATGTTATAAGGTACGAGCATCAAGCCCCTCTTACCAGATGTCTTTGGAGACGTTACATACCTTGTTCCTCGTCTAGCTGCTCATTCACAAGCGCGATGTCGGCATCTGCCACGTCAAGTTGCCGTTTTAGCTCGGCAAATTCATCAGTCTGGCTAGCCACCGAACACCTCGCCACCTACATAGGAAAGGCGACATATTATACCTGGGATTATGATCCTCTATGCGCCGTCATTTTTGACAACACACAGAGTCTCAGGGGCTACTATTTATACAGGGCGCATTTTATATATGCGGCTCTGTCAAAAGGTACATCTTTTCGCGTACCTCAAAACCTGTCAGTAAACTCCTGGCGGCCTCGTACAATCTTCTTTCCACGGATGAAATCCTTCTAATCACCGTGTTCATCAACACACGGTGTTCTTCTGAGATAGACGCTCGCCCGAGAAGATCCTTCAGCCCCTCCGACCGTGCACCAAAAGGTGTCGGACTAGTCCGGCGACCTTTTTCAAGGTCCAAATTTGGAGAAATCCTCCGAGACGACACCTCGGGGTCGCCAGCCTCGCAAGACGGTATAGTTGGGGGAGGCGTTTCGCTCTCCATCATCTCCGGACGGAGATCCCCTGAAGATGAGCTCTCCTGAGAATGGTTGAGATCCGAACTGCAAGGTAAAATTTTGGTTATCTTCCTCAGAAATAAAACAGGGATATCACTCATTTTCAAACCCCCCCTCTTTACTTACGGCTCGTTGGAGAGCTGATCACCTTGGGGGCACAATGCGTGCGGAGCACTCTCCGGCGCCGGACCCTCTGACGAAGATTTCTTCCCCCGCTTTGAGGCGATCGCCTCCGGGTTTTGAGAGGCGTTCCTCTTCTTTCCCTGGATAGAGGAGTTCTCGATTCCTCCCTTCCTGACAGCCTCCTTCACGGAGGCGGTAGCTTCCTTGTTCCCCTCTTCGCCTTCTTCAAAAGGCGCAATCTCCCACATCCTGGTCAACACGGGATCCAGCATGGTCTCAGGGAGGGGGGCCGGACACCTGATAAGCCTTGCCTCCGCTATCCACTCCTGTTTAAAGGATAGCCCTTTTAAGGGCTGTTTTATGATAAATACACGGATCACATGTCCGGGTATGGGGCTACTTACTTGAGTATCCGGGCGATTACAGCTCAGGCCTGCGTCCTCGGACAAGTCCGGACACCTTGCTTTTGATGTGAAGAACAATTTGTACATCTCCACGGGCGTCATGCCCATAAAGTGTTGGAGAGCTCGTGGCCCTTCCGGATTAAATTCCCACATGCGGAGGAGGCGACGTTTGCAGGGCTGTATGCGGTGAATCAGCATAACCTGCGCCACTACGGCCAAATTGATATCTCTCTCTTGGAGATCTCGAACGCGACCCTGCAGCAAGGGCACGTCCTTGGACGCCCCCCAGTTAAGCCCTTTATTGACCCATGACGCTAGCCGTGGTGGGGGACCCGAGCGAAAAGCACGTGGCGCCACCCACGTGGTGCCCCTGGGAGCTGTGATGTAGAACCACTCTCGTTGCCATAAGCCGAACTCCTCTTGAAAAGAGCCCTCGGGCCATGGAGCGTCGGCAATCTTGCTTATAATGGCACCTCCGCACTCAGCATGCTGCCCCTCGATCATCTTCGGTTCTACCTTGAAGGTTTTAAGCCATAGCCCGAAGTGAGGAGTAATATGGAGGAAGGCCTCGCACACGACAATGAACGATGAGATTTGGAGGATGGACTCCGGAGCTAAGTCGTGAAATTCCAGCCCATAATAAAACATGAGCCCCCTCATGAAGGGATAAATCAAGAAGCCTAGCCCCTGAAGGAAGTGAGATGTGAACACCACACTCTCACCGGGCTGGGGAGTGGGAATAGCCCGCCCTTGAGCAGGCAGCCTATGCGAGATTTCGCCGGTCAGATACCTGGCATCTCTTAGCTTTCGCACGTCTTCTTCCGTAACGGAGGAAGGCATCCACCGGCCTTGGAGGTCGGAGCCGGACATCATCAAAAGTCCAAAGCGCCTGGATCTGGAGCTTTGGGTGTTGGAACTCGAGGCGAGAGGCGGATTTGATTGGATTGAAATAAAGGAGTCGAGCCTTGGTCTCTTTATAAAGAAGTTGAATACCAAGAGCCCTTCCCGTGACCGTTTGGGACTCACTTTCAATTAAGAGGTCATACCAATGGCGCGGTTGGGTTACCCACGCCCGTATTGATGAGAATCCCGGAATAAGGGGACACGATCTCTACTTTGACAAGACGTGCCAAGGAAACCGCCTCACTAAACATGCTGAGGTGGGACAATAAAACGATTCGAATAAAGGCTTGGCTGTGGCATGACGTCACACTACGGAATACGTCAGCAGATTAGAGTTGTGCAGATATTATTCTCTCTACGGTGGTATGTGGAACTTATTTTACAGATCCGGACACTATCCTTGTGTTCAACATCTTCTATGAAGTATTCGAAGAAGGAACCCGCCTTGCAATGCCGAAGACAAATTTACGCGCCGGACTCATCGTCATTGAAGCCTGGTTCAGGGGCTACTGAGGGAGTCCTTGATTAGGGGGTGTCCGGATGGCCGGACTATGACCTTTGGCCGGACTCCCGGACTATGAAGATACAAGATTGAAGACTTTGTCCCGTGTCCGGATAGGACTTTCCTTGGCGTGGAAGGCAAGCTTGGCGATACAATATATAGATCTCCTCCCATTGTAACCGACTCTGTGTAACCCTAGCCCTCTCCGGTGTCTATATAAACCGGAGAGTTTTAGTCCGCAGGACGAACAACAATCATACCATAGGCTAGCTTCTAGGGTTTGGCCTCTCTGATCTCGTGGTAGATCAACTCTTGTACTACCCATATCATCAATATTAATCAAGCAGGAGTAGGGTTTTACCTCCATCGAGAGGGCCCGAACCTGGGTAAAAACATTGTGTCCCTTGTCTCTTGTTACCATCCGCCTAGACGCATAGTTCGGGACCCCCTACCCGAGATCCGCCGGTTTTGACACCGACAGCCATCAAGATCTCTCTCAACCCAGTGCAACACTTCAAGACGAAGCATATTGAGATTCGATATCACTTTATCCGGGATCACATTAGGCGAGGGGAGATCCAGCTCAAATATGTCAACACTCATGATAACCTTGCATATATTTTCACGAAGGCCTTGGATGAAGCAAGATTTCGTGAGTTTAGGTAGGAGCTAAATATCATTGATTCGAGCGATGTGGCTTGAACCCTTGCACTCCCCACCATACTCATTTTGATATCTTGTTTAGGTGTAGGCATGGACATAGGGGGAGTGTTGTTCTCTCAATGAACTCTCCCTCCCCCATTATGCATAAATCGATCAACTCTTTCACATTAGCCATTTTCTATGGTACTTGTGCTTCAAAGATGAGTCTTTAGTCATGGGCCCAAGGATAATTCTTCGCGGTGCCATACCAATTGACTCAAACATAGGTGGCTCTGGCCATCACCCTCTCCTCTTGAGAGGTTTTAGTTCGTGCTTGGTCCTTGTTGTCTTTTGCCTTCTTTTGAGTCGTGTTTGTGTTTGAGTTGCCTCGTGTGTGTGTGTGTGCTCGTTTGCGTGTCCGGTTGCTTGAAGGTTGCTTTGCAAAGGCCGTGTTTTTTTGTCTTGTCGAAACATGCACTTTCTTGGGTTTACGGTACTACCGTGGCAAGCCACGGTACTACTGCAGGAGATGGGTTGCCTTGTGCACGCACAGGTGCATCCGAGGCACGATACTACTGCTTCCATCTCGGCAGTAATTTTTTACTGCCGCTGGAAGAGCGGTACTACTGCCCTGTGTGCGGTACTTCCGCCCGGGCGGTACTACCGCGATGACCCGCGGTACTACCATGCCTCGTGAGCGGGTGGGGGTCAAGAGCGAGCAAGGGGAGTTTCTACTCCCCCATACCCATTCAACTCATTTTCCCCACTTCTTCTCTCTCTCTCTCTCTCCTACCCAACTCCATCTCCGGCCGCTCTCCTCGCATTCCGACCGGTGGGATCGATCCCCACCTCTCCCTCTTGCCATGGAACCCGGTATCTCCCTTAGTCCTTCTCTCTCTGCCTCGTGGTTTTGCTTCTAGGTTTTGGGAGATGCATGTGTAGTTCTTTAGATTTTTGGCTAAATCATTGCAATAGGAGGGTGTAGGAGAGTGCTAATGTTGTAGATATGATATTTGGTATGTTGCAACACGGAAATTTTGATCAACGGTAGTACCAATCCAAATTTACGGATGTGCCTAGATCCGTTCTTGCCAGATTCATCTGTGCAGTACTACCGCACCTCTCGTGTAGTACTACCACTCTGGTGAGATCCGCCTCATATGGTACTATCACTCCGTTGGAGCAGTACTACCGCTCGATGCGAGGAAGTAAAAATTTACTTCTGCTCTAGGCGCGGTAATACCATGCCATCCTGGCGCAGTACTACCGCGGCTAGAGCAGATGTAAATTTTTTCGTCAGCCTCATGGTGCGGTACTCACGTTGACATCTGAACTACCTTGTTGCGACTACCCAATCTTATTTCTACTTGTTTCGTTTGTTTTGGCCGTGGTCTTTGCAATGACCCTTCTAGTCTTCTCGTGTGTTCTATGTTGTGTGTCATACCTGGTGGCTCCAATGCCCGTCGCTCGAATCCCAGCCACGACACGGGCTCTAAGCGGCTTCGCAATCCAGAAGCACCTAAGGGCTCCAATGCCCAACAACACAATGTCGAGAAGACGGCCAATAAGTTCAAGGAGCCAACTCTTGGCGTGGATGAGATGCCTCAAGCCAAGTTCATCATTTGAAGGAGGATTAACCCTTATGTGAACCCTCGTGAGAATGTCAAAGGGAATGAGTTGTTCTGGACCAAGTAGCAGAATCTTATCTACATCAATGTGATCAAGTCCAAGCACAACATCTATGTTCCAATGCAGTGGATTGATATGAATCATCTGAGGAAGGACCGGGCAAACTTTGGTGAGGCGTTGGACTTGGTGGAGCAGTTTGGCATTGAAGACTTTATCACGTTCCACATGGACTTTGACCCGGAGATCGTGGCGCAGTTCTTTGCTTCCGTCCACTTCCACATGGATGAGGAGCGGACTATGAATTGAATGACCAACAGGAGAGGATGTCTGCCAAGTTGAAGGATTTCATGGAGATGTTGCATGTTCGTGATGAGGAGCTCAATGTGCCTATTGGTGTCCGTCCTCATGCCAACCCTGAGTCCGCTAACAAGAACAAGCTTCAACCCTTCCTTATGGAGAATAAGTTAGCCAACGGTACACAGTCTTGGGTACTCAACCCTTTCCTTGACGTCATGCACCGAATCTTCTACAACACTCTCTTTACGCGCATTGGTGACAAGGATAAGGTGCATGCTTATCTCATGGATATGATGCTTCTTTGTGAGAAGGTGCGCCGTCAAGTTACCCAACCTCTAGACATCTCTCATATCATGTGGATTGAGCTCCGGTTTGCGGTCTACAATCGCAAAGTTCCCATATATGGCCCATACCTGCACCTCTTGATCTCGAAGACTTGGGAGAAGCTCTTTCCAGGTGAAGACTTTTCTGCTCCAAACTGGGTTCACCACGAGCCTATCAAGCTGCGTCAGAAGAACAAGTGGGCCAATACCACTACCCAGGCTGAGGCTGAGGCTGCTAGGATGAATGTTGATGAGGACGAGGTTGGGGAGGAGGAGGAAGCTGAGGACAGCTCTGTGGGGTATGGTCCTCCATCTACTGAGCCCTCTTGGGCTAAGAAGCTGAAGGCAAAGATGAAGGCTCTGTTCTACATGTAGGCCAAGGGGCAGTACAAGACCCATGTTGCTTCCAAGGAGAGTCGCTAGCGCAACAAGAGGATCTTGAGGACGGTCGGCGAGATCGTGGAGAGCGGGTCAGAGAAGAACATCACTCCTGAGGCTGCCTGGATGACCAAACAGGGCTATCAGTGGACCGAGTCAGAGGAGGAGTCCATTCCTGCTGCCAAGACCAATGAGGAGATTGTTGGGTGATCTCTATAGAGGATGCGACCACCTGTGTCGTAGGTGTCCTCTCTACCTTTTTGGTGTCTCGATGCCAATGGGGGAGTGTTGGGGATATAACTATTGGGCATGACCCGCCTAGGAGGGGCCGAGTCATACCACTAGCGGTTCATAATGACAAGGCCCATGAAGATGGTGGTTCATGAAGCAAGCTTACTGAAGGCCCAAGACCCAAAGGCGACTGGAGGCCCATGGGCGTAAACCGCCATATGTTAACTTGTATGTTAAAGAAAGTGTGTATTCTGTCACCGAGCCGGACACATTGTGTATGAGCCGGCCGGGACCCTGTAGGCCACCGGGATCAGCCTATGTATATAAAGGGGTGACCTGGCGGCGGTTTAGGGCAAGAAACAACAAGTCGAGAACTAGGTCAAGCATATTTGTTCCTGGTAATCAAAACCCAAGCAATACAACACAAAGCAGGACGTAGGCTTTTACCTCGTTGCGAGGGGCCGAACCTGGGTAAACTCTCTGTGTCCTTGTCCCATTTTAACCCCTTCAAGCTAACCTCGTAGTGATGGCTCCACACCTAAGTCCTTATGCTAGGGCATTTGCCGTGACAAATCCACGACAGTTGGCACCCACCATGGGGCCAGCGTATGGTGGTTTCGAGTGCTTGAAGGGCAGCTTCAAAGGGCTCAAGGGATACGCTGTGGGCCAGATGACCAAGAGTCATCGCGGCAAGCTTTACATCGATGATGAGGGATGGGGCCCCGAGGCTGGCTCAATCGAGTACGGGTACCAGGTCCCCTTTGGCGGAATCCACGTCTTCATTGGCCAGATTGGTGAGTCGGAAGCTGAGCCAGACATCTCCACCAACATCGTCGAGTCGGCTCGGTGCGCGCGACCCGCCAAAGCTAAAGTCGCCCCGAAGCATGTCTTTGTTGGTTTTGTTCATGGAGCGGAGCTGTAAGGAGGATCTGAATCTGGTGGTGAGATGGTTGTCTATTCAGGTGACGAGTCCTCAATTGGTGAGACCAACTCCATCCATCAGGTTCAGGATGGCGGGCTTGGGGGCTCTTCCGATGGTGACAGTATTCCGGACCCCTACGAGCCACCACACGGGGTCACGATCTTCATGGCCGGTACATAGCCAAGACAGGACTCTACAACTTCAGCAGCGATGATCTCCGAGTCAGCAGCGGTGACGACTACCCAGGCAGGAGGTCCTCTGCGACCGCCGGCTCAAGTTTTGTCTAATCTGTTGGATGCTTTGGCGACATTGTTGACGGCAGAAGTTAACCCGGTGAATCAAACTCAGCATAATGCGGATGTTACAAAACTGCGAGATGAGATCACCCAAGCTAAGGAGGATCTAAACACGGAGACCACTCGGATGGCAATGGAGCGAGCCGCCTTGCAGAGGGAGGCGGAACGACTTCAGGAAGAGGGCTTGCGCCTAAGCTTGGACCGAGATGCATCAAATGCGGTCTTTAACAAAAGGCATGTGAGTCGATTACCTCCGACTTACGATGCGAGGAATCATTTCAACGTGCCTAGGGCAGGAACCAGTAACCCGCCCAGAGTGGATCGGGCTGTTGAGGCGCTGGCGGCTGGAGAACCGGTTCAGACCCCCCATGTTTGAACTTGACCCCTCTGCAACGCGTTTCGACGCCCCTGGGTCTTTTTTTTAACCCCTTGGATAACATGATTGCTCCAGCTACAAGGCTAGCAGCTCTTCCGGTTCAAGATGAGTCACCAGCTGCAATGGAGATACGGCGAGCCATGGAACTTCTTCAGACGGCTGTGACTCAGCAGGCGGCTTATTCATACAGCCGTGATCGGATTCATTCAATGCCATGACCAAGCAAGAGTTACAACAGGCATATCGATGAGCCGGTTGTGTCAAGTAGCGAACGACACCGCAATCAGCCTCGTCGACCTGACCCACCGCACGCTGGTAATGATGCTCAGGCTTTGGTAGACCAGGGCAGAGCACGGCATGAGGCAGAGCTGGTGGCTTAGTTGGCGGCTCAACAACAACCTCCGGTTTATCCTTCAGCATCAATGGAGGCAGGAGTGACCTCAAGAACCTTGGGTGTGCCTTATTTAGTGTCGGCTTTACGCGATGAGCGTTTACCTAAGGATTTCAAGGGTCCTCGTAAGGTGCCTAACTACATGGCGGATCAGCCCCCAGAGGCTTGGATTGAGAATTATGAGATGGCCATGGAAATGCTAGATGTCAGTGATGCTGCATGTGCCAAATAGTTCACTATGATGTTGGACGTGCCGGCTCGTACGTGGTTAAAAAGCCTGTCTGCTAACGCCATTAGGTCATGGGCAGAGTTGAAAAGGCGATTTATTCAAAATTTTAAAGACAAATGCAAGCAACCTATGTCAATTCTGGATTTTGATTCTTGTGTTCAAGGTGAAGGCGAGTCAACAACCAATTGGGTGGGCCAGATTTCAGTTGTTATACACTCGTTGGACAGTATCAATGCAGGTTCAGCGGTCCTGATGTTGGAGAAGAATTGTCGTTTCCTTCCTCTTAAGCAGAAATTGGGGCGGCTTAAGCGTCATTGCAATGATATGGGGGAGCTCATGGCGTCTCTTGTAAAGTATGCGGACTTTGATAGAACTAAAGATCCCGAGTCTGATGATGAGAAGGCCGGGAAGGGGAAGAAGGGCGGCAATGCAAAAGGACAGCGTAACACAGCGGGTCAAGGTGGCAATGGTAAGCAAAAGGCAGACAGCGGTTTAGACTTTGTGGCTAACAACAACACACAGAGCAATAACCAGTGTCATAAGGGCAAAATGCAGGCACCCCAGTTTTGGAGGGCCAAAATTCAACCTTGAAGCTATGATGAACCAGCCTTGTCCCAAACATGGGACCCGGGATAAACCGGCCGGTCATCTATGGAAGGACTGTTTCATCATGAGAGAGTATAGTAATTGTAACTTTTTTCAGAACAATCATGGTCCGCATGGCGGTTCAGGTTCCGGCTCACACGGGCCTGGTTTTGGAGGTGGCGGTTCAAGGTCCGGTTTTCAAGGCTAGGGTAATCAAGGTGGTTTAAATCAGCAATCTGGTCAAGGGAATCAGCAGCAGCAGTCTGGTTATCAGAGTCATCCAAGGCAGCTGAATGGTGGTCAGTATCATGTGATCACCACAAGTTTGTGCAAGCCAGATCAAAAAATACATAAACAGGCGGTGAACTCTGTTGAGCCGGTTGTGCCTCATTACTTGCGGTGGTCTGAACAACCTATTGTATGGATCTGTGAGGATCACCCGCCCCGGGTTGACAATCCAGGTCAGTTGGCATTGGTGGTTGCTCCACAGGTGGGTGTCGGTGTACAAAAAGAGGGGTACACTTTTTGTACCCCTATAACTGTGCACGGGCAGTCTGAGCCACGGACACCACCGCACTGAGCAAGGCAAGAGAGGTGAACCAAGGTAAGGCCGAAGCTCGAAAGGAGCAGAATAACGCCAAGACCAAGACCACAAAGAGCAAAGGGGATGAAGCGGACTCCCCCGGCAAGATCCTTGCCGGGGGCCGGTTTTAGCAAACCCGGCAAGACCCTTGCCGTGGCAGCTCGCCCCACACCTACGGAGCGAATCACCCTTGAGTCCACTGCCCCCCATGGGGCAAGGATTCAGGAGACATCCCCGTGGTGGCATGCAGATCTTTGTGAAGACATTCAAGATCAGATACACACTATAGAAGATGACGACCCTTGGCGGGATCCCAGCCAAGGAGGACCACAAGGCCCCCGGCAAGAGCCATGCCGGGGATAACAGCAGGCGCCACGGTAAGACCCTTGCCGGGGCTACGGCGAGGCCCTTGCCAAGGACACCCGTAGGGCCACCATCATGCCCATGCCAATCCAAACCTCCACCACCGTTCGCATGCAGCTGCCGACCCAACCAGTTGGGCAGGCACCTGCGTGGCGGCAAGCAGATCTTCGTGGAGACCCAGCGTTGTGCCACCTCAGCTGCCTGCCTGCCTACATGGCACCACAGGCACCGCTAGCCAGGGCGCGTGTCGACACGAAAGCGAGCGGCAACGGACGAGACTGGGCTCTCCCCGTCCCCGATAAAGCAAGGACACCTAAGTAAGACGCATTAAATGCGCCTTGTCATGTAATGCGTGGGATAAACTCGCATCACTGTACCCTTTCCACCTCCTGTGTGCCACAGTGGCAACCCCTTTCCTTATAAAAGGAGGCCTGAGGCGACCAGGAGGAGGATTGGGCTTTTTGGAGCTCCTCAGGCCCCATTGCTAGTTCAAGAACACAGATAAACAAACCACCAAAGCAGGAGTAGGGTTTTACGCATCCTCGCGGCCCGAACCTGGATAAAGAACCCGTGTGCTATCTGTTTGATCCGCTCTTCCCACGACCCCGTGCCCCGCAACCGTAGTAGGGATTCTTGTGATCCCATAGGTGTCATCCTCACACCGACATCTTTGGCGCGCCAGGTAGGGGGCGTAGTTGTGAGAATCGGCTCTAGCAGTTAGCCCGGCACCCCTTCACCTTCGTGACCCTTGGAGGATAAAGGAGGCTAGAAGATCGACGCTCGAGCGATCGCAAGCAGAACCTCAGTTGCACTGAACCCTTATTTGTGCTACCCTTCTTGTACGAGGTTATTCCCCCCGGAGATGTCACGTCTTTGTATGAGAAACCTGCACGCCAGGGGGCTCTCCCACGATCGGCAATGCCCTTGCCCTGTTTCGAGTCCGCTCAACAGCTCAAGTGGCTGCATCGAGAATGGCAGAGTAACCTTACGCGACCAACAACGCCCTCGATTCTGACTCGAGTCAAGCTCGACAGTTCGAGCGGCCGCGTTTGGAACGGGAAGGTGGCTCGTTCGGCAGCACGCGCACCCGGCAGGCCCTGGGGATCCGTCCCCAAAACGCCGCTAGGGGCTTCCGCGCCGGCAAGCCTACCCGATCAACGAGGGGCACACATACAAAGAGGAATTGAACGGGGAAATAACATGCATGAAAATTAAGAGTACTTCAAAGTTATATTATATCACGTCATAGTTGTGGTTCTAACTAAAGATAAAATTTGTCTTGATCGGGAACCCGCAACGGCGAAGAGGAACGTGATGCTTAATCCCGGCTCTGGCCTTCCACCCTCTTGATTTCGTCGATGCCGTTGGTGATGGGCTTGATGCGCTCCTTGAGCACCGTGAGGTCAACACCATCCGGCAAGCTCTTCATCGAGGCTGCAAAGTCAAGGTCGGGATTCCAGTGCGCCACCTTGGTGAGGACCTTGGTCACAAACCCTCCGGCAAAGTCGTCGGCCCTCCTCGGCCAGCGTGGCCGTCCTGTTGGAGTGAAGGTAGGCCAAGGCTCCAAGGACGCCCTCGAAGAACTGGGTCAGCTTGGCGTTGACGGTCCCGCTGCGCTCGGGGGCGTATCTCACATTTGGCATCCCCATGGTGCCAATTGCAAGGTGACCCTGCCGGCTACGACCTCCAGATGGCTGATCCACCTATTCTCGCCCACCACATATTCCTGGTGGGAGGCGGCCTCGTTTGCCCGCAGCTGCTTCTCCTCCTCGAGGCTCCTGGTCAAGGTCTCCTCCCGAGCCCTGCTCTCCGACAGCATCTTCTCGAGACCCTCCAGCTTCAGCTTGAAGTCTCTGATGGAGGTCTGCGCGTCGGAGAGCTCCCCAGTCCTACCGATGACTGCTCCTTGCGCCTCTACCAAGGCACGGTTGAGCGTGTTCTTCTCGCCGGACAGCCTGAGGGCCTGCTCCTTCAGTCCATCCTGCCCTGCTTCCAGCTCCTTCACCTTGCCGGCGTGGGCCAGAGCTTGGGTATCGAGTGCCTGCTTGTGCCTCTGCTCCAACTTGCGGGTCCGTCACACGACAAGGGCCTCGAGCTCCTCATCCTTGCCGCGGAGCGTTGCGATAAGCTTCGCTTCACGCGCGGAGAGGTCCGATTCCTGGGAATCCAGGGCGGCTTGATGCTGGTTCCGGGCGGCTTCGGCCGCGGCAGCCAGGTTCGCCGCCTCTTCCTAGGCCTTCTCGATGTCGGCCATTTTCATGGTGAGCTGCACATCGCGGTTGGCCAATTCCTCCTGAAAGGCCCTCTGCTCCTCGTGAGTCTGGTGGAACCAGGTCTGCATCTCAGTGACGCGCGCCTTGAAGTCCACCTCTGTGTTGTCCACCGCTGCCATCCTGGACTTGACCTTGTCCAGGCGGGCACGGTAGAGCACTTGGAGCTTCCGGAAGTCGGCCCCCTTGGAGCGGAAAAGCTGCTCTTCTGGAGAACCGTCACCACCAACGCCCGGCTCATCAACCACCTCAAGCCCGGTGGCGGCAAGCACCTCGCTGTCAAAGGCTTTCCCTTCAGCGGGCGCTCGGCTTGACGCCCCTCGAAGATGGACGAGAAGATCGTCGCCCTCCTTCAGATATCTACCGGGGCCCGAGGTTGAGGAGGAGGGAGGCTGGTCACCCGCCACCTCCTCCCTGGCGGAGGCCTTGCCGGCCTCGCCGGCAGGCCCACTGCTGGCACCCTCGGCAGAAGCCTCACCGGACGCCTTGGCGGCCCCCGCAGCGGCGTCCTCGGCAGCACCCTTGGCGGCTTAGTCAGCGGTGGCCTCCTCAGCATTTTTGGCGGCCTCCTCGGCGGCAATCCTACTGGTCTCCGCCGCGGCCTCCTTAGCAATGTCTCCAACAACAGTGTCCACGTCCTCCAAGTCTGTTGAAGGAGGGCCTGGGTAGCAATGGGAGCAATGAAGCCAAGAAAAGAATAAAGGAGAAACAGAGACGAAGGACAGGCGACTCACCAGTGCCAGGCTGTGAAGCAAAAGTCCCCTCTCCGCCAGCATCTGGCGTCGTGGCAGAGTCACTAGCACCCAAGTTCCCCTCTTCCTCCATGGGTGTGGGCTCCGTGCCTGGTGCCCTTGTCGGGGACGCCCCCCGCGGCGGTGTAGTTGATGGGGGTGGTGTGTTAGGAGTAGCCCTCTGTGGCTCCTCCTACTGTTGCTCCCCTCCTGCAAACCCGGCAAGATCAACATCATAGCATCAAGCGCCTACCACATGTCGAGTAAGAAGAGGGTGACGAACTTACGTTGGGGGCTACGTCGGGGGCTGCTGTCCGGGCTGCTCAGCACCACCAGTGGTGTCCCTGAAGCCCCAGCCGGGGACTGACTGCTCGCCAAGGTCCTCGCCCTCTCGGCCAACGTCTCTGTCTCCCTGCAAAAGCAAAAATGGATCAAGACAAGCGACTCGATTCGGGGAAGTGGAAATGACAGTAAGGAACGGAGTACTTACTCGTCATCCGTATCCTCCTCTTCCACCAGTTTCCTTTTCCTCTCCGGGATGAGAGGCCCGAGATCAAAAGGGAGCTCCACATCATCATCCGAGTCGATGCCTGTTGGAGGAGGCGAAGAAGGCGGCCGGGTTTGTGCGCGCCTGGATGAGGAAGGGGCCGTCGCCTTCTTCTTCTCAGCGGCCTTCGTCAGCCCCTTCCCTGCCGTGGCCCTCGTGGGGCTCCCGGACCCCTCCAGGGTCAATTGAGGCCGCGTAGCCCTGCCGGGCCAGACCGGCTCGCCGCAGGACTCGCCCTCTTCCCCTGGTTGGCATCGAGCCCGCCGCCATGTCCTCCTCCGACGACGACTCGTCGGCCGCGCCCTCGATAAGCGGAGCTCCAGCATCGGTGCTGCTAACCTCCCCGGTGGCCGCCGCCCAAAGGGTGAACTGCTCCTCCTCCGCAGCCGTCGTGGCCTTGTCCTCCATGCCCCCAGCGCTGCCGGCCTCCGTGGCAAGCTGTGCCTCCCTCGCCCTGGTGGCGATGTAGTCCAGCTCCGCCTGGGTGGTGTCCATGACAAGCCGCCGCTCGGCGTCAGCATTGACATATACCTCAGTCAAGGAGCCGAAGAATTGCTGCACATCTGCGTCCTTCCAGCTCGGGACAGGGCCGTGCGCGTTGCAGTCCGGCATCATAGCAATGATCTTGGACCAGCGTGAGTTATTGCACAATGGGACCACTCCCGCTGGCAACTGGAAGAACGACCCCTTGATGGCCTTGCCGACCTTTGCAGCAGCCCTCGCGGCCTTGCCGGTCCGTTCAACCTCGCCGTTGCAACCCACACCAAGCTGGAAAAGCCGCTGACAGAAGTGGGCATGTGCCATCACCGTGAAGTTGTGATCGAGGCCAGGGCGGAGCCGCATAATGTCGGCCGGGTTCGTAAAAAGCCAGGCTGGCCTCCCCTTATTATGCAACGGGGCGATCCGGCGGTGAATGAAGTCCGCCCCGATCATCTCCAGGGTGAGCCCAGCCCGGGTCAGCCGGAGGATCCTGGTGGTAGCGACAGTAAGCCTCTCATCGGCAGCATCGACATCACCCCAATCGCTGCCGCGGACCGACGGCATTCGACGGACCTTGCAGAATTGCGGCGGGTCTTCGTCTTCAATCCACCATCACCGGCCATGCCATTCATCCCACCTCTCCTTCATGGCACTGTCCGGGTACGCCCCCTTGGATCTTGAGATCCAGGCGACGCATCCGGAGACGGCGCCTCCGGGATGGATTCGAGGGGAGAAATAATGGCGGAAGAGTGCCGTATTGGGTTGCACTCCGGCAAAGCCTTCACAAAGATGCACGAAGAGAGCCAGGCACGCCACCGCTTTCGGAGTGAAATCCAAGAGGCGAAAGCCGAAGGTGTGCATGATGTCGCAGAAAAAGTCGAAAAAAGGGGGGCATAACCCGCAAGAAAGATAATCAACAAAAAAGGGATACCGATTTGGAGCAGGATCGGCGCAAGCGGCAGGAATGACACGCATCGCCGGATGCCCCGAATTCTCTCCCCCCGTCTTCACTCCCCATAAGGGATTGAAGGAGGAACGGGAGCTCATGAACACCAATCGACGAGGGGAAGAAGAAGGCGGACTTCGTCCGGTCCGCCGACAGCGTGCTCTTCGGCGGCTCCACGGTCCCGGAGCTCTTAGCCACCCCCTTGCCCTTGGCAGATTTGGGCGCCATGGCGGCCGAGAAGTCTAGAGGATTAAGGAAGAGGGGTGGCGAAACAGCAACGGCGGGCGGCGGCGAAAGCTTAGGAGGGAAGGAAGAGAGGAAACGGCAGCTCTGAGATTGGAAAAGGTACGAGAGAAGAGGAGAAAGTGAGCAACACGCCCATAGTTATTCCTTCTTATGGGGGAAAACGCGGACCACCCCCTTTTACTACGACATGACGCATGCGCGCAGAGCTCAGCCCCACGCATGCCGCCCACGTCACGCACACCTCCCCACGCCAAGCCACGCGCGGGAGGCATGGGAAGCGCAGCGCGCGAAGAGATTTACCGCGGTAAAAACTACCCTGCCTGCCCGCACACCGTTTTTGGGCCTAGCCCAACGACGCGATTGCGCTTACGTGTGGCCCAGGCCCGGGGGATCCTGTCAGTGTACAAAAAGAGGGGTACACTTTTTGTACCCCTATAACTGTGCACGAGTAGTCTGAGCCACGGACACCACCGCACTGAGCAAGGCAAGGGAGGTGAACCAAGGTTAGGCCGAAGCTCGAAAGGAGCAGAACGACGCCAAGACCAAGACCACAAAGAGCAAAGGGGACGAAGCGGACTCCCCTGGCAAGATCCTTGCCGGGGGGCGGTTTTAGCAAACCCGGCAAGACCCTTGCCGTGGCAGCTCGCCCCACACCTACGGAGCGAATCACCCTTGAGTCCACTGCCCCCCATGGGGCAAGGATTCGGGAGACATCCCCGTGGTGGCATGCAGATCTTTGTGAAGGCATTCAAGATCAGGTACACACTATAGAAGATGACGACCCTTGGCGGGATCCTAGCCAAGGAGGACCACAAGGCCCCCGACAAGAGCCTTGCTGGGGATAACAGCAGGCGCCACGGCAAGACCCTTGCCGGGGCCCTGGCAAGACCCTTGCCGGGGCTACGGCGAGGCCCTTGCCAAGGACACCCGTAGCGCCACCATCATGCCCAATCCAATCCAAACCTCCACCACCATTCGCATGCAGCTGCCGACCCAACCAGTTGGGTAGGCACCTGCATGGCGGCAAGCGGATCTTCATGGAGACCCAGCGCTGCGCCACCTCAACTGCCTGCCTGCCTACATGGCACCACGGGCATCGCTGGCCAGGAAAAAGGGAGCGGCGACGGACGAGACTGGGCTCTCCCCCGTCCCTGATAAAGCAAGGACACCTAAGCAAGACGCATTAAATGCGCCTTGTCATGTAATGCGAGGGATAAACTCGCATCACTGTACCCTTTCCACCTCCTGTGTGCCATAGTGGCAACCCCTTTCCTTATAAAAGGAGGCCCGAGGTGACCAGGAGGAGGATTGGGCTTTTTGGAGCTCCTCAGGCCCCATTGCTAGTTCAAGAACACAGATAAACAAACCACCAAAGCAGGAGTAGGGTTTTACGCATCCTCGCGGCCCGAACCTGGATAAAGAACCCGTGTGCTATCTGTTTGATCCTCTCTTCTCATGACCCCGCGCCCCGCAACCGTAGTAGGGATTCTTGTGATCCCATAGGTGTCGTCCTCACACCGACAGTGGGAGGATATAAGTTGATAAAGGTGCTCATGGATGGGGGTAGCAGCATTAATATCCTTTACTATGAAAAATTTTGTCGTCTGAATTTGACTGACAAAGATCTTAAGCCGTCCTATACTGTTTTCCGTGGAGTGGTGCCTGGTAAGTCGACATATCCAATAGGTAAGATCACACTTCAGGTAGCCTTTGGAGATGATAATGATCCAGAGCTGAGAAGTTGACCTTTGAGGTGGTTAAGATCAAGAGCCGGTATCATGCTTTGTTCGGGAGGCCGGCTTATGCCAAGTTTATGGCACGGTCATGTTATGTTTATTTGCAGCTTAAGATGCCAGATTACAAAGGCACTATCACAGTGCATGGGAATAGGAAGATTGCTCTGGATTGTGAAGAATGTGATGCTGCTTATGCTGAGTCGGCTTGTGCCACTGAGGAGCTGAATTTTTATAAAGATAATGTTGACCTGACAGATATGACGCCTTTGAAGAAGCCAACCACAGAGACTGAGCCCTTAATGAAGTTCAAGTCGGCAGATGATACTAAGATGGCTGATTTTGTTCTTGGTGATTTGTCAAAGCAGTTCAGCATCAGTGCTAATTTCGATCCGAAATAGGAAAGCATGCTCATTTAGTTCATCCGTGAGAACCAGGACATCTTTGCATGGAAGCCTTCTGACATGCCAGGTGTACCGAGGGAACTCCCTGAGCACACTCTTAATGTGGATCCCAAGTTTAAGCCGGTCAATCAATTCATGCGTCATTTTAATGAGGAAAGGCACAAGGCGATTGGTGAAGAGGTGGCCGGGCTCTTGGCGGTAGGGTTCATCATGGAAGTTTTTCATCCTGAGTGGTTGGCTAACCCAATACTACTACTTAAGAAATATGGCACTTGGCTCATGTGTGTGGATTATAGAGACCTTAACAAGGCATGTCAGGCTGATCCCTTTGCTCTCCCTCGTATTGATCAAATTATTGATGCTATGACGTATTGTGAGTGTTTGAGCTTTTTGGATGCTTATTCTAGTTATCATCAGATCAAGATGGCAGTTAAGGACCAGGAGAAGACAACCTTTATCACTCCCTTTGGAGCCTTCTGCTATGTGTCTATGCCCTTTGGTCTCAAGAGTGCCCAGGCGACTTACCAACGGTGTGTTCAGAATTGCCTCCACGGCCAGATTGGGCACAATGTTCATGCTTATGTGGACGATATTGTTGTGAAATCAAGGAACAAATAAATCTTGATAGGTGATTTGAAAGAGACCCTTGACAATCTCCGGGTCTATAAAATGATGCTTAACCCGGCCAAGTGTGTTTTTGGTGTGCCAGCGGGCAAGTTATTGGGGTTCCTGGTTTCGGAGAGGGGCATCGAAGCTAACCCGGAGAAGATCAAGGCTATCACTTGTTTGGCTAAGCCGACATGTATTAACGACGTCCAGTGCTTGGCAGGTCATATTGTGGCTCTGAGCCGGTTTATAAGCCGTCTGGGAGAGAAGGCTATCCCTATGTATCAAATGATGAAAAAGACAGATGACTTTGTCTAGAGCGATGCAGCTAATGAGGCGTTTGAGGCGCTTAAGAAACAGATGGTTAAGCTGGCGGTTCTTGTAGCTCCAATTGAGAAGGAGCCCTTGCTGTTATATGTGGCTGCAAACAACAGGGTTGTCAGTGTATCCATTGTGGTTGAAAGGAAGGGGTCAGGCAAGGAATATCTGGTTCAAAGGCCGGTTCATTATGTCAGTGAGGTGCTCATTGAATCTAAGCAGAGATACCCACATTGGCAGAAGCTGGTTTATGGCGTGTTCATGGCCAGCCGCAAGTTGAAGCAATATTTTCTTGGTCATCGCATCAATGTGGTTAGTTCTGCTCCCTTGGGGGATATCATACAAAACAGAGAAGCCACTGGTCGGGTAGCTAAGTGGGCCATCGAGCTTGGACCCCATGGTTTGAAATATGTTCCTCGGACGGCTATAAAGTCCCATGCATTGGTGGACTTTATTAATGATTGGACAGAGCTGTAGATGCCTGAGGACAAGCCAGATAATACATACTAGACTATTCATTTTGATGGATCCAGGCACTTGGAGGGCTCTAGGGCTGGAGTTATAATGACTTCCCCACGAGGTGATAAATTTCGTTATATTTTAAGATTGATGTTCCCTTGTACTAACAATGCAGCTGAGTATGAAGCCTTACTCCATGGTCTTCGGATGGCTAAAGAGATGAATCTAAGCCCAGTAAGATGCTTTCGTGACTCGGATTTGGTGGCTCAGCAAGTGTCACGGACTTGGGATTCAAAGGATCCACTCATGGTGGCTTATCACCGAGAGGTTGATGCTATTGCTGGTCACTTCAAAGGTTATCAAGTGGAGCATATTGATCATAGGAAAAATGAGGCGGCGGATGCTTTAAGCCGTCTGGGATCTCAGCATAAGCCGGTCCCCCCTAATGTTTTCCTTGATGTGTTACATAATCTATCAGTCAAGTTGCCTACGGAGGAGGATTTGGCAGTCCCTGACCCTGAGGCACAGCTGGTGAGGGCTCTTCATGATGTCCCTGATTCGACAGTTCCATATTTGGCTTATATGACCAGGCGTGAGTTACCTGAGGATGAAACTTTGGCCAGGCAAATAACTCGGAGGTCTAAGTCAATGACTATTGTCAATGGTGAGCTCCACAGGTGTAGTGTTACAGGGGTGTTTCAAAGATGCATTTCTCCTGAGGAGGGCCGTGAAATTCTAAGGGAGATTCATGAAGGATATGGCGGTCATCATGCCAGCTCTAAGTCTCTCATTGCTAAAGCCTTTTGCCATCGGTTTTATTGGCTGACGGCTCATGCTGATGTAGAAGATTTGGTCAGTAAATGTGATGGTTGTTAGAAATTTTCAAGACGAGCTCATGTGTCGGCTCAAGAATTGAGGATGATTCCAATTACTTGGCCGTTTGCAGACTGGGGGTTGGATATGGTGGGGCCTTTCAAAAGGTCTAAGGATAAAAAGACTCATATCTTGGTGGCAGTCGAGAAGTTTACAAAGTTGGTTGAAGCTGAGCCGGTCAGCAAGTGTGATGCAGCCACGACGGTTTAATTCATCAAAAAGGTGATCTTTCGTTTTGGATATCCTCAAAGTATCATCACTGATAATGGTACTAATCTGTCTAAAGGGGCAATGAAAGAATTTTCTGAACAAGAACATATCCGGCTTGATGTGTCATTAGTGGCCCATCCTCAGTCTAATGGCCAAGCTCAACAAGCTAATCAAGAAATCTTGAGAGGAATCAAGCCCCGTCTTATGGACCCTTTGCAGAGGACACCGGGTTCTTGGGTGGAGGAATTGCCCTCAGTGCTTTGGAGTATCAATACTACCCCCAACAGATCTACGGGTTACACGCCTTTCTTCATGGTTTATGGAGTTGAGGCAGTTCTCCCTAGTGACATATATCACGACTCGCCTCGTGTGGCGGATTATGTTGAAGTTGACAATGAGAAAGCACGTCAGGATGCCATTGACCTGTTGGATGAAGAGTGTGACCTTGCGGCGGCTCGTTCGGCGATTTACCAGCAAGATCTACGCCGTTACCACAGTCACCGGGTTAAAATCAGAACTTTTCAAGAAGGTGATTTGGTGCTCCGGCTCATCCAGGATCACTGAAATGAACAAGTTATCCCCACCTTGGGAAGGATCATTTGTGGTTAGCAAGAATCTGAACAAAAGGTCATACTACCTTATCGATGTTCGAGACCACAAGGACTCACGCACGTCGGGGGAGGAAACCCAGCGGCCTGGGAATATTGCTCATCTTCGCCCTTATTACACCTGAGCCATTGGCTCTTCTGATGTACATACATTTGTTATTGTATATATTATGATAAGTATAATAAAGTTGGCACCCCTGATGATCCGAGGTCTCTGTCGTTTCATTTATGAGAATACGAGTCTTTATTTACTTCATATAAGATCACTTGGGGGCTTCTTGCTTATTGAACACACCTATGACCCTTTTGATCTGTCTTAAACGCCTTGTTTATACATACTTGGGGGCTTCCTACTCGATGAGCATAGCTATGACTACCCTTCTGATGCGGCTTATACGCCTGGATCATAATGTTACTTGGGGGCTTTTTGTCAAATGAACAAAGGCTTTGTTGTCATGTGTAATAGGCTTGGACGCCAGGTGTATTCACCAAAAATCCGGGTTATCCTGCCTTTGTAAGTTTGACACTCCAACCAGGTAATCCTGGAATGACTCGTCGTACTCTTGACAGTTAATCTTTTAAAGACACTGAACTTATCAAAGTTAAAACGGCGATTTGGTCATGTGAGGCCTGGCTTACATGTTTGAATTAAGGAGTAACTCAGTGGCTACGCGGCCCTTGAATAGCAGTTGATGTTGAGGCTTGGCAGCCTTTGAATGCCTTGATCTTTTGGTTTCTTTTTTTCTTGAATCTTTTTATGATTTATGTTTATGCCATATTGATATATGGTTAAAAGTTGATTCAGGACAGGATGCCTTGATCTTTATTTGATAAAATCCGGTGCTTTGATAACCTGGCCTGATTTGGATGCTAAGTCGCCAATATTTGATGATCATGTATATGGAGTTTTATGCTCTTATCTTTTGATGTTACCCTTTGCTGTTTAAGGCGTTGTAAGCCGGCAGTGTGAATAAATTGCAGAATGTTGAGCTCTGTACTGGGATTGTTGCCCTCATTGCATGTGGTTTGGTAACCCGACCATATTTATAAGTATCACAGGTATGATATTTATTTTGCTATTATTATGAGGTTTTGATAAACCGGCCCTGGTTATGGATGTTGTAGTCACCAGTGATTTGTTATATGTGGAACTTTTTGACAAGCCTTGGGGTAAGCCGCCAAGGTGTTTGTGCTCTTTTTTGCATGCAGGGCTTATGATAAATCTGATCTGCATAATCGATCATACCATCAAGCATAAGTGGCAGATCTTCCAATGACGGATCGACAGTGTTATGTAAACAAAACATGCATGATGGCACGGCAGATCGGTATTTTACTAGCCTATTACAAGGCAACTGATGGCCCAAAAGAATATTGTTTTCGTGGTTTCACGGAGGACAGATGCTAAGCCGGCTTGTGGCTTACTGGTCTTGGTCTTGATGAGTTGAAGGTTGTGGATCATCCAACACCTGCTCATCCGGTCCTTCTTCACCCATTGGCTGGAAATCAATGGTTGCCCAGTTGATTCCAGTCAAGGCTCTGAATACAGCTTCGTCACTTATAAGAGTGAACGGGTCAAGATCAAGGGCGAAAGTGTGCTTACGGATGGGTGGATTTAGATCCTGTGACTCGTGAATCAGCACCTTGACCTTCTTGTTGTTGGCGTCATAAACCGGCTGGTAATGTGTGAGATTGGTATCTTCAGCTAGCTTACTCGCCAGAGGGCGCATTTCCCTTGCTATGGTGACAAAGTCTTCTGCACTGAAGGGTGACCCGTCCTCTTTGACGCTGGGGCAGCCAATTGCTAAGTCTGCTGGATCAAGATCGGCCTGCCATGCCTTGGCCCGGGTTAGCGTAGTGAGTGCACCGGCTCTTGCAGCAGATTTCTTCAGCTCTTCGATCCTTAGAGGCATCACAGAGAGCTTCTCCAATGTTTCCTTGATAACGGTGGAGGGTTGTTTCTTGTGAGCAGCTGTGCAGATGACTTGTTGCGCGCCTGTATATAATTGCTCCACAAGTGTGTAGGCGACTTTCAACTTTTTGCGCATGTCTGTGCCAAGGTGGGCAACTCTGGAGCCTACATCAACAAGAAATTTATAAGCTAGATGAATAATGATCTAAATGCATTCAAAGCAAATACTGAGATGAAACTACTTACCAAAGATGGCAGCAGTCACGACATTGATTTGATATTTTAAATCGGCGAGCTCTTAAGCTACCGGCTTAAGAGCCGCTTCAACATCTTCCGCTCTCTTCAATGGGGCTGACTTATCTTTTTCCCAGCCAACCTGATCATCTTTGAAATCTTTTTTCAACTTTTCCTTATCTGCTAAGGCAGTGCAGTTCAGTTTTGGCTTTGGAAGTTTCTGCTTGCTAGGACCTGATGTTATCTTGAAGATCAGCAACTTGGGATTCTTTGCCATTAAGCTCAGCCTGAAAGATGTAAACAATGAGTAAGGGTGGCTATGAATTTATTTGAAGTCCCAAGCATAATACAAGTACTTTACTTGGCACTTGGGGGCTAATGCACCTTGCTCTTTTTTTCAAGACAAGTTTATGATTACCTAATTGTCATATGTTGAGTATAGCTGATTCATGGGGGGCTATATAATTAAATTTCTGGATCTGTATGGTATTGAGACCCGGCTTATCTTGACATATCAAGCCGTCCCTTGAGGGATACAGACGGAAATCAACGTGTTATTATCTAGAGACCCGGCTTATCTTGATAGATTAAGTCGGCCCTTGGGGGCTATACATGCAAAATTGAAGTATTATTATTGGAAGTCCCAGTTTATGTTGAAAGCATAAACTGGCCCTTGGGGGCTAAGGAATTAACCTATGAAGATTATTGAAGTTTACATCACATTCTATTCTATCATGTCTAATAAACTTAGCAGCTAAAGCAAGTATGATTATATGGATAAGAGTTGCAGTGTTTACCTCAAAACACACCTTCATCAGATTTACCAAGCTGGCTTCATAATCAGGGCTGGTGTAAAGGCGGTTTAAATACCCAGAATGAATTTCTTGAGCACTGAGTTGAGCATAGATGTCCAGATTGGTCGACCATTTGCCCTTATCAGCAACGGAGAATTCCTCCTTGGCAGTGTGTTTTGATAAGACAGTGGGTTGGCCTGGTGCTGTATAACCATGCATGTTTATAGCAATATCATCATCATCAGGTTTATTTTCACTGTGTTTGACGGGGCTTGGCGGTTTAGCAGGGCTTGACGGATTAATAGTTGCATCAACATCCATTGGGTCAGCATCAACATTGTGATCAACCAGTGGCGGATCATCAATTGTGGCTTCAGGAGCTTTATGAGAGGATTCTACTGATTGCTTCTCCGGTTCAAAAGGATTCTCAGGAGTTTTCATCACCTTCGCCTTCTTGCTGAGCTTTGCCATGGCCCTGTGAATGAAAAACAAGGTAAGGTTAGGGCAAAACTTGAGTATATGATTGAAAGTAAAGGTTTCGTAACCTTACCCTGGCACTGGTTTTAAGGATGGAACGTGAGTTCCCGTTGAGTCGCCAGAGGAAGAATGAGATGTTCCGTGATAATTTGAATCAAAGGTATTAAGAGGTTGTAGGTAAAGACCGGCCCTGGGATAAGTTAAGTCGGAATTGATTGAGACCTCTGTATGACGCTTGTGAGGGGTAGGGGTGTTCGGTAAGCCGGAAGAAAGGATCCCGCTTCCGCTGTTCTTGGTCGTATGGCGAACTTCGTGTTGATGCTTCTTCAAAATAAAGTTGGGATCCAAGTAAGCTAAAGGATGAGAACACCTTACTTTCCGGTTTGCTCGGCAAGTTTTTTGTTTTGGCACAGACTTTGAGCCGGAGGAAAGAACAATTACCTCGTCATGCTCTGCACGGCTGGCTTCGGCCTCCTCCTGATAACTGTCATTGTCAATGAGATGTATAAAAAATGAGCCAAGAGAGTCAAGTTCTACCTCCGACTCATTGTCATCGTCATCATCATCCAAGTTCTCGACGGGTTCGGTGGTCTTCTTCTTGACGGGCTTCTTGGTGACCTTGGTTTTTGTACGAGCTGGTTTGGCCAGCTTATCTTGCGGTTTCTTCTTCCAAAATGAAGAGTCAGCCTGTTGAGACCAAAAAGATCATAAGTGGGCAGTATTAATGCAAATATGGTTGAATGGAAGGTGTGCAACACTTACGGGTGGTGTTTTGTTGAAGGTGCAGAAAGGACTAAGACCAGTCTTGCTGCAATCTGCCCAAGTTTCCATCGTCGACGCCTTGGTGGCATCAGTGATTTCTGAGTCAGACAGTTGAATGTCGCAGTGGCGTTGGGGGTCTTTTAAATCACCAGTTGTCGGTGTCAAAACCGGCGGATCTCGGGTAGGGGGTCCCGAACTGTGCGTCTAGGCGGATGGTAACAGGAGACAAGGGACATGATGTTTTTACCCAGGTTCGGGCCCTCTCGATGGAGGTAAAACCCTACTCCTGCTTGATTAATATTGATGATATGTGTAGTACAAGAGTTGATCTACCACGAGATCAGAGAGGCTAAACCCTAGAAGCTAGCCTATGGTATGATTGTTGTTCGTCCTATGGACTAAAACTCTCCGGTTTATATAGACACCGAGGAGAGCTAGGGTTGCACAGAGTCGGTTACAATGGGAGGAGATCTACATATCGTATCGCCAAGCTTGCCTTCCACGCCAAGGAAAGTCCTATCCAGACACGGGACGAAGTCTTCAATCTTGTATCTTCATAGTCCGGGAGTCAGGCCAAAGGTCATAGTCCGGCCATCCGGACACCCCCTAATCCAGGACTCCCTCAGTAGCCCCTGAACCAGGCTTCAATGAACACGTGTCCGGCGCGCAAATTGTCTTCGGCATTGCAAGGCGGGTTCCTCCTCTGAATACTTCATAGAAGATGTTGAACAACACAAGGATAGTGTCTGGCTCTGTAAAATAAGCTCCACACACCACCGTAGAGAGAATAATATCCGCACAAATCTAATCTGCTGACGTATTCCGTAGCGTGACATCATGCCATAGCCAAACCTTTATTCGAATCGTTTTACTATCCCACCTCAGCGTGTTTAGCGAGGCGGCTTCTTTGGCATGTCTTGTCAAAGTTGAGATCGTGTCCCCTTATTCCAGGATTCTCATTAATACGGGTATGGATAACCCAACCGCGCCATCGGTACGACTTCTTTAATCGAAGGTAAGTCCCAAACGGTCACGGGGAGGTCTCTTGGTATTCAACCTCTTTATAAAGAGACCAAGGATCACCTGCTCTTTTTCAATCCAATCAAGCTCACCTCTCGCCTTGAGTTCCAACACCCAAAGCTCCAGATCCAGGTGCTTCGGACCTTCGTTGATGTCCGGCTCCGACCTCCAAGGCCGGTGGATGCCTTCCTCTGTTACGGAGGAAGACGTGCGAAAGTTGAGAGATGCCAGATACCTGACCGGCAAAATCTCGCATAGGCTGCCTGCTCAAGGGCAGGTTATTCCCACTCCCCATCCTGGTGAGAGCATGGTGTTCACATCTCACTTCCTTTGGGGGCTAGGCTTCCCGATTTATCCCTTCGTGAGGGGGCTCATGTTTTATTACGGGCTGGAATTTCACGACTTAGCTCCGGAGTCCATCCTGTAAATTTCATCGTTCATTGTCGTGTGCGAGGCCTTCCTCCACGTTACTCCTCACTTCGGGCTGTGGCTTAAAACCTTCAAGGTAGAACCGAAGATGATCGAGGGGCAGCACACTGACTGCGGAGCTGCAACTATAAGCAAGATTGCCGATGCCCCATGGCCCGAGGGCCCTTTTCAAGAGGAGTTCGGATTATGGCAACGGGAGTGGTTCTACATCACAGCCCCCAGGGGCACCAAATGGGTGACGCCGCCTGCTTTTCGCTCGGGTCCCCCACCACGGCTAGCGTCATGGGTCAATAAAGGACTTAACTGGGGGCCGTCCAAGGATGTGCCCTTGCTGCAGGGCCGTATTCGAGATCTTCGAGAGAGATATATCAATCTGGCCGTAGCGGCGCAGGTTATGCTGATTCACTGCATACTGCCCTGCAAACGTCGCCCCCTCCGCCCGTGGGAATTTAATTCGGAAGGGCCACGAGCTCTCCAACACTTTATGGGCACGACGCCTGTGGAGATGTACAAATTGTTCTTCGGATCACAAGCAAGGTGTCCGGACTTGTCCGAGGATGCAGGCCTGAGCTGTAATCGCCCGGATACTGAAGTAAGTAGCCCCATACCCGGACACGCGATCCGTATATTTATCATAAAACCACCCTTAAAAGGGCTATCCTTTAAACATGAGTGGATAGCGGAAGCAAGGCTTATCAGGTGTCCGGCCCCCCTCCCTGAGACCATGCTGGATCCCGTGTTGACCAGGATGTGGGAGATTGCGCCTTTTGAAGAAGGCGAAGAGGGGAACAAGGAAGCTACCGCCTCCGTGAAGGAGGCTGTCAGGAAGGGAGGAATCGAGAACTCCTCTATCCAGGGAAAGAAGAGGAACGCCTCTCAAAACCCGGAGGCGATCGCCTCAAAGCGGGGGAAGAAATCTTCGTCAGAGGGTCCGGCGCCGGAGGGTGCTCCGGACGCATTGTGCCCCCAAGGTGATCAGCTCTCCAACGAGCCGTAAGTAAAGAGGGGGGGTTTGAAAAGAGGGAGGCTCTCAAACAAGGATATCTCCAAATCCGGACTTTGAAAAAGGTCGTCGGACTAGTCCGGCACCTTTAGGTGCACGGTCGGAGGGGCTGCAGGATCTGCTAGGGCGAGCGTCTATCTCAGAAGAACACCGTGTGTTGATGAACGTGGTGATTAAAAGGATTTCATCCGCGGAAAGCGGATTGTACGAGGCCGCCAGGAGTTTACTGACAGGTTTTGAGGTACATGAAAAGATGTACCTTTTGACAGAGCCGCATATATAAAATGCACCCTGTATAAATAGTAGCCCCTGAGACTCTGTGTGTTGTCAAAAATAACAAGCACAGAGGATCATAATCCCAGGTATAATATGTCGCCTTTGCTATGTAGGTGGCGAGGCGTTCGGTGGCTAGCCGGATTGATGAATCTGCCGAGCAAAAGCGGCAAATTGACGTAGCAGATGCCGACATCGCGCATGTAAATGAGCAGCTAGACGAGGCACAAGGTATGTAATGTCTCCAAAGACATCTGATAAGAGGAGCTTGATGCTCGTGCCTTATAACATGTGTGCTTAATGCAGATGGTGCCGCTGCCGTGGAGAACCTTCGGGCAGAACTTGCCCGAGCCAAGGAGCAAGCGAGGAAGAGTGATGCGGCTGCCGTCAAAGCGGCTGAAGAGCTAAAAGTCGAACAGGCTGCTCACTTCCAGAGCAAGAAAGAAATGGCCGAGATGGCTGTAAAATTGAAGGATGCTGCCGACCGTTGTAAGCTTCATGAAGAAGAAGATAGGGTGGCACAGAAGGACCTAGAAAAGGTCACTTTCGAGGCCAAGGACACTCGCTCTGCAATGAGAGCTATGAAGGAGGAGCTACGTCAGGCTGGAGATATCGTGGCTAGAAAGCCCTATATGCTGCGGATGAAGTTCGGGGATTCTAAGGATGCTCCGTTGGACCGGAAGTGGAGTGCGGCGAACACTTATCTGGATTTGGCGGCAAGTGTCGCGGACGCTACCGAACGCTTCCGGGGTCTGGATGACCATAAATTGGAAAAATTGTTTTGGTCGCAGTTCCATAATCCAGAGCTCCCACTTTCGTTGTCCGACCGTTTGGCCGCTTGGGCGGAGCTGAACAGGTTGTCCGGACTCGCTATGAGGTACGTCGCGAGTCATCTGTGGCCGGAAGAGCCAGAGCCGAAGAGTTATTTTAGCTTGGTGCAGCAGTTCCTTGGTTTGGTGCCGCATATTGATGCAATGAAGAGGTCAGCGTGCATAGAGGGTGCACAGATGGCTCTTGCCCGTGTCAAGACATACTGGGCAGATATGAAGGCCAGTGTTGTTGCATCCCGGGATTCGGACGAAAGTCGAGTACCTGCCAAGCACTACTTTGAGGAAGTTCTTCAGGGCGCTCGTTTAATAGAGACGAAGTGCTCGAAGGATGTTGTGTTCGAATAGCATGTGCTATTGTAAAACAATATTTTGATAGGATGTAAAAGCCTTTTATACTTGCGCTTTCAAGAATTATAATGCCTCCTATGCGGCCGTTAATGTATATGTGTATATAACCTGAAAGATGGCGGTCGTTGGCTTCAGCCCCCACGCATATAATGCGGGGGTGTTTGCAAAAGGCGCCTTTTCACACTTGATCCAACGTCTTGGTCCTATAAAGGAGGTGATAGCACAGCGAACTAGGCAACCGGACTATAATGCTTTATCACTTTCACTTAGCCATAGGAGTTTGACAGTGGGGCTACTGAATAGACCCTAGGGGCACCGCGCTCGCCCGAATTCGGGGCGCGTGTGTGCCTGACCGGGAAAATGCCCATCGTTAATGCGGAGGAATCCTAAATATTCCGGCAAGTCATCGAGTGGTTGATCAGTCTCTCGCTATATCATGACAGACAGTTTTCGGCTTTCTCTACTGAGGTGCTCGCCTGGCCGAACCGGGGCACAATCGCAGTAGTTCTCCTGGTGCTGCCTTAGCCGATAGAGCAGAACGTAAGGCAGCAAAACACAGGAGCCGGGCAAACCCAACATTTGACCAAAGACATGATTCGGAGCTGATGCATATAAGGCCAAACTCGCGACGCCGAACACTCCCTAAGGTATTCGGTCTTTATGAAGACGGGCCGAACAAAAGTCCTTGGTAAAAAAGCCCCTGGTGTCCAGGTACGCGCAAAATTCTGGCGTGGCCACATGCCAAGACGCCAGCCTCCTCCTCGGTTATAGCAAAAACCTGGGGATGTTATCAACAAGAGACAGTAAAAAAGGTTTATGCAGGGTCTTAATCTGAAAAGAATCCTTGAAATGGGTCCCTGCTGCACGTCTGTGCCTGTGTCTCCGTTGTGCCATATCCTGGATGGGTGTAGCACGGCGTCCGTCTGCAAAAGAGAGGAACTTAGTGGAAAATCAATCGTGCGAGAAATCTATGTTAAATAAACAAAGCATAATACAAAAACACGGGTAGGATTGAGTTTTATTGTCGTGCGGAGCCCCTTGTACAGGGTTATGCGGCTATGAAGCCTTTGCATGTTTACGCCGGATTCCTTGAGCCATGTCCGGGGTCTTTAACGACCTTTGTAGGTGCTCTGAGTAGTTAAACTGGGTAAGTGTGCGGCTGTCGAGGTAGACGCACCATCCAACGTGCTCGGGGAACACGTGATATTTCCCTTTAATGAGATAATGCCTCGTGGACCGGGCATTTTGAGTGTAAGGGATGCATAATGCGGTATTGCGTTAAAGCGGGCGAAAGCTTCGCGTCCCAGTAGCGCTTGATAGCGGCCTATGAATGGGGCGATGTGGAAGGTTAGCATTTCGCTTCGGAAGTTGTCGGGGGGGGGGGGCGAACATAACTTCTAACGAGAGGGAACCCATACAATGGGTATCTGGGCCTGGCGTGACCCCTTCAAAGGAAGTATTGCCATGGCGGATTATTGCTGGGTCTAACCCCATTTTGCGGATTGTGTCCTAATATAGTAGGTTTAGGTCACTGCCGCCGTCCATTAGGACTTGTGTAAAGTGAAGTCCGTCAATTATCGGATCTAAGACCAAGGCAGTCCGGCCTGCGTTCCGGATACCTCTAGAGTAATCCTGATGGTCAAAGGTGATTGGTTGTAACAACCAGTGGCTGGATTCCTCTGGGACAGGCCGTATGGCGCGTGTCTCCGTAGGCGCCAATCTGTTTTTTCCTTTTGTCACATGAAGTGAATTTACTGTTTTGACTTCTTGTGGGAACTTCTTTTGTTCTCCGGTGTTCTGCTTATGGGATTCGCCGTCATCCTCACTTGGTATGTCGAGCCCCTTGTGTTCGGCGTTGAGTTTGCCGGATTGCTTGAAGACCCAACAATCTCTGTGGGTATGGTTTGCCGGCCTCCCGGGGGTACTGTGGATTTGACATATTTTGTCCAAGATTTTGTTGAGGTTAGATAGTTCGTCACTGTCATCTTTGGGGGCGGCTTTTTCCGATTTTGCCGAGAGCTTTTGAATCCGGCATTGACTGCCGTGCTCATCGGGCTGTTATCCTTGATCCGGCGCTGTTCCTTGCTACGGCGCGGTTTCCCGTTTCCATCTCTGAGTTCGGATGTACTTGGGTCGCTGGTGTTGCTTCTTGCCAACCAGCTATCCTCTCCTGTGCAGAATCGGGTCATGAGGCTTGTCAATGCGGCCATTGTTCTTGGCTTTTCTTGGCCAAGGTGTCTGTCGAGCCATTCGTCTCGAACGCTATGTTTGAAAGCTGCTAGGGCTTCGGCATCCGGACAGTCGACTATCTGATTCTTTTTAGAAAGAAATCTGTTCCGGAGTTTCCGGGCTGACTCTCCGCGTTGTTGAGTTATATGACTTAGATCGTCTACATCCGGAGGTCGGACATAGGTCCCTTGAAAATTTGCCCAAAAAGCATCCTCGATCTCTTCCCAACTTCCTATGGTGTTTTTGGGAAGGCTTTTGAGCCAATGCCGGGCTGGCCCTTTGAGCTTGAGGGGTAAGTATTTTATGGCGTGGAGGTCATCTCATCTAGCCATGTGTATGTGGAGGATATAATCCTCAATCCAGACTCCAGGGTCTGTTGTTCCGTCGTATGCCTCTATGTTTACGGGCTTGAATCCCGCTGGAAATTCATGGTCCAGCACCTCATCGGTGAAACATAGGGGATGTGCGGCGCCCCTATATTTGGGTGTGCCGCGATGTTCGGATATTTCTTCCGTTGCATTGCTTACTAGAGCTTGCTTTCTTGGCCCGTAGATAGATCTGGTTGGGCCGTATTTTTGATGCGAATCCTTGTGCGGATCACGTGCCGGATTGAGTGTGGCGCCCTTTTTCGCTCGATGTCGGTCGTGGGGTCGTCTATTCGACCTGGTGGCTTCCTTGTTTTTTGACTGTGGGGGCTCTAAGCCTCCTCATCAAATTCCGGTAGTAATTTTCGCTTCGGATAGCTCTTTGTGTGGTGACTCTCGCCGTACTTGTGTGCGGTGTTGAGTACTTTGCCCCATCTGATTCTGAGTGCATCTTCCGCTGTTTTGAGCTTCGGCTTCTGCTTTTTGAGGCTACGCGCAGTGGGGCCGAGCCTTTGGTGGAGGTTCTTCTGCTCCAGCAACTTGTCCGACGTGAGGTCGTACGGACTATTATGTTCACCGGGGACGGGTTGTTCGGTTTGTTTATTCGAGTTGCCCTGTTCGGACGGTTGCTCGACGGCATGTTCGTCGTCAGCCAGTTCGCCCTGCTCTATGGCTGGGTTTCTGTCGAGGTGGGGTTTGGCGCGGCACTTATGCCGCCGCTTTGATTGCTTTTCGAGGGAACGATCCCGCGTTGCGCCCTTTTGATCCTCGTCATCATTTCTTTTAGGTGCGTCCACCATGCATACATCATGTGATGAGGTAGTTGTCCAGTGCCGTATAGGCGCTGGTTCTTGTTCGTCTCCTTCATCGGCGTCCATACCGTCGATGTCTTCGGAGTCAAAGTCGAGCCTGTCGGTTAAATCGTTGAGAGTGGCTACAAAGTGGGTGGTGGGTGGGTTTCGAATTTCTTCATGGTCCGCATCCCAACCTTGCTGACAATAGTCCGGCCAGGGCTCTCCTGACAAAGAGAGGGACTTTAGTGAATTCAGGATGTCGCCAAAGGGTGAGTGCTGAAAGACGTCTGGTGAACTCCATGATCGGGGCCCAATTGGGTTCGATCAGAAGGGGTGCGGAAGATTCGGAGTCCGGAAAGGAGTCCGGCACCTTGGAGTCACATGCCTCACAAAGGACTAGGCTGGTATTCGGCTCGATCGCCATAGAGATTGCAGCTCCCGGGGCGGCGTCCAACCGTCCGTCCCCGACTGGCGCGGTCGGCTCCGAGCTAAGGGTCGGAGCGGACACCTGAGCGGCGCTCTGGGCGCTGTCCGGCGGCAGAGCTAGATCATGCCCATCGTGACAGTGCGGCGCTGGGCCGTGGCTCGAATCCGTCGAAGATCAAGTCCCCGCGGATGTCGGTCGTGTAGTTCAAACTTCCAAATCTGACCTGATGGCCAGGGGCGTAGCTTTCGATCTGCTCCAGATGGCCGAGTGAATTGGCCCGCAGTGCAAAGCCGCCGAACATGAAGATCTGTCCGGGGAGAAAATTCTCACCCTGGACCGCGTCGTGGTTGATGATCGAAGAAGCCATCGGGCCTAAAGGTGACGACACAGAGGAACTCTCAATGAAAGCACCAATGTCGGTGTCAAAACCGGCGGATCTCGGGTAGGGGGTCCAGAACTGTGCGTCTAGGCGGATGGTAACAGGAGACAAGGGACACGATGTTTTTACCCAGGTTCGGGCTCTCTCGATGGAGGTAAAACCCTACTCCTGCTTGATTAATATTGATGATATGGGTAGTACAAGAGTTGATCTACCACGAGATCAGAGAGGCTAAACCCTAGAAGCTAGCCTATGGTATGATTGTTGTTCGTCCTACGGACTAAAACTCTCTAGTTTATATAGACACCGGAGAGGGCTAGGGTTGCACAGAGTCGGTTACAATGGGAGGAGATCTACATATCGTATCGCCAAGCTTGCCTTCCACGCCAAGGAAAGTCCAATCCGAACACGGGACGAAGTCTTCAATCTTGTATCTTCATAGTCCGGGAGTCCGACCAAAGGTCATAGTCCGGCCATCCGGACACCCCCTAATCCAGGACTCCCTCACCAGTGTATTCGCACATTAAGCCGGGGCGACGGCTTAACGGCAAGATTCTCTAGAAGACCCAGCACTGAACAAGGTTGATGCCGGTTAAGCAATTTGCCATAAAGGCTCTGAGCTTGGAAAAATCAGAAGCGTACTTAGCCTGGTCCTTGGTGGTGATCCATGGTGGAAGTGTATGTGTGTTGCTAAGCCGGTGATCGCGGTAACCCGATAGAGGATGTTTGTCTGCTGGGGATGTATCTAGATAGTAGAACCAAGTTTGGTTCCAATCTTTGGGATGGCTTGGCGGCTTGGCGTACGGAAAGCTGGCTTCTTTCCTCTTTTGAATTGAAATTCCGCCAAGTTCCACGCTGGGACCATCGGTAAACTCTGTCTGGCGGTTTAAATAGTAAAATTCCCTAAACAATTCAACTGTGGGCTCCTCCTGAAGATAAGCTTCATAGAATACTTGGAAGTTGCAAATATTGGACACAGAGTTGGGTCCAATATCTTGAGGGTGAAGTTGGAAGAAATGAAGGACATCGCGGAAAAACTTTGAGCCGGGTGGGCTGAACCCCCAGATCATATGGTTAGTGAAAACAATCACTTCTCCGTCTTTCGTCCTATGAGGATTTTCTTCGCCAGGGACTCTCCAGTGTATGTCCTCTTGTTTGGCCAAGGTGCCAGTTGCAACAAAGTTGTTCAAGTCCTCTTTAGTGACCCGGGACGGGACCCAATTGCAGGCAGTATATGACTTAGTCATTTCTTTGATCTGAAAAGAAGATTATGCCAGTTTAAGATTATGTGGTTAAGGAGGTTGTTGGTTTTAACACAAACAATGATGAACATGCATGCAAGGGTGTTAAGCTGGAGGACAACATTAAAGCTATGAAAGGCGAGCTCTTGGCGGCTTAAGAGGGGACTAATGGTACCTGGCGGGTTACGGTTTATGAGTTAAGCCGCCCACACAATTATCAGTTTTTCAAGATCTGAAGGTGGGAAAATTGCTAAGTGTTGGACAAACAGATTTCACAGATGGATGCTATGATTTCGGATCTACGGCAACATAGATAATGGAAAAATATCTAAACCTAAGTTGTGGCAGTTGGCAGTTCATGCGTCCAGATTGGATTTCTCACGCTGAGGATATGTTCTAATATTGAAAATGAGTACTACAACTTCTGCCGCACAGGAAGAGTATGAGGTTTGGATCAAAATCTCAAGGTATAGTGAAGAACAAAAAAAGGCAGTGATGAACTTCGATGAACAGGATCTACATTGAGAAGAAAGGGGGAAACTTACCTGAGCGGCTGAACAGCGGAGGCATGCGGACGAACTCTGTCCAGCTCAGGGTGATGTAGTGGCTGTGGTCGAGGCAGTGGTGAAGGTTGATGGCAGCGGTAGTGCTCGAGCACGGAGGCGTTCGTGAGGTGGAAGACGGAGACGAAGAGGCAAGGGGCAAAGTGAAAGGGACCTCTGGCCCTATTTATAAGGCCGAAAGGATAAGTGGCATGTGTGGGAATCGAGGAGCTAAAAATGGATATGAGACAGTGACGTCACGACGGGTTACCATAATCCTAGGAGATGACGTCATGGCGGGTTACAAGATTTCGCGAAGGAGCAAAACGAGGAAGGATTTTTTCTAAGTGTTGAAGAATGATATGAAGAAGCTCACATCAACTTGGGGCCTAATGTTGGGGATATAACTATTGGGTATGACCCACCCAGGAGGGGCCGGGTCATACCACTAGCGGTTCATAACGACAAGGCCTATGAAGATGGCGGTTCACGAAGCAAGCTTACTGAAGGCCCAATACCCAAAGGCGACTGGAGGCCCACGGGCGTAAACCGCCATACGTTAACTTGTATGTTAAAGAAAGTGTGTATTATATCACCGAGTCGGACACGTTGTGTATGAGCCAGCCGAGACTCTGTAGGCCACCGAGCATCAGCCTATGTATATAAAGGGGTGACCCGGTGACTGTTTAGGGCAAGAAACAACAAGTCAAGAACTAGGTCAAGCATATTCGCTCCCTGGTAATTGAAACCCAAGCAATACAACACAAAGCAGGCCGTAGGCTTTTACCTCGTTGCGAGGGGACGAACCTGGGTAAACTCTCTGTGTCCCTTGTCCCGTTTTAACCCCTTCAAGCTAACCTCGTAGCGATGTCTCCACACCTAAGTCCTTATGCTAGGGCATCTGCCGTGACAAATCCACGATAGGGAGAGAGTGTAGGATTTGCGAGTCATGTCTCTTTGTTTTCGTCTCGTTGGACCTTCATTTGTGTTGGTTTGGTTTGTTGGTTTACGTTTGTGTTCATGTTAGTCGCAGAGACTATCATATTGTGTATAACATATGCACTCAAGCTTATCTTATTGTCTTTATGCTTGATAGTTTGTGAGCTTATGCTATCTTGTGCCCTTTACTCTATGCTCATATTCATTACCTTGCCTCCATGCTTAGTGTCATTTATATATTGTTGCAAGGAATGCCTTGTCTATAAAGTATAGGGGGAGTGGTGATCCTAGTATGTGTGTCGTGCAGTACAAAGCATATATATAGATTGCACACATCTAGGGGGAGCCTGTCTATATTTTGTAGATGTTGGGTTTGCTTATGTTCATTTTTGTATCCTTATTTGCAAATCCCGTATTGTCATCAATCCACCAAAAAGGGGGAGATTGTAAGGGCATATTTCTCCCTATGTGGTTTGATGATTGATGACAATGCATTTGCGGACTAATCGTGTGCATTGAGCATTTCAGATATCTCATGTCTAGGCACAAGATGATTTAGTGCCCCTCGAAGCCTAAGTGAAGACAACGTTTCTCTACGTTTCTTTTCGGTGGATTTAAGTCGTAGGAAAGCCGTACTATTAAGAGGGGGTCCGTGTCGGAAAGGTTAGGGTGGAATCAACATGTACACGCCTGTTCCTTTGCACCACCTTTCCTTTGCTTCTTTGGAGCACCGACCATTTATCCGTGTCTTTGCAAAATGAAGGACTCCAAGTGCTATTGTGTTGTGGCATGCGGTAGTACTACTCAAGGGAGCAGTAGTACCGCAGTGGCCCACAATAGTACTGGCCAGGGACACGGTAGTACCGCTCCTCAGGCACAGTGGTACCATGGCCTCTAGCCTAGCACAATGACACGCACGGAAGTAGGGGCAGAAGTAATTTTTTACATCCACTCCATACGCGGTAGTACCGCTCCCTACATGCGGTAGTACCGTGTCGGATGTTTACACAGATCGAAACTCAGGGAAGTAGCCACAGATGTAATTTTATTAGTCTGTGCCTTCCCAGCCTAGTCGAACCCTGCCTTGCGGTAGTACCTCAAGGACGGGCGGTAGTACCGCTCCGGCGGTTCTACCGCTTGTTGCTTTAACGCAACAGGGCCTCGTCTAGTATCTGCCACGGGAGCAGTAGTACTGCACAGCCGAGTGGTAGTACCGCAAGTTGGTGCGGTAGTACCGCATGTCATGGGCTAAATAAGTGGGTAACGCTTGGATCTTTCCTCTTACTATATAAGGGGGGGGTCTTCTTCTCCAAGTTGACTACCTATTCTCCCCCAAGCTCCATTGTTGCTCCAAGCTCCATTTTTACCCGATCTCTCTCCCTCGCCAATCAAACTTGTTGATTTTCTAGGGATTGGTTGAGAAGGCCCCGATCTACACTTCCACCAACAGAAATTTGATTCCCCCACTAATCCCTTGCGGATCTTGTTACTCTTGGGTGTTTGAGCACCCTAGACGACTGAGGTTACCTCGGAGCCACATGTCCATTGTGGTGAAGCTCCATTGTTTCGTTGGGAGCCTCCAATTCAGTTGTGGAGAGAGCCCCAACCTTGTTTGTAAAGGTTCCGTCGTCGCCTTCAAGGGCACCAGTAGTGGAATCACGTCATCTCACATTGTGTGAGGGCGTGAGGAGAATACGGTGGCCCTAGTGGCTTCTTGTGGAGCATTGTGCCTCCACACTTCTCCAACGGAGACGTACTGCCCCTTAAAGGGAAGGAACTTTGGTAACACATCCCCATCTCCATCGGCTCCGCTATTGGTACTTCTTACCTTTACTTGTGCAAGCATATAGTGTGTTGTTTCCCTAGCTTGCTTTCTTGCTTATTGTTGTTGCATCATATAGGTTCACCTAGTTGCACATTTAGACAACATACTTTTATGCTAAGTTTAATTTGGTCAAGAAAAGCTAAAAAATGTTAGTTGCCTATTCAGCCCCCCCCCCTCTAGTCAACCATATGGATCCTTTCACACTGAATAGCATATTCTAGGATCATAGCAGTTATAGAATGGAATATAAACTCTTAACTATGAATATGGAAATATAATAATACATTGTTATTGCCTCTCAGGCATATTTCCAACACTGCGAGAGGTTTCCATGATTGGAAGACAATTCAGTTGGGCAAACAGTCTTCCGAAATAGACATATGAGAAACTAGACCGCGTTTTAATAGATACAAACTAGGAATCTAAATTCCCTATGGTGTCTATTCGTGCTCTACCTTGTATAGAGGCTATATCTGACCACACACCCAATTAATGGATATTGAAGCTTCATCTTTCATCTATCATTGATGAATTAGAAGCTTTGGTAGAGGTTAGACCTCTATCTGAGAATGAAAGCAAGCTCAAGAATTATTCAAATACACGGATAGCTAACATGTCGCATGAAGAGGAACCCAATGGAACCAACATTCCAACTCTCATTTTATCCTGAAACGTGATTCGAATACTAGATATTTCCACGGAGTCGCCAATGGGAGACACCGGAAGAAAGTTGCCTACAACAGGATGAGGGCACGATTGAGGGGCATGACCAACTTAAATCTTATATCACTAATTATTATAAAAAACTATTGAGAACCTTAGAGGAAGGAAACTTTTCGATGGATGATTCCCGAACAAATGACACCCCCCAGGTCTTTGGTGAGGAAAACAACCTTCTAACAGCCCCGTACTCCGACGAAGAAGTTAGAAATGTGTATTTCCTAATGTAGCATGCATAACAAAGGCCCAGGTTCGGATGGTTTTCCCACATAGTTCTATCAGAACTTCTATGAAGTCATCAAACTAAATCTCCTACTTTTGTTTAGCGACCTTCATGCTAGCCAACTAGAATTGTTTCGCTTAAACTTCAGTGAGATTATTTTATTACCTACACTTAATGAGGTTGAAATGATACAAAAATATAGAACTATTTGCCTCGTTAATGTTAGTTTTAAAATATTCATGAAGGTTGCGACTATTAGGCTAAATTCGGTTGCTCAACATGTGGTTCGTCCTTCACGGACAGCTTTTATGCAAGGCAGACAAATCCTACATGGAGTTGTTATCCTTCATGAAATAGTCCATGAATTACACCGAAAAAAGATGAATGGGGTGGTACTCGAAATAGACTTTGGAAAGGTGTATGACAAATTCAAGTGGCCCTTTCTTCAACAGACTCAGAATGAAATGATTTTCTGCAGAGTGGCACGCTATAACCCATAATTTCGTTTCTAGAGGTAGTGTTGCCATTAATGTCAATGAAGATGTTGGAAATTATTTCCAAACAAATAAGGGATTGTGATGAGGTGGCTTGGTATCGTCTAGGCTATTCAATATAGTGGCGGATATGCTAGCGGTCATGATTGAGAGGGTCAAGGTTGATGGCTAAATTGATGGGGGTAGTAAATCACCTAGATGATGGTGGTCTCTCTATACTTCAATATGCCGACGATATGATTCTCTTCATGGATCATGACCTTGAGAAATTGAGAAATATGAAACTAACTTTATCAGCATTGGAGCAACTCTCGGATCTTAAGATCAATTTTCATAAAAGTGAATTGGTTTGCTTTGGTGATGCTCAATGCAAGACCCACCTGTACGCTGAACTGTTCGGATGCGGGTTGGGCCAGTTTCAGATCACATATTTGGGGATACCGATACATTATCGGAGACTCAAAAATGCTGAACGGAAAAAAGATCGAGCAGAGAACACAAAAAATACTTAGTAGTTGGATAGGTAAACTGCTGTCTCTAGACGGAAGATTAGTCCTCATAAATTCAATACTGACAATATGGTACTATATATAATTTCCGTCTTCTAGTTGGTGAAATAAGTTTTACATAGATTGGATTATTTTCGATCAAGATTATTTTGGCAAGGAGATAGCGAGAGAAAAATATCGACTGGCTAAATGGAGTATGATTTGTTGTCCCAAAGACCAAGGCGGGTTGGGCATTTATGACCTTGAGGTTAAGAATAGGGCCCTCATCGGCAAATGGTTGTTTAAATTAATAATGGAAGATGGTGTATGGCAAACCCACCTAAAGAGGAAATATGTGGTTCCAAGGTGGTATCCAGAGTATACCGAAAGCCTGGGGATTCCCACTTTTCAGCGGGTCTAATGCCTAGGAAGAAATATTTCTTCTGCTATGGATCCTTCTTGATTAAGGACGGCTTGGAAATTGGATTCTAGGAGGACAAGTGGCTAGGAAATGTGAAAGCACAAGTGCTCCCTAGGTGGTTTTGGTAATTAATGTCAACATATCTCTTGTTGGACTAACACTTTTATCTAGTATGTTTCAGACAAGTTCAACAATGGAGTGGGATGGACTAAAGGATGTGGAACCCCCTCAAGATGCAAAGGACAAAGGATTGGCTCAAGCTTCAAGATCAAGACTCTGCATTTTATGTTTTAGTGATCCAAGATCACATTGAGTCTATAGGAAAAGCCAATACTATCAAGAAGGGATGAGGTGTTGCTTAATGAGCTTCTTGCTCCACAGTGCTTAGTGATATGCTCCAAAAGCCCTCAACTACTTTCCCACATCCACATATGTCCTGAACCTAAAGTCCAACTCGGCCCCATCGATTCTTTCTATCCGGCGCCACCGAGTTCAGATGTCATAGCCACTGCCATAAACCCTAGGCAAATCGGTCTCACAGGGATCTCAGTCTCACCGAGATGGGATTGTAATCTCTCTGTGTATGTCCATTATCAAAATCGGTCTTACCAAGTTTGAGCAATCGGTCCTACCGATATTACAATGCAAACTCTCTGGTTAACTTATTACCAAAATCGGTCCCACCGAGTTTGAGTAATCGGTCCCACCGACTTTACCCGACCAACTCTCTCGTTAGCTTATTACCAAAATCGGTCACACCGAGTTTGTGTAATCGGTCTCACCGAGATTATGTTATGCCCTAACGCTAACCATATCGGTCCCACCGAGTTGCATGTCGGTCCCACCGAAATCCCTAACGGTCACATTGTTTACTGAATCGGTCCGACCGAGTTTGTTGATTCGGTCCCACCGAGATTGGTAAATTGTGTGTAACGGTTAGATTTTGTGTGGAGGCTATATATACCCTTCCACCTCCTCTTCATTCGTGGAGAGAGCCATCAGAACAAACCTACACTTCCAACTTACCATTTCTGAGAGAGAATTACCTACTCATGTGTTGAGGCCAAGATATTCCATTCCTACCATATGAATCTTGATCTCTAGCCTTCCCCAAGTTACTTTCCACTCAAATCTTCTTTCCACCAGATCCAAATCCTATGAGAGAGAGTTGAGTGTTGGGGAGACTATCATTTGAAGCACAAGAGCAAGGAGTTCATCGTCAACACACCATTTGTTACTTCTTGGAGAGTGGTGTCCCCTAGATTGGCTAGGTGTCACTTGGGAGCCTCCGACAAGATTGTGGAGTTGAACCAAGGAGTTTGTAAGGGCAAGGAGATCGCCTACTTCGTCAAGATCTACCGCTAGTGAGGCAAGTCCTTCGTGGGCGACGGCCATGGTGGGATAGACAAGGTTGTTTCTTCGTGGACCCTTCGTGGGTGGAGCCCTCCGTGGACTCGTGCAACCGTTACCCTTCGTGGGTTGAAGTCTCCATCAACGTGGATGTACGATAGCACCACCTATCGGAACCACGGCTCAAAAATCACAGTGTCTCCAAATTGCGTTTGAAATCTCCAAACCCTTCCCTTTACATTCTTGCAAGTTGCATGCTTTACTTTCTGCTGCTCATATACTCTTTGCATGCTTGCTTGAATTGTGTGAAGATTGCTTGACTTGTGCTAAGATAACTAAAATCTGCCTAAGACTAAAATTGGGAAAAGGCATAGTTTTTAATTGGTCAAGTAGTCTAATCACCCCCCCCCCCTCTAGACTTAATTACTTCTTCTCAAGGTCCTACAAGAGGTATCAGAGCTTTGGTCTCCATTGCTTTGGTTTTATCACCATTGGAGGAAGATGGATGAGTCTACTTTGGAGAGTCTTAGACATAGAGTGCCTATACTTCATGGAGAGTATTTTCATGAGTGGAAAAATGAGATGCTTGTAATTTTCAATCAATATCATTTGAACAAGTATATTGCTAGTCCTTGTGCACCTTGTGTTGATCCTATGCATCCTACCCCTGATGAGTCTATTGACATGATTAGAAATGTTAGAATTGTTAATCTTATCACTAGACGCTTGCCTACAAACTTGATTGGAAATCTGCCTACTCTTGAGTGTGCCTACACTATATGGAAATTTCTTGAGGAACGATTTCCTGATTATTCTTTGAAAAATCTGGATGAAATTCTTCATAAGTTTATTGCCTTGACTAAGATGAATTCCAATGATCCTATGTTTGGTAATTGTTTATTTGAACTTACAAATCTTATGCGTGCCAAAGGAAACGTTGGAATTATTAGCGATATTATTTCCAAAGCTACTAGAATTCATAGAGGAGATTATTGTCAAACTCATACTAATGAATCACCCTCACTAGGAATTGATCCACCACATGACGATGGTGAACATGGATACTATGATGAGGATGATGATGATGACTTTGATCTTGATGATGCAATGAGACACTTTGGTCTTATGGCAAATCTTCGGGGATATATGGCAGGAGGAAAGGAATGGGTTCTTGACAGTGGATGTACCGATCACATGACCGGAAATAAAGACATGTTTCGTGAGCTTGCTGAAAATGATAGTCCTCGAAAGTATGTCACTTTCGGTGACAACTCAAAGGGTAAGGTGGTTGGCCTCGGTAAGGTGGCCATCTCACATGACAGCTCCATTCAGAATGTTATGCTCGTTGAATCTCTTGGCTACAACTTACTTTCAGTGTCTAGACTTGCTGATTTCGGTTTCAGTGTCCTATTTACTGAAGTAGATTGCCAAGTGTTTCGAAGAGACAATCATAAAATGGTCTTTACCGGTATACATAGAGGTGATCTTTACATTGTTGATTTCACTAAAAAGGCTCAACCTAGGACTTGCTTCATTGCTAAATCCTCAAAAGGTTGGTTATGGCATAGACGACTAGGTCACGTTGGCATGAGAAACCTTGACAAGCTTATTAAAGGGAATCATATCCTTGGTGGTAATGATGCCATATTTGATAAGGATAGACTTTGCAGTGCTTGTCAAGAAGGTAAACAGGTTGGAGGAAGGCATCCCGTGAAGAACATCATGACCACAAGGAGGCCACTTGAGCTACTTCACATGGATCTCTTTGGTCCCAACACTTACAAAAGTCTCCGTGGAAATTCTTTTGGTCTAGTTATAGTTGATGATTTTTCAAGATTTACGTGGGTGTTCTTTCTCGATGACAAATCACAGGTCCAAAAGATCTTCAAAAACTTCGCCCGGAAGGCTGAAAATCAATTTGAAGTGAAGATCAAGAAGGTTCGCAGCGACAACGGAACGGAGTTCAAGAATGCAAATGTGGACACCTTTCTTGATGAAGAAGGGATTTCACACGAGTTCTCGGCTACGTACACACCTCAACAAAATGGAGTTGTTGAGAGGAAGAACCGGACGCTCATCGAAATGGCGAGAACGATGCTTGATGAGTACAAGACGCCGAAGCACTTTTGGGCAGAAGCGGTTGAGACAGCTTGTCATGAAACAAATCACTTGTATCTTCACAAGCTACTCGGCAAGACGGCATACGAGCTCCTCACCCGTAACAAACCCCAAATTGGATACTTTCGAGTATTCGGCTCAAAGTGCTACATTCTTGATAAGAATCGTCATTCTAAATTTGCTCCTAAGTCTCATGAAGGTTTCCTACTTGTTTATGGCTCAAACTCTCACACTTACCGTGTCTACAACAATTTCACCCGAAAGGTTGAAGAGACGGTAGATGTGAAGTTTGATGAATCTAACGGCTCGCAAGTAGAGCAATTGCCAATTGATGTAGGAGACAAAGACCCCTCGGAAGCAATCCAAGACTTGTCTATTGGCAAGGTTCGTTCAACGGAGGTGAAGGAGAGTACCTCGTCCGTCCAACTGGAAGCTTCTACTTTATGACAAGGTGAACCAAGAGTTGATACGGAAGCATCCACAAGTGGGACACACCAAGATGAAGAAAACGAGGAAGTACATCAAGAACGTAAGCAACCTCCTTCTCCACCACGACAAGAGAACGACAACGCCAACAATGAAGAAGACCAAGAAGAAGGAGAAGAACAAGATGAAGAAGATGTTCAACCAAGACCCAAGAAAAAGCTTTCATGAGTTCGAGCAAGAATTGCTAAAGACCATCTCGTCGAGCAAATCTACAATGATATTCAAACCGGGAGAATCACTCACTCTAAAACTCGTTTAGCTAACTTTTGTGAAAACTATTCATTCATCTCTAGCATTGAACCTATGAAGGTCGAAGAAGCATTGGAAGATCCAGATTAGATAAATGCTATGCATGAAGAGCTACACAACTTTGAGAGAAATCAAGCTTGGACATTGGTTGAGAAGCCCGACAACAACCACAACATCATCGGTACCAAATGGGTGTTTCGCAACAAGCAAGATGAAGATGGACAAGTAGTTCGCATCAAAGCACGTCTCGTCGCCCAAGGCTACACACAAGTCGAAGGTATGGACTATGGTGAGACTTATGCTCCCGTTGCTAGACTTGAGTCCATTCGCATCTAACTTGCCTATGCTAATCACCATGATATCACCTTGTACCAAATGGACATTAAAAGTGCTTTTCTAAACGGTGAAATAGATGAGGAAGTGTATGTTAAACAACCTCCCGGCTTTATCAACTCTAAGAAACCCAATCACGTCTACAAACTTCGCAAAGCTCTTTATGGTCTTAAACAAGCTCCTAGAGCTTGGTATAAATGCTTAACTAAGTTCCTTCTTCAAAAAGGCTTTGAAATCGGGAAAATTGATTCTACGCTTTTTACTAAAAGGGTTAATGGAGAATTATTTGTATGCCAAATTTATGTTGATGATATTATATTTGGATCAATTAACCCTCATTTTAGTGAGAAGTTTGGAAAGCTAATGTTGGAGAAGTTTGAGATGTCAATGATGAGTGAACTCAAATTCTTTTTTGGGTTGCAAATCAAGCAAACTAAGGAAGGTACTTTTGTCTCTCAAATGAAGTACACTAAGGACTTATTCAAGAAGTTGAATATTCAAGAATGCAAATGTATGTCTACACCCATGCCTACTAGTGGACATCTTGATTTGACCAAAGATGGTGAACCGGTTGATCAAAAGGTTTATCGCTCTATGATTGGTTCATTGTTATATCTATGTGCTTCACGTCCCGATATTATGCTAAGTGTGTGCATGTGTGCAAGATATCAAGCTGCTCCTAAAGAATGTCATCTTAAGGCCGTGAAAAGGATAGTGAGATATTTAATTCATACGCCAAATTTTGGCATTTGGTATCCTAAGAGGGCCTCTTTCGATCTTCTTGGCTACTCCGACTCGGACTATGCCGGAGACAAGGTTGATAGGAAGTCCACTTCGGGTACTTGTCAATTTCTTGGTAAATCTCTTGTGTCTTGGTCTTCCAAGAAACAAACTCCGTATCCTTATCTACCGCCGAAGCGGAGTACATTGCTGCTGGTTCATGTTGTGCTCAATTACTTTGGATGACCCAAACTCTTAAAGATTATGGGATATATGTGAAACATGTTCCTTTGCTTTGTGACAATGAAAGTGCTATCAAAATTGGTCACAATCCCGTACAACATTCTCGAACTAAGCATATTGAAGTTCGACATGATTTCATTCGAGATCATGTTGCTAAGGGTGACATTGATCTTAAGCATGTTCGCACCGAAAAACAATTAGCGGACATTTTCACTAAACCTCTTGATGAGAAAGTGTTTTGCAGGTTGAGAGGAGAATTGAACATCATTGATGCTTCCAACTTGGAGTAGAAACTCCATTGGATGCATGCAAGACATGAGCCTATGACTAATCTTTGATATTTCTCTTATGTTGATAATATTATGTCTTGGATATATTTGCTTCTTGCATGTTATCTAATCCATGTAGGTACTTGGTGGAATCAAACTCCGTGAGATTGTAACCTACTCATATCTTGAGCAATCTCTACATCACCAAGACTCTAAACTATGGTGGTTGAAGACAAGGAAGCACGGAACCATTCAAACATATCCTTTGACAAATTCTATGTTGAAATCCATAATTGTTATTTTGGATAAACAAGTGCTCTTCCTTGCAAAAACTAACCCATGTAGGTAGATGAACTCAAATTCCAAGTGGTGCTCCCAACTCTTGATGAGCTACATCAACCTTGAGCAACCCACACAAGTTCAACTACATGATCAACACCACCACCCAAGGTATGTTTTTCCATCTTAGAGAAGCTTTGCTCCGAGACATGAGTTAAAGCAACTCGACAAGATGTGAATACATCAAGATGCTTAAACGAAAAATGGTAACCCCATTTTGAGCTTAAACGATGAGTATGACCTATGATCAAGTGATCTCACTTGACTCCTAAGTCTATATACTCTAACATAGGTGACTTTGTCGCCGACCAACTCTAGATGAAGTTCTCTTGTGTTCTTTTCTGTGCTCTTGCATTTGTCTCATGCATATTTATTTCCCCTTTCAAAAAAAACTTCATCTAGATTTCTTTCTTTTCTTTTCTATTTGTTCTGCATTTCCTACATCCAATTCATTGCATTTCATTTAGTTAATTTCATGTGAATCTTTGTGAGATCTTACTAGTCTAGTGAGCTGAGGTGACAAGTGTTTTCTCTGTGATGAACTCGGTTTCACTGGTTTGTTATTTTCGGTCCAACCGAATCCTTTCGGTACAACTGAAGCATACCACTCGGTGCCACCGATTTCACAACAGGAAAAACAGTTTGCCATTATTCTATGTCTCTTTAAATCCAGCTCCACTCAATGAATCTTGTCCTCTACAAGCATCACATTTTTATAAATTCTTTGTGTTGTGACTCAAGGACCAAACCCATTCACGACAAATTCCAGAAGCCCTTCTTGGAAATTGATGTCAAAGGGGGAGACAGAGATCACATCAAAGCTTATCACTTCCAAAGGGAGAGAGAGATTATCACTTCCACGGGGGAAGAGAGAAATCTCCAGGGGGAGAAATACTCAAGAAGAGAGAATCCTCAAGGATTCCAGATGCTTGGTGTTGAAGAGGAGAGATACCACATGTCTTCTTGAGGGGAAAGACATGTTCATATGTTCATATGTGCTCATTTGCATTAGCTCTGTTCATTTGTTTCTTTGAGCTCTGATTTTCTGTTCCCTATCCTCTTCCAGTATTCCATGCTAGATTCAGTGGGAGCAAGACACCTAAGGGAAAGAAATCATTTAAATTCATTGCATATCTTTACCTTTGGGGACATGTCTATGATAAATGTGGTACTTAGTACTCACTTTCTACATGTCATCCCAGTCTTGGTATTCTTGTGGTTTCTTCTGTTTGCTCTGGCTAGTAGGTGTATCTGTGTTATCTAACCTTGTTTACGCAGGTTCATTCCATCCTAAGCCAATTCAAGACCACAAGGTAAGTATATGCATCACAATCATGTGTATGAGGAATTCTTACTGATGTACATACTGTTTGCAAGAAGGACTCATGAGCATGAAGGTATTTTTTAATATTCTTCGCTCTGATGCATATGACCAAGATACATGTAACACATTGCCTACTCTGTCATGTTCATGCATTCACATGCTTCTATATTCGATATTCACATGATTGCATACATGTAGGGGGAGCTTATGCTTGTTGCATGTCTTTCCAAAGCTTTACTTGCTATTCTCTATATTCTGATCTAAAGCTTTGATGTATGTTGTCATCAATTACCAAAAAGGGGGAGATTGAAAGCACAAGTGCTCCCTAGGTGGTTTTTGTAATTAATGTCAACATATCTCTTGTTGGACTAACACTTTTATCTAGTATGTTTCAGACAAGTTCAACAATGGAGTGGCATGGACTAAAGGATGTGAAACCCCCTCAAGATGCTAAGGACAAAGGATTGGCTCAAGCTTCAAGATCAAGACTCTGCATTTTATGTTTTAGTGATCCAAGATCACATTGGGTCTATAGGAAACGCCAATACTATCAAAAAGGGATGAGGTGTTGCTTAATGAGTTTCTTGCTCCACAGTGCTTAGTGATATGCTCCAAAAGCCCTCAACTACTTTCCCACATCCACATATGTCCTAAACCTAAAGTCCAACTCGGCCCCACCGATTCTTTCTATCCGGCGCCACCGAGTTCAGATGTCATAGCCACTGCCACAAACCCTAGGCAAATCGGTCTCACTGATAGGGATCTCGGTCTCACCGAAATGGGATTGTAATCTCTCTGTGTATGTCCATTATCAAAATCAGTCTTACCGAGTTTGAGCAATCGGTCCTACCGAGATTACAATGCAAACTCTCTGGTTAACTTATTACCAAAATCGTTCCCACCGAGTTTGAGTAATCGGTCCCACCGAGTTTACCTGACCAACTCTCTGGTTAGCTTATTACCAAAATTGGTCTCACTGAGTTTGTGTAATCGGTCTCACCGAGATTACGTTATGCCCTAACCCTAACCATATCGGTCCCACCGAGTTGCATGTCGGTCCCACCGAAATCCCTAACGGTCACATTGTTTACTGAATCGGTCCGACTGAGTTTGTTGATTCGGTCCCACCAAGATTGGTAAATTGTGTGTAACGGTTAGATTTTGTGTGGAGGCTATATATACCCCTCCACCTCCTCTTCATTCGTGGAGAGACCCATCAGAACAAACCTACACTTCCAACTTACCATTTCTGAGGGAGAACTACCTACTCATGTGTTGAGGCCAAAATATTCCATTCCTACCATATGAATCTTGATCTCTAGCCTTCCCCAAGTTGCTTTCCACTCAAATCTTCTTTCCATCAGATCCAAATCCTATGAGAGGGAGTTGAGTGTTGGGGAGACTATCATTTGAAGCACAAGAGCAAGGAGTTCATCGTCAACACACCATTTGTTACTTCTTGGAGAGTGGTGTCTCCTAGATTGGCTAGGTGTCACTTGGGAGCCTCCGACAAGATTGTGGAGTTGAACCAAGGAGTTTGTAAGGGCAAGGAGATCGCCTACTTCGTGAAGATCTACCGCTAGTGAGGCAAGTCCTTCGTGGGCGACGGCCATGGTGGGATAGACAAGGTTGCTTCTTCGTGGACCCTTCGTGGGTGGAGCCCTCTGTGGACTCGCGCAACCGTTACCCTTCATGGGTTGAAGTCTCCATCAACGTGGATGTACGATAGCACCACCTATCGGAACCACGGCTCAAAAATCACCGTGTCTCCAAATTGCGTTTGAAATCTCCAAACCCTTCCCTTTACATTCTTGCAAGTTGCATGCTTTACTTTCCGCTGCTCATATACTCTTTGCATGCTTGCTTGAATTGTTTGAAGATTGCTTGACTTGTGCTAAGATAACTAAAATCTGCCTAAGACTAAAATTGGGAAAAGGCATAGTTTTTAATTGGTCAAGTAGTCTAATCACCCCCCCCCC